>NC_137055.1:40911707-41274207 GCF_032717465.1 Coenobita brevimanus
CCACACAGTGCTCCCTGAGAAAGGTTGTGATGATGATGCAGCAGGGCTAATAACCTTGATTTCATGAACATCTGACTCTTCATCTTGAGACAGGATTTTCAGAGGTATTTCTGACTGACTCAAAAACTGCAGCTCAGGTGTAACGTGGAATTCTGGGTCTCGCGATGCTGCTCTTTCGTCTTCTTCCAGCACTTTATTTGCAGTATTACAGCTTCTTGTCTGTAAAACCCCTACAACCTTGCTCTTGCAGGTATCCTGGGACAAGGGATCCCGGGACTGAGTGGTCTGAGAAGAAATGGCCTGAGATGAGTCAGTCTGTGATGGCTTGGTTTGGATCCAAGATTTTGTGACTCTCAACCATTTCTTATACTTGCCTTGATATTCTAAATGGTGTACACAGCGAATATGCTTGGCTAAGGCACTGGGTTTAGCAAAAGACTTTTCACAAACATGGCAAGTGTGAGGCCTCTCGCCCGTATGAGAACGTCTGTGGTACATCAGTGATGATGAAGTCTTATAATCCAGGCCACAGTACTCACATACATATTTTCTAACTTTTGGATGAACCTTATCAACATGAGTCCGAAGGTCACATGGTTGCAGAAATTTCTTGCCACATACTTCACACAGATGCTTTTTAATTTCCTGTCCCATATGGAGCCTTTTACGGTGATGCATTAAGTTGGAAGCATCAAAGTACACGGCCGGACAATCTGCACACGAATACTTGGTTTCTCTTGTGTGCATGTAATTGATGTGTCGCTTTAAATTGCGAGACATCACTTGTCTATTGCACACAGTACAAGTAGCCCACTTATGCAGTGATAAGTGTCTAGTATAAAATTTTGCTTGTACAGCCTTGTGACAGGTGGGACACTCACGAACTCCCTTATTCTCAGGTTGAATGTTCCTGCCCTTCTGTTGTCTCTCTGGTACAGAATGAGCTCTCCAGTGGCTCAAGTATGCATCATAACCACCACTTATTTCTGACTGACAATGAGTACACTTGAACAACTGTACATCTAAATGAACTGTCTTGAAATGTTTAGCAAGACCACACAACGTGAGGAAAACTAATGAGCAAGAGGGACATTGTGGGGAACGGGAGGACTCTGAACTCTGAGCACAACTGGCATCATTGCTTGTGTTCGCTTGTGGAGAGGCAGGATGAGAGTCAGAGTGCACTGTGACTTCAGATTCTACCACCACTTTAACTCCATGAAGTAAGTCAGAAGGTGAATGATCAACATGAAGCATCTCCGAGTTGGCAGGGGGTAGATGGTGTTTGGTCGTCATAACTGGATGTTGGATGAAGGCCACTTTCTGCAAGAGCAAGGGTCTTGATTCATACTCTCACGCACATGAAAATCTACTAGTATGCAACAATTGCTGTCTATTTGATGATGTTTACTGCTTATGTAACTTTTTTCAAGAATAGAAGCAGCACATGGTAAAATAAACCCTTGCTATATCGGACTAATTTGGAGAAAGGCTGATGATATAGCTGATGGTTTGATAAAGGCGGTGTTTGTCTGAATGGAATATAATGACCCGAGGTTCGATTATAGCAAATTTTGTTTGGTGGATCATCATCAAGAACTCTTTTCTCACCCCAAAGAAAGATGAGGTAGGGTCCAGAGTGCCAGAACAAATTTGACAGAATGAGATACTAAGCAAAGTATGCCCAAAGGAATGAGCCACAATCCCAGTCACTCACCACTCAACCCTCGGGAATCCTGACTCCACCTGATGCGTAAACAGAAATATTTTGCATGTAGTTTCACACTCACCTATCTAACAGAGTCAATACAACAACTCATCCAGGCTAAAAAATGTTGCCAGACTCTGGTCATACACTTCTTGGCACAAACTTCATCCACCCAGCTTGATTACTTATAAGTTTCCTAATCTCATTAGGTCCTATACCTGTTTTTCTCACACATTTATTTACCATATCTATCTGTCTTCTCTCTCCAATACATTCACTATTGGGTCCAAAAGATTAATGCCTCTATAATATCCTCTTTCCAGGACATCATCATTCCCTTATACACATTTAAATTCACATTCTTCGACCAGCCATTTAGAACAACACCCTCAGATATAATAAATTTATCAACTCAGAAACTAAACCAACTCCTATATTTCCAGAGGCCTTCAACAACTCAAAAGTCAATCTACACACACATGCTGTCCCTACTTGGCTGACTCCAGTCACTTGCCCTGCCTGCAGAACTGATATCAACTAATGGCCAAAAGTCAGAATCCATATGTCTGAAAAAAAAAATATCCAGACAAAGTATGAAACTTCTGGGCATCCGTTCAGACTCATAAATGTTCAGGAAAGATTAATATTGAAATCCTAACCACACTTGAGTACCAGACTGCTGTTCATGTGTGATAATCGTGAACAGTAAGTGGGGGAGCCCTTCATCCACTCACTTAATGTAGGGATGCTTTGTGGTCTCTACAATGAGTGACGAGCCAAATGGTTTCCTGTACCCTGGAAACCATTTACTATGCCGGGTGGTAACCGGGGTTAAATGTCCCCCAGATTCCCCAATCCAAAATCATTAAACCATTGCAGATGTTTCAGACAGCCTTGGAGGGCCCAATACCTGCCCATGGCCCCAACCAAATGGGCAGATTCGCATGGCCATGTGGAATGTGAGAGGTGTGAATGAGGAGAGCAAGAGGGTGGAAGTGGTGAATGTATTCAAGAGTGCGAGAGATGCCACTTTCATTGTGTGAAACAAAGATGAAAGGGGTGTGAAGTGGAGAGCTCTTTCCTGGAGGGTAATGAGCCGACGATCAAGCCAATCACGTTATCCTTAACGACCCGGTGAAGTACACACACTCACCCAAACGCATTAAATTTTGGCAGGCAGTTCTCCTCTCCGCCCACTCCTTCCATGCACACTTAGAGATAATATCACATACTTTGTCTCATACAACTCAGAGCTGAGGAGAATATAGCTGAATAATAATTCTTTCTGGGAATTAGGTCGAAGGAAGGACTTGTTTGTCCCATTACATTTAAACAAGGCATGTTTCTCAACCCAACTATTCTATTCTACTGAGTTTCTGATAAACTCCATGCATCAGTCTAGTACTACGCGTTCTAACATTTGTTTGGATAAACAAATATTTACTGAACCAAGAGCAAAAAATGTCACTGATAGAATGTGTTAATACCAATGACTATGTTGAGTTTGCACTCGGTTGGCAACGTTCTTGTAAACCAGTGCTTTCCAACCTGGGGAATGCGCCCCCTTTGGGGTGGGTGAAGTAGCTGGAGAAATGACCTAGAGCCATCTTCCAAGTTGCTATTATAATGTTGTATGGCACAGCAGCCCGGGCGTTTAGGAAGAATGAAAAGAAACAGCTGGAGAGGACAGAGATAAGAATGCCGCGATGGCTAATGGGAGTGTCATTGAGAGAGAGGAGGGGAAATGATTACATAAGAGTAGTGGCAGGAGTTATGTCAGATGTGAAGATGGAAAGAGAAGCACGTTTGAGGTGGTATGGGAATGTGGCCAGGATGGAGGAAGCTGATCCTGTGAAGGTGGCATGGGGAGTCAGGTGGAAGGGAGAAGAACGAGGGGAAGACAAAGGATTAGGTAGAGAGATGGAGTTGAGAAAGAAATGAGGCAGTTAGGCCTGGAGGAAGAGAACGCAGCCGACAAAAGTTAATGACGACAACATACAAGAGCAGCTGACCCCACCAGGGACTAAGGCAACGATTTATATATATATATATATATATGTTAGTCACAGGCCATGCATGCGTCTGAGACTGGTGGGTCAAGTGGTGATACACGAATCCATCTCATTCAGCTGCCATCTACTGGCCATCAAGTCACGGCCTTCCCAACCACAGCCAATTAAGCAGTATATAATTCACTATGATCTGATGGATATTATGACTTTAAATATTATTACAGGTTGAAGAAGTTATCATAATACCCAGGAAATTTCAAAGAATATGCCGTATAAATAAACAAAGTACCTACAGGTGGTAGGATTATGCACTTACGCTCATAAATGACTAGCATATGCATTTGCATAGGCACATATGCAAATGCATGATTATCCTAAGCCTACTTATGAGTCTCTGTGAGATAAACTGAGAGAGTTAGACAACGAGAGACCCAGTATTATACACTGCACAACACACACACATGCAGACGCTACTGAATGACCCAAAAAGCTGTAGGTCAGTGCCCGTATTAATAAAAACTCCTAAGAGTAAAAAGTTCCTCTCAAAGTGAAATTTGGCTCCTATCTTCTATAAGTACTCCTAAAAGTCACCTTCAACTCCCAAGTTTACTCGTAAAACTGCTAAAAAATAAAAGTCCTCCACAAGGACTATTAAGGAGTTAGTAGGGCTTTTAGTGACACTAACCACTGTAGCTGGGTCCCTAAAACTTTGAGAGACAAGACAACATAGACCATGGCTGACCGACACCACCCACCACGCAGAAATTTTCGAGCTCGGAAGGATGCATTCATGGAATATGATGATCAAGAACTTGTAAGAAGGTACCGTTTCGATCGCGAGGGCATTCTGTTTATTACTGATTTAGTAACAAATGTACTGGAAAGGTCCACACATTGAAACCATCCTCTCACATCCGAGATTAAAGTGTTGATACATTAATATTTAGGTACTGTACCTTGCAACTGGAAAAATGCAGCAGTGTAATTGTGCTGACTTCGGACCATCACAGACATCAGTGAGCAATGTGATAACGGAAACACTCTACGCTCTAACTGCATCACACATTGTTAAGAGGTTTGTGAAGGTCTCTCGTACACTCCCTCCGTCCAGTTTCTGAATTTCCTGAATTTATCTACAGCCGTGGAATCTTGAAATTGTACCAATGTTGACGGTCACCGTACCATGTACACACTATGCCCCGATGCCGATGGTAGCAGGCACGATCAGCTGAGTGACCACACGATGTGTTTACATTTTATCCATGTTATCGAGATTGTCCAGGTGCTTGAGGGTGCGAAAGTGGATGTATGTGGAATAACTGAAACAAAATGAAGAGGAGAAAGTGTGAGAGAATGGGAGTATGGATGGGGTATATGTGCAGGAGTAGGTGAGAATGAGAGGGCAAAGGAAGGAGTATGTATAGTTGTGAGTAAAAGATGGAAGAAGAGCATAAGACAGTGTTGATCAGTTGGGTCAATGATTGTGTGGGTAAAGTTGAAAGTTGGAATACAAATGTGGGCGATTGTGTGTGTGTGCGCCAACGCAAGATCGTGCTAGAAGAGTGAGAGAAGAGTTCTGGACAAATGTAGAAGTGTGCATGGAAAAGTTTGGAAGGAATGAGTGTTTTTGATCGGTGATATGAATAGTAAAGTTGGGAATGTGAAGGTGGATGGAATAGCTGGTGAGTGGGGTGTGACTGCTGAGATAGATGAGAATGGCAGTGCGTTAGTGGTCATTTGTGCTGAGAGGGGGTTGATGATAGCCAATACCCTCTTCAGGCATAAAATGATCCACAGGTATACATGGCGAGTGATGAGAAGGCTGGGTGCTGAACTGAATGAAAGGAAGGCAATGATTGATTATGTGTGTGTGGATGAAAGGATGCGAAGATGTGTAATGGATGCAAGAGCTTATAGAGGTTGGGGGAGTGGACTTTCTGACCACTAATTGGTGGTGGCCAGAATTAGAATTCAAGTAAGATGGAGGAATAGAAGAAGGGAAAGACGAGAGGAAGGAGTAGTTGCAAGAAGAGTGGAAAGGTTACAAGAGGATGAGAAAAAGGCAGAGTATAAGAGAGAAGTGGAGGAACGATTGGGCAAATATGAATTGGAGCAGATGGGAGACGTGGAAGGTGTGTGTAGGATATTTACAGAAGAAATATGTGCAGTATGTGATGTGGTGTGTGGAAGGAAGAGAAGACGGAGGGGGGTGCAAGGAACAGCGTGGTGGACTGAAGAGGTGAGACAGGTTGTGGCACAAAAGAAGAAAGCATACAATGAATGGATGAGAAATAGGGGCGTGGAAGTTGAGAGGTGGAAGAGAGAGTTATATGTAGAAAGAAAGAGAGAGGTGAAAAGATTAGTAAGAGAGAGTAACAAGAGAGTGGATGAGGAATTTGGAAGGAATTTGAGTGTAAAGTGGAGGGACTGTAAGAAAATGTTCTGGAAAGACGTGAAAAGAGTAAGACAGGATGGAAGTGAAGTTAGCAGGGGAGTGAAAGATAAAAATGGTAGATTACTAGTGGAGAAGGGAGAAAAAATGAGCAGTTGGAGAGAACACTTTAAGGAATTGTTGAACATGGAGGATGGAAGTAATGCGAGTATAAGAGGCTGGGGAATGGCTGGGAGAAGGAGGTGAGACGACAGGAAGAAATTAGTGGGATAGACGTTGTGGAAGCAATGAAGAAAGTTAAATCGGGGAAAGCCCCAGGAATTGATGGAGTGTGTGGTGAAATGCTGAAGCATGGAGGAGAGATAGTACTAGAATGGATGTGGAAGATGTGCAGATTGGCCTGGGAGCAAGCTAGAGTCCCGGAGGATTGGAAGTCAGGTATAATTATTCCCTTGTACAAGGGAAAAAGGGAAAAAGAACTGTGTGGTAATCATAGGGGCATTTGTCTTCTTAGTATAATAGGAAAAGTGTATGGTAGGATACTTATTGACAGATTTAGAGAAAAAACAGAGAAATTAGTTGGAGAAGAACAGGGAGGCTTTAGGAAGGGAAGAGGTTGTGTAGATCTGATACCGGTATTCATTCTTGGATCTTTAGTGGAAAAGTTTCTAGAGAAGGGAAAGAAGTTGTATGCGGCTTTCATGGATTTGGAGAAAGCATATGATAGGGTGGATAGACAAGGATTGAGGAAAGTGTTAAGAATATATGGAGTAGATGGGAAGTTGTTGAATGCTGTGAAGAGTATGTACGATGGTGCGAAGGCTGCAGTGCGTGTGGATGGTGAACTAAGTGAATTTTTCTCTTTGAAAGTTGGGTTGAAACAGGGATGTGTTATGTCTCCATGGTTGTTCAATCTGTACATGGATGGGGTAATAAAAGAGGTACAAGGTAGGGTAGTGGATGTTGGAGTGGTCCTGGTGAGAGAGGATAGTGTTTGGAAACTCCCTGTACTGTTGTTTGCAGATGATACTGTGTTGTTGAGTGAAGACGAAGGGGAGCTGCAAGGCTTGGTGGATGAGTTTGAGAGAGTGTGTAAGAAACGGAATCTAAAGGTGAATGTAGGGAAGAGTAAAGTGATGGTCTTTGAGAGAGGTGAAGTCAGTGAATGTACAGCGAGGTTGGATGGTGAGGAATTGGAAAATGTGAGTACGTTTAAGTGCTTGGGTAGTGTGATGAGTAAGGATGGAGGTTTGGAGGGTGAAGTGCTTAAAAAGGTACAGCAGGGAAGAAAGGTTGCTGGTTCTTTGAAAGCAGTGATAAGAAACTGGGAAGTGAGCATGGAAGTGAAAAAGTTACTACATAACAGTATTGTGATACCAACTCTAACGTACGGAAGTGAAGCTTGGACGTTGTTGGAAGGACACAAGTCAAGAGTGAGAGCAGTAGAAATGAGTTATTTAAGAGGAGCCTGTGGAGTCACATGGAGAGACAGGCTGACGAATGAGGATATAAAGGAGCGTTGTGGTGTTGATGTGGATGTGATAGGAAACGTTATGAGGAACACACTGAGGTGGTTTGGCCATGTGGAGAGGATGGAGGGTGAAAGACTGACGAAGAGAGTGTATGTGAGTGAGGTGGAGGGGGGAAGAGGGAGGGGGAGGCCGAGGATGAGATGGAGGGTTGGGGTGGAGAGGTATATGATAGAGGGGTGTGTGAGTTGGGAGCAGGGCAGTGAAATGGCGGGGGACAGGGCGACTTGGAGGCGATTTGTTTGTGGCCACCCCAAACGGGATTGAGGCGTCTGGCAATAGATAGATAAAGAATCATAATATATGATCAAATAGATGTTGTTTCTATATATGAAAACTAGTTTTTTCATTTTTAAACTACTTACTGATACTCTAAGGCTTTGTAATGGTAATTTTTAAAATATATTAAGCAGAGATTCTTTATGTTGGTAACACTTCATGGGAGGGGCGAAATTGCCACTACGAGTCCTCCTAGGAAGAACATTTAAAGCAACTCTCAGCTACAACCACTTTTAGTAGTAATTTTAGGAGTACTACTAGAAGTTTTTGCTAATACAGGAACTGGTTTATGCTTAAATTAGTTTGTAACAACCAGCCTCCATGTGCTTACAATTTAGAAAATATATCAAATTCACATCGATTGCTAACAAAGATGCATTTGTCTTAATATCTGACATACTTTAATGCCTTTTGTGGTAAAAAATACTAATGGTTGACTGAAACAACGAAGAAAAGGAATATTATATATACTTTATTTTCCATACACTACATATCTACGTTACAATTAAGAATGTATGTGCAACTTGTCTGAGACGTATCTGAGGTAAACGTCTGAAATTAGTCTATGTGTCACAATAGGGACGTTATAGATACCGAAGGGGGGCGAGTCATTTAGTGGAAAAGTTTCCAGAGAAGGGAAAGAAGTTGTATGCGGCTTTCATGGATTTGGAGAAAGCATATGACAGGGTGGATAGACAAGGATTGTGGAAAGTGTTAAGAATATATGGAGTAGATGGGAAGTTGTTGAATGCTGTGAAGAGTATGTACGATGGTGCGAAGGCTGCAGTGCGTGTGGATGGTGAACTAAGTGAATTTTTCTCTTTGAAAGTTGGGTTGAAACAGGGATGTGTCATGTCTCCATGGTTGTTCAATCTGTACATGGATGGGGTAATAAAAGAGGTACAAGGTAGGGTAGTGGATGTTGGAGTGGTCCTGGTGAGAGAGGATAGTGTTTGGAAACTCCCTGTACTGTTGTTTGCAGATGATAGTGTTGTTGAGTGAAGACGAAGGGGAGCTGCAAGGCTTGGTGGATGAGTTTGAGAGAGTGTGTAAGAAACGGAACCTAAAGGTGAATGTAGGGAAGAGTAAAGTGATGGTCTTTGAGAGAGGTGAAGTTAGTGAATGTACAGCGAGGTTGGATGGTGAGGAATTGGAAAATGTGAGTACGTTTAAGTATTTGGGTAGTGTGATGAGTAAGGATGGAGGTTTGGAGGGTGAAGTGCTTCAAAGGGTACAGCAGGGAAGAAAGGTTGCTGGTTCCTTGAAAGCAGTGATAAGAAACAGGGAAGTGAGCATGGAAGTGAAAAAGTTACTACATGACAGTATTGTGATACCAACTCTAACGTACGGAAGTGAAGCTTGGACATTGTTGGAAGGACACAAGTTAAGAGTGAGAGCAGTGGAAATGAGTTATTTAAGAGGAGCCTGTGGAGTCACGTGGAGAGACAGGCTGACGAATGAGGATATAAAGAAGCGTTGTGGTGTGGATGTGGATGTGATAGGAAGCGTTATGAGGAACACACTGAGGTGGTTTGGCCATGTGGAGAGGATGGAGGGTGAAAGACTGACGAAGAGAGTGTACGTGAGTGAGGTGGAGGGGGGAAGAGGGAGGGGGAGGCCGAGGATGAGATGGAGGGATGGGGTGGAGAGGTATATGAGAGAGGGGGGTGTGAGTTGGGAGCAGGGCAGTGAAATGGCGGGGGACAGGGCGACTTGGAGGCGATTTGTTTGTGGCCACCCCAAACGGGATTGAGGCGTCTGGCAATAGATAGATAGATAGACGTGTCGGTGACGGCTGTGTGTTTATATCAGCCTTACATGGTCTCTGAACTGCCATTTTTCATGTCATGAACCATCACTTAACAGCTTGTTGCTACTTCGTGTGTTTCTACACGTTCATTTAAAATCAAAGAAAATTATGTTACGATATTAAATGGTTACTAAGCCTCTCCTCAACACTCCGCTATCCCCACTCCCACCCCTCCCAACACAGAGCTACTCCCACTACCCCCCATCCCTCATGTCCCACCCCTCCCACCACACAACTACCCCCCAATCCCTCAACTACCCCGCACGTCCCACCCCTCCTTTACTCCCAACACTGTTACAAGATCAAATTATTTGCCCCTCCTCCTGCCTTCTAGGCGGTGTCCCGCGCGGAAATTTCTCCAACTGTACATACAGTAAGAAAGAAGACAGGCTGAAACTGCCTGGTCATATTTATGTAAGAGTGAGAGCAGTGGAAACAAGTTATTTGTGAGGAGCACATGGAGTTACTTGGAGAGACAGATTGATAAATGAGGAAGCGATGGAGCATTGTGGTGTGGATGTGATAGAATGCGTTAAGGCGGCGTCACACTAGACCAAAAGTGGCTAACATGCGAGCCAGTTTTGCGAGTGAAAACGGCTAGCAGAGTCGAGTGTCCATCACACTCGTGTGTTTTTGCGAGTCGAAACGACTAATGCCCGTAGTCTTGAAACTGAGGGCAGGGGTTACCCTTCCCACACCCCGCTCGAGGTGGAAGCTCATACCTTCAACGTAAGTGGTAGTCTTGAAAGCGGGAGAGCACACCCCTTCGTGTGGGTAGACACGGCAGAGAGTTGGTAACACTGATTAATTTTAAAATTCAATATCTTAAAATAAAAACAATACATATGACAGTTTCTAAGATTCACACACAATATAATCTATTAATGATTGCAAGTCTTACTTCTTCGCTTATTAAAGACTGGTATTTGTTCTTAAATACTCTGTATAGGAGTATGCATACAGGATTTGGAGATCCTGTGCCGCAGGAAAAATTCAGTGTCAGACATAGCTTCAAAGGAGTTCATGCGGTCAGTAATAACCCTACACATACGCCTTGGCTGGTCATACCGATTTTGACTATATTTCCGCCCCAAATGCTTGTTTTTGCCATTCTTCTCACCCAAAACCCCGAATTCCCACCCCCCAAGACTTGGGGTGGGGGGTTAATTTGAAAACCAATCATGAACACTGAAAATAAAAGCCAAATTTGTTCAAATCACATCAAAATACACCACAAAAATATATTGCCACGCTAAAACAAAATAGTGCGGACTTGTAAAAGCTCACCAAACGCAAACATGAGACTTCGTAATTCAAACTAACTGACTGTGCACCAGTCGTCTGTTTAGGTAGTACTCGGCCATTCTTTACTGTAGGAATTATTTCATGTACCAATCAAACTACAGTAATTATAAAAGTATCATGCACCATATCTGATAAACAGCTTGGTAGAAATACTGAGAAATAAAATGGAAGTGGATACAGTATCTCATCTTTGTTTTCGTCTCATCGTAAATTAACCATCCCCGGAGAAGTAGTGAAGTCTTTTAAAATGATAAAAATATTAAACGCTTATTTTTTCTTTACACGATGTTTTTATTAAATTAAAATTCCCATCACACACACTGTTGGGTCCTACAAATTCTACATAGTTTTCTTTGCACAAGGCTGCTATAATACGACGAAGGGGCATGCAAAGGGGTGCTACGAGACCCCCCCGCGGATTCCAGTACTACGGTGGGGTAATCCTCTCCCGTTCACCAGGGAATGCTCTCCCTTTCGTGCTTTAAGACTACCAAAAGATGCGGATAGGGCAAGGTGAACGCCTTCCCACAGTTTAAGACTACGGCCGTAAGTGTCGTCTGCCTTGGCGCCTCGTGGTCGTTTGTAAACAAACCAAAACGGAGTTCCCACTCCCTTTAGCCTTTTCCTCAATTTCTGTAATCGCCTCACGTACTTTAGCAACTCCAGAGCCACCAAGTAGTCCTCTAGAGTTTTCTTTGCCGCAGGATCCATATCGAAATCTGATTTTTACTTGTTGTTTGGAGACAAAACAGACAGCCTCCGTGGCTGGTCACCTGAGTGTCCGAATACAGTATTTATTTCATGTTACACGAAAAAAAATAAAAATGAATAAAAACCACAAGAATTAAATTGTATTTACTTACTGATTTTAGTTAAAGTTTCCTTCTGTGAATAACAGAATATTTTCTCACCAATTACAAAATTAATATGGGCTCATTTGAGTTCTAATCCCACCAACAAGCTGTGAGCGAGAATTGTTATCCATTTCGCGTCGCAGGCGAAATCTCGCTCACCGTGAGTCAGTTTGGCTAGTGGGTCACGAAACTGGCTAGCATGTTAGCCACTTTTGTCCCAGTGTGACGGCAGCTTTAGGAGAAATACTGAGGTGGTTTGGTCACGTGGAAGGATGGAGAGCGAGAGACAAATGAGGAGAGTTTATGCGAGTGAGGTGGAGGGGGGAGGGAGAGGGAGGAGGAGGCTGAGGATGAGATGGAGGGATGGAGTGGACAGGTATATGAGAGACGGGGGTGTGAGCTGGGAGTATGGCAGTGAAATGGCATTGGACAGAGTGACATGGGGGCAATTTGTTTGTGGCCACCCCTTATGGGACTGAGGTGTCTGGGAATAGATAGTTAGATAAATTATTATGCCCCACAGAAGGAGCTACGGACACTTAGAATATTTGTTTGTATTTTTTAATAGTGAAAGTGAGCTGCAAAGATGGAAATGGGTAGAGCCATAAGTAGGTGACTGGCAGGTTGGCAAGAAGATGCTGCCAGGGTCTGCATTAGAAACAATCAAATACTTCCCAGCAAGGAAAAAATATATATATCTGTCTATAACTGAAACCATCGAGGGGGGGTGGGACACATCAACAATAAGGGAGGACTTCTTTTTTTTGTGAGCAAATATCAGTAACCTCTCAACTAACGCGAGTTTAAAAAAAGCGTTTTCGTTTTAACACAAGCAAATATTTAAGGAGATATGTTTAACTAACAAGGGTTTCTCGATTTAACGCGACTTTACACGTACGTGATGGTTTCAAATTAGCCGCGTGCCTTGGACAGTCCTGAGCTGATAGACTGTGTGTGGCAGTTTATGCATAAATACAATTTTTTATTTGTCTGTTGCTTAAACTGCTTTTATTCAAACCATAATAATCGAAAATGAAGTTTGGCCCCATTCTGAGCAATTTGGCTCAATTTCGGACAAAATTTGGCTAGGAAAGTGATGGCAGATCGAAACTGTTACAACTTGATGCTGCAGAACAGAAAGAAGAAAAACACTCAGACCAAGATAAAGCAGTTCTTTATGAAGAAGACAGAAAACTTATGGAAGTTATCTTCATCACCAGTAGAACGAGAGTCAGAGGAAGAGGAAGGAAGGACAGCAGAGTGAGGAGGGACAGCAGAGCGAGGAGGGACAACAAATTCACGGTGGGGAGTGGTGGGAGGTGGGGAAGCAGGGTCAGGAGTGTCCCTCCTGACCCCACTCCCCCACTTCAGAAGCAGACGATGAGTGATGCATAGATGAAGTGAGACTGTGTGTTGTTACTGTTTGTGACCTACTTACTGTAATGAAAATGTTGCTTTTACTGTAGTGTTTTTATGACCTACTAATGCATTAATAATGTTGAGGAACTTTCACAATGCCGTGAATGATGCAGAATTGAAAGAAAATCCACGTAAAAAATGAAAACAGTATGTATTTGGGGAGAAGTAAACAATGCTTCAGCCCAACTAGGGCTCAAATGTTGTTTATTTCTCCCCAACTATTGCTTTTGTATTTACGTGGATTTTCCTTGAAATTAATATTATTGCTTTTAAGTTTAGAGCAGCATAATTCCCCAAATGGGTAGACTTTCCCAGAGTCTAGGAACGTAATCCCCAATATTATCATTGTTTCTTCTGGGAAAATTATGTTTTAAAAAACGCGTTTTTAACTAACGCGACCTCTCCAGGAACCTAACCCTCGCGTTATTTGAGAGGTAACTGTAGATTGCAGTACATGTGTAATAATTTCTGTCTAAGAAAGCACATTTTGTGTAAGTCATCTCTAAGCTCAAAACAGCAACCTAGATATAACTACAAACTCAATTATCAGCTTGTTTAGTTGCTTTGTTCTGGTGGCACATTGTTCACTTTGCCACACACAGTGCATTGGTATTTTCTTCATGGGTCAATAGAGTGCTTTAAATGTGTTACAATTTCTGTGATGGTATAATTTATGTAGTTCACTGCTAAACTGAAAATTATATCCTTATATCTACTGTAACTATAAAGTAACTAAATTATCACAGCGGCACTGTCCAGTCATTTTGTTTTGATTGCACATTGTTAAATCTACCGCATGATGCACTGTTAATAATTTTCAAAACCAACTGCTTGTTGTTCATGTGAAATAATTTCTGTGTAAGATAATATAATCTCTATAACAATTCATACCTCAGTTGAAAATAATATCCCTAGACTAAAGAAAACATGGACCTTGAAAAGAACACTGATGGACATACATACATCATATTTAGATGCTGATGAGGCAGTGATGAATGTCTTATCACCTCTGAGATTAATAACATAATTTAATGGAAAAACAAGCAAGACTTAGCTACTGCATATGATGTTTACATGAGTGTGGCCATGTCTGGTACTGCCAATGCCGATGTAGGTAAGACTGTACACACTGTATGTAATTGCTACATATTTTTGTACTCAGATGGTATGGACTCAAAGAGGATCTAGTCAAGCTCTCTTCCCTATTAGTCCAACAAATTGCGGATTTACTGGATCTGTAGGTTATTCAGTAAGCTCACAATGGCTTACCTAGCTAAAGTTTGGGTTAATGATGTTAGATATTTTGAAGGCTTACTGCATGTATCACTAAGTATTATTACCACCACCAACTGATGGAAAAAATCAAATTTTTCAAAGTACAGTACATACCTTGCATGAAGGACTAACAGATTACATAATTTACAGGATGATACAGTATTGTGCACTGGAAATCTCTACTGAATATAAATTTGGATGTAGTAAATCTACTTCTCTTATCACAAGCTCATATGTAAAACACTTCAATAATCGGATTATACCATCCATCCATCCATCGTCCAATCCTATGTTTTGCCCAATGAGGGGCGTGAGAGCCCTAGCTAGGCAAGTTGGTCCTGACATTCAAGATAAGAGTGACCATCCTCACTCATCCATGAGTGGCATTACGTGAACAATAAACCCCAACCACCTCAAGGATATAAACCTACACAGGCTCAATCCAATTGGAGCACCTTAATTACTCACTAAACCACCCGGTGACATAATGTGGTTATATGGTTATCACCCAGCAAAGTAAATGATTTCCTGGTAGTACAGCAAACCATTTGGCTTGTCACTCAGTGTAGAGTCACCCATAGGCAGAAGGAAGAGGAAAGAATGAAGGAAAGAAGGACCGAAGAGGAAGGAAGGAAGAGAGGAAAGGGCAGACACCCAAAGCAGCACTACATCGAGTGAGTGGATGATGGGCGCCCCCACCTACCACACTACTAATACTCCCTGAACACAGAGGCCATTCTTGTGCTTAGTTTAAAGTATAATACTGTCCTCTACAGTGCAAATGATTACATGCAGTGTAGTCAGGATCATTAAGCACTAACAGATACAAGATTTCCTTTTATTTTCTTTGTAAAGTACACCTGTATATACAGTATGGTAGTTTACAGTAACTCAGTATCTGGGCATCTGGCACTCCAGGTAACAAACATTCTTCAGTATCAGAGGATGAGGTCCAACTGTGCATACAATAGTAATGCAAAGTACAAAAATGAAATCATATTCAATGTAGAGAAGAAGAAGAAATTTTTTTTTTATTCAATAACTCAAGATCTCCCTTTACATAAGTACTTCAGTCTGATTGGGGAAAAAAATCCTGATAATGGCATCAACTTCAGAATCAAAATGAGTATGGTTGTGAAGTTTGTAAACTGAAGCAATATCTGAGAAACCCTCATACAGTGTACTTCAAAAAATAAATGAAAATATCCCAGTTATCCAAAAAATGACAATAATCCATCAAAATGAGCATATATGCTGCCTTATTACTGGAATTGTGAGAATAAAATAAGTTTCTGAATTTTTATATACTTCAACACAAAATTAAAGGATAACAATTATACAGTTTTCTTCTTAAACTAAAAAATGTAGCAAATAAAAAAAGGCAAATTAGACTTTGATATAACTGCATATACTGAGGCATTTAATACTGACTGAAATTATATATCAAACTGACAATGCAACAAATTTGGGCCCAAGTATTCCAGATGATGTATATTTCACTGTGAATGTACAGTATTGCAACATGACAGAAAAGTGTTGTGTGTGTATCTCATATATATATATATATATATATCCATCCATCCACCATCCAATTCTACGTTGCACCATGTGAAGTGTAGAAGCCCGGGGCTAGGCAATTTATTCCTGACATTTAAGATGAGAGTGATCAGCCTCACTCATCCCTGAGTGGCATTACATGAGCAATATCCCTAGCCACCCCTTGGATATAAACCTTCACCGGCTCAATCCAATTGGAGCACTGTAATTACCTGCTAAACCACCAGGTGCCATAATTTGGTTATATGGTTACCACCCAGTGTAGTAAATGGTTTCCTGGTGTACAGGAAACCATTAGGCTTGTCACTCAGTGTAGAGTCACCCACAGGCAGAAGGAAGAGGAAGAATGAAGGAAAGAAAGACAAAAGAGGGAGTGAAAAGTCACCCGTAGGCAGAAGGACGAGGAAAGAATGAAGTAAAGAAAGACAGAAGAGGAGGGAAGGAACGGAGAGAGGAGAGGAAAGGGCAGACAACCGAGAGCAGCAATACATCGAGTGAGTGGATGGTTAGCACCAACGCCTACCACACACACACACACATATATATATACTGTATATATATATATATATATATATATATATATATATACACATATATACAGTACCCTCGCGTCCAACATGCGTTAGTCCAGCATGATTCACGTCCAGCACGGAGCAAATAATTAGTATTACTTAATACGATTTAATTACTGCAAAACGAGTGTGTTAGCATAACACGCACAGAGCTCCGAGAAGTGGGCGAAATCTGCAGAGTTCACCTCTAGCACGATCACCCCCGGTCAAACACGGTCATACTGGACATTCCCATGATGATGATAGCCAATAAAAACTTCAGATCAAGTAGCCTTCCCTGCCCGCTATCGTGACGTGATCGTGATGCTGCCCAATTAAAAACCCTTCTGCTGTCACGTGATGTTTTGTTTAAATTTCTCCCGCCACAGCGCCACTCAGTCGCTTAATTCGCATTAGAAGGTGCTTTTTTCTTGCTGCACTTTCTGCCCTTGTTACTGCATTTTACCCTGCTCACAATGCTTAGGAAGCCTTCTGAGAACCCCAAGAAGCGTCGGCACCTCCCTCAGGCCACCAAGCTAGAAAGCAACGAGGAAGAAGAAAGGGGAGAGGAAAGTTGACATTGCCAAAGCCTACGACATGAATGAAGCCAACGTGAGGACCATAATAATAAACCAAGACAAGATCCTGGCAGCAGTGAAGGCTTACAGAGTGCTAGGACAGGCAGAAGCAGGACCTTCCATGGTTGTGGACGAAGATAGTGATTCTGAGTGTGATTTCGAAGGATTTATGAGGGAGGTTGAGGAGGAGCAGCAGCCATTACCCGATAGTGACGCCAGCAGCCATCCTCTGGGGACCCAGTAGGACTACTTACAGCCTTGGATACCACCTTCCATTCCCATCAAGCCCACCAACACTATCCTAAAAGGTCAGTTATCATTCATAGCACAGTACCATTAATTATAATTACAATAGTACCAATATATGTATAGGTATATGGTAGGTATTTAGGGTGACTTTTCCTAGGGTTGCTGACATAATTCATTTTTCCCCATAAGCTCTATTGTTTGTCCAACACGTTTTTGGTCCAACACGGGACCCATGCATGACAATAATATTACCGTGTTGGACGCAAGGGTACTGTATGTACATATATATATATATATATATATATATATATATATATATATACAGTATATAGGTCACTAAGTGTCACTTCAGGGTTAAGGGACTGAACAGGGAGGCTGCCATAGAACAAGCAGCATGGAGAGCTGCCATTAGGTGATCAAGGCCGATGCATGCAAACATGTTGGAGCCTTCAAAAACAAAAACAAAACTGTAGAGTATATATTTTTGAGTTTTACTCTGTGTTCCCCTTTTCGATGTGAGCTAAGGCATTGCCCCCGGGTAGAGGACTTTGGTTTTGGAGTGTGCAGCACTTTATGACAGGATGCCCTTCCTGATTTCTATTGCCCTTGGGTAGAGGACTTTGGTTTTGGAGCGTGTAGCACTTTATGACCGGATGCCTTTACTGATGTCTACCAATGACCCTTGGGCGGAACAGAACCTCCAATCCTTTGGACAGAGCGCTCTAACCCACTGTATATATATATATATATATTAGTAAAACCTCACTATAATGAACTAATTGGGGCCCAAGCCATACCGAAAAAGGCGAAATTCCAATAAAAGTGACATCTGGACTTCTCCCTGTTAACTAGACTTTTTCCAATACTGTACACACAATTATATATATATATATATATATATATTATATACACATACTGTACAAGCAAACCACGATTTACGTTACCCTGTATTAGTGATGGGGGTAGAAATACCACCCTACCCCACCAATCGTAGGCCTACCCCCAGTTTTGCGATGGGCATCACACCCCATTGCCACCTCGTGATGACGACCAGGACCAGAGATGGACTTACAAGAAGTGATGAGAAGTCTGATATTTTACCTATTTTCTATGATTTTCAAATTTTATTTATTGGTTTTAGGGAGTTATTAACAGGTGTTAGGCTTAGGTTAGCTTCTTTTACAGCTGTTAGGCCATTTAGATTGGCTTTAAACTTTTTTTTTGGACTCATTAGGGTGGGTTTAGGACTTGGCTAGGGGAGAAACCCAAGGCTCAAAAACACATCCCTATACTTACTTGTTAAATCTTCCTCGATTTACGATACCCTGCCTAGCGATGGGTTTTTACTCCACCAATTGCATTGTTAAACTGGGGTATACCTGTATATATATATATATATATATATATACAGAATATATCGTCATCATTTGCATACTGCGCAATCTTACGGCAGGAAATTCACATAACATGGAAGGCAAAATTTGATGCCAAAATTTAGTCACAACGTGAAAATGATAGATAATGCAGGTGGAGGAAGCTGCCCATTTTTTTGAACCCATTAACTGCTCTATACAGCCTGGGCTGTTCCAAGTGCAACTGCTAAATTCAGCCGTGGCTGCCCAGATGAATTTTGAATATAGTGCCATGGTGACCAAGTCTGACCCATGCAAGCATGTTTGAGCCTTCAAAACCGAAATCGAAACCAAAACTGAAAAAGAAAACAAAAACCCTACATTCCAATAGGGAATCAGACACTTCGATGTTCATCCATGGCTTTACCAAGGTAAATTATTGACCTAATATTTCGTTACTATATACTTTGGCATGTGTTCTCTCAGTTCCTAAGACAAAATTTGGCCTTTGGGAAATTTCAGTTTTACCCCTATGTCTGCACACCACGGACACCTTTAAAAAAACGCCATGAGCAGTTAACGGGTTAACAATATACTAAGTGGTGACGATAGACATAATGTGGCCAGAGGTCCCAAATTATGGTTCAGAAAGTCATAATGCGGTGGGAACAGACATAACGCGGTAGGAACATACATAACGCAGTGGGAACAGACATAACGTGGCAAACTAGGGTCATAACACGGTGGGAATTGACATAACACAGCCAGTGATAGTCATAGCGTGGGTTGCATCAGCCTATTACAAATGACTGTCACGTGTCTGCGCGGGGTGTCGTCACAGTCCACTGAGCGTTCCTGCGCCAGTTGAGCCTACTCTCTCCCCTAGCTCTGGCCACCCATATGCTCTGTGTGATCTTTGCTCTTTTTTTTGGCCATGGAACCCCACTCCACTTCCCCCCAGCAAGTCCACATCCTCTTCCATTCAAAGTGAGGAATCCTCCAGCATTTGTATGTACTTAAGTCTTTAATAGGTAGGTCAATATCCTGGAAACAAAAACTGATAATTGCCCCAAAAGGTGAACTTAGGGCTGGCTTGGGTATCAAGAAACCCTTTAACATGTAAACATGTGGCCCTATAATGCAGAATTCTCACAAAACAGGAGCTGCAGGGTACAATATTCCCAGGTCATTAAAGTGGTGACTGCATAGAGAGAGAGAGAGAGAGAGAGAGAGATGAATCACATTTGATCAAGAAGGAATAAGTGTGAGCCATTCTAATATTGCAGTGACAGTAGTTGGCTGTCACTCCTGGCCATCATGTGTTTTTTGAAGCCTCTCAATTATTGCTGTTTTATCCCTTCCATGTATTTTTCCTGAACAGAAGTGTATGCCTACTGAATGCATACCCTAACCATAAGCAAGTTTGGACATACAAGAGGCAGAAGTGGGGTCATTCTGGAGATGAGGTTAACACATTAGCTCTTGCACAGAATGCTCCAAGAATACTTTTCATATATCAGGAAGTGTGGTCATGAGAGAAAACTAAGGACAAATTACTAAGTGACCAAATACTAAAAAATGCAATATCTTTTAAGTTACAGCCCATAAATGTAAGGATCACACTAAACTCTATGGATTGTAATGAAACAGAAATGGGCGGCAGAGAAGCTACATGCAGTGACCCGTTAGTGTCATCAGGAAAGAGTCTCCATTAATGTTTGGGCCGGCATTATTGGTGACATCATTACTGGCCTGGTTCTTCTACCAGAGCAACTGACAGGTAAAGCCTGGATGTTTTCCTGAAGTAACACTGCAACTCTAGCTGGAAGATGTGTCTATGGAGATTCATCGGCAAATGTGTTTCCATCATGAAGGTGCTCCTGCCCATTTTGCTAGGGTTACAATGGAATATCTGAATTTGGTGTTTCCTGTTTCCTTGCACATGGACTGGCTGTGGCAGTCCTGTGGCATGACCATCTCAGTCACCTGACATCAGTCCATTTAATTTCTAGCAGTGGGGACATTTAAGGAATAGGGTGTATGATGCAGGGATCCCAAACTGTGAAGAAATGTGACAGAAAGTGTTGGAATGTGCAACAAGTATTTGTAACAACTCTGGCATTTTTGAAAGTGTGCAACAGTTACTTCATGCATACCAGGAGGAGGTTCAAGCTTTGAGCACTTTTTGTAAATGACGGTAGCAACACCATGATAAATCATAACAATTAACACTGGCTATAGTTATTATCCTTACATGTAATGGTGGAAGTTTTATTTACAGCCCGAAGAGTTTATTGTAATCCTATCAAACATTTATTGGCTGTAATTTCAAAATTATTGCAAAGTGAGGATTCTTTCACTTAGAAATTTGTCCTCAGTTTTGTCTCATGTATGCATCCCATGATTTATGAAAAGTATTTCTGGAATACTGAATTATGTGTACTGATTTTCTGACTTACATGGATCCATCTTGCATGGCACCCTAGATTAACATTTGACCTGCATAACTTAGGGAATGACTGTACAGGTATTTAACTCTTTCAACAATACAAGGAAGGGGCATTCCAGTTCGCTGCTCCCACTACTGATTGACTCTTATGTGAGAAATATGAGGGTAACAGTCCTTATTCCTTATCCCCAAGCAAAGGATTCATAAATAACCAGAGAGCTTTGTTAGAAATTTAGACTGTATAAAGATTAGGGAGAAATAGTACAGTACAGTAAAGAACAGTGAAAGCAATCACAGTTAAGTAAATCATTATCAGATTACAATGTTCCATAGAACACAAGGGACTTGGGGGGGGGGGGGGGAGTATCCACTAAGATGGGCAAAATTCTGACTCACATATTCTCATATGAGTTACATCACAGTGACTTCACCAGCCACACATAGCCCCTTACATTTTCTGTGGGGTAAAGTCCTTTACCTGACTATGAAGTTAACAATAACATAATCTGATTACAAATGTCATCCAAGCACTTCTACAATTCACCCCCTCTACTCTTTCTCAGTTTCCATTCTTCACTTTTTCACATTCATTCACTGTACGAGACATAGGGAACACATTTCATGTACAGTACAGTATAGTAAACAATGACATGGTGTGTGATGTCAAACAAAAATGTACTGTAAGATGGTTGTGTGAACAGGAGAAATACAGGACAGTACAGTACTTAAGAGGTACTTCAAACATACTGTATTCAAAGAATGCATTATAAATGAAAACAACAAAGACAGTTTAAACAAGTAACATCATCTGATGTAACGAATGAAACTCAGAATACCGTAATGTAGCAAGGCTATGATAGAAACTGTTGAGAAAACCAGTTGAAGAAAGCCAAGGTAAAATAATTTAGAATGTCTTTTTTTTCTTTCTTTCTTTTTGCTTTGCAAAAGGTTATCAGGGAAAACTACTATTCATGTGTATCATAAAAGACAACACAATGGAGTGGGAAAAAGGAACAGAAATGAAAATCTCATTTGCTGAGACACAGAGCTATGGCACCTTAACTGTCCAACACCTGTTACCTGTACAAGCATTCTCATACGTATGGCAGAGGTGGGGGGTATATTATGCCTGAGACTTCATTTCTCCCCTCATCTGTCTCCAGCGTGATCAAATGAATATGGGAACTTGAATTATGAATATGACAAGATAATGGAAGTATGGAAATGGAGATTATGCCAACTGATTTGACCAATAAGAGATTTTTTCTTTTTTTTAATGTGAGGAAGAAGGAACCAAAGGCCACGAGCCTACAATTATTGTTCCTTCCAAGAGAAAAACAAAATACCAGAGAGAGCCAAATTCAAGATTCGATCATTTTGAGATGCCTGGACACACTGCGTTTGAAAGACTGGAGATCACAGGATGTAGGAAATACAGAAGGAGACAGTTCCAGAGTTGACCTGTTGCATAAATGAAGGACAGGAAGTAACGGTTAACTCTTGCATTAGAGAGTTGGACAGAAAAGGGACGAGAGTCTGCTGCTAGACGGGTGCTACGTGCCCGTTGTAGAGGCGGAGGAATGCATGCAGACAGTTCAGTGGAGCAGTGACCATTGAAGCAACGATAGAAAAAGAGATAAAGATGCAACAGTGCGACGAAGAGACAGAGGTTGAAGGGAGTCAGTAACAGGAGGAGAGTTAATGAGACGAAAAGCCTTTGACTCCACCCTATTGAGAAGAGCTGTATATGGGGAGCCTCCCCACACATGAGAGTTGTACTCCACACAGGGGCGGATAAAATCCCTGTATAAAATCAACAATTGTGCAAGGGTTAAGAAGGAATGGAGTCGGCTTAGCACACCTAATCTCTTGGAAGCAGATTTTACAAGAGATGCAATATGATCTTTCCAAGATAAGTCCCGAGTAAATGAAACCCCAAGCATGTTCAAGGATGATGCAGGATTAAGCTGAATATTAGTAAACATTAGTGGGTATACCTGTGGAAGATTTTGTCGGGTTGATAGGTGAAAAAACTGAAACTTTTATGCATTAAAAACAACAAGATTATTTTTACCCCAGTCAGAGATACGAGCCAAGTCAGACATTAGGTGTGCCATAGCCTCATCCCATGTTTGTTGAAGTAACTGCTGAGATGGACGTTGCAGGAACCGAATGGAAAGGTGAAGGGTGGAGTCATCAGCGTTAGTCGATAGGGTCAGATGCACAGCTTACTAGGTCATTGATGAATAAAAGGAAGAGAGTTGACGATAGGAGAGAGCCCTGAGGAACACCACTGTTGACAGAGCTAGAAGAACGATGGCCGTCTGCAACAGCAGCTGTCAATCATTTTAAAACACTAATCTCTTTCTTGGCAACAAAGAATTTTAAGTGTAAAAATGAGTGGATAAAAAGTGTGAAAATATAAGGGATGAAAAAGGAAGACATAATAAGTAGATGAAGAATCATATTTTGAAATACTGATGTAAAGGAATGATGATGGCAATGTGGTGCCCAAGAATGTGGCAAAAAGAGATGGGAAGAATCCTGTGTAGTGGTTGATGGCAGCTAGTGCTGATGACATATATGCAAATCTTTGAAGTTGTAGACAAAGCAGAATGAACAATTTATGGGAAACAGAGTCTGAATGAAGTTCTACCAATGAAGTACAACAGACCAGTGACTACCAATGAAGTACAACAGACCAATGACTGCCTTAATACTGAAGCAAAAGTGACTTTGGTGTGCCAATATTACCACAATAAGTCTGCTGAGTGTTGCAGGACAGGTACATATACATGGCAAAATAATGACTGAGAAGACTGAGAAGGTAGAAAAATGTCTGAATGACTGATAAACTGGGTGGTGGTTAAGGATGTATGGATAAAATATTACAGTACGGCAGATAATGAAGACTATGACTGAGAAGGCCTCTAGTATATTTCTGGCACTTGTGGATCTGCAAAATGTACCGGTATATGAAAACCTGAATAGGGGGACACTGTGAAAGGTGTTGCGGACATATGGGGTAGATGGAATCCTGCTGGATGCTGTGAAGAGTTTTTATGCTGGTAGTGAGGTTTGTGTAAGAGTAAATGGATATCCATGTGGTTTCAATGCAAATGATGGAGCAAGACAAGAGCATTAATAATTGCATGGCTGTTCAATACTCATGAGATTAAACACATTACGGAGAAGGAGAGTGAGGCTGGTGATGAATTATGAGGCATGGAGTATTTCAAATGAGCTATGCGGATACTGATTTTCTGTTTATTAATAGTGAACAGGATCTTGCAGACTAGTTCAGAGTTTTATGATAGTATGTGCATGGAAAGGTCTGAAAGTAACTATAGATGAAAGTAAAGTGACAGTTGTTTCAAGATCTGGTGATTCAAAATATAAGCTGGCAAATGGACAGACTAAATGGCAGAATATAAGTACATGGGTGCAATGACAGGTAAATGTAAAACTGGAATGGAGAGTGGCTCAAGCAAGAAAAGTTAATGTTTCTATGAAGCCTGTTAAACAAAACCGAGAACTGAGTATGGAGGCAGCAACAAGATGGCATGATCTTTTTGGACTCACAATGATAGGCCTGTATGGATGAGACATCTGGGTAAGGTACAGGAGCAGTGGAAATGGGACTGTTGAGGATCGTATGCCTGTTGCACTGGAAGGACAGGATAATAAAATGTAAAAAGACTTGTGAAAAAAGCAAAATAAGGAAGGTGACAGATTGGAGTGAGGAAGACAGTGTGCTTAGATGGTACAGTCATACAGAGAGAATGGATATGACTAGGATGGTGAAAAACATTTAAGTATATGAGTTGAAGACGGAAGGAGGTAAGGAAGTTCTAGAAGATTGCATGATATAGTTAATAAATGTGTGAGAAAGCAAAGTATGGAAGTTTAGGAAGCACAAGAACTGACAAGGACTGAAAAGGATTGATAAGGTATGTGTGCAACTGCATATGCCTAACACACTGGAAATAATCGATAAGTAATTACAGCACAAGTACTTTTCTCTCAACATACAATACACTATAAATAAATCAACAACTTATTTGGGGCAGAAAGATAATTCCTATCGTGTTTCAACAGTTATTTACTGTAATCATATTTAGTTCTCATACACCACATATACCACACCACCCTGTTCCAGTTCTAGCTGATGTTCTTTATTGAGCTCATGTGTTGAGCTGATGGCAGATATCACCTCCTCACCCATCTCCATTGGAACTGTGATCTGCACCACCTCAGGAATCTGGCCACTTGATTCATCCACAACAATTTTAGGGGCTGAATGACGAGGCAGCTGTCTGAGTGCTTGGCCACGATCATCCTGACTCTTTGGTCGGCCTTGTTTGAAATACACTCCAGTATACTGAGTTCTGTGGTCATGCTCCATGTGTCGTTTTAGGTAGGAGGGCACACGGAATGATCGCCCACACAAACTGCACTGGTGTGGCCTTTCCCCAGTGTGAAGCCGTCGGTGGTATGTCAGGGATACCTTACTTTTGTAGCCTTTATTGCAAATTGAGCACCAGTAGTTCCGTTCCCCATAATGCACACGGGACTTATGAATTCGCAGATCCGCTGGGGTAAGAAAGCCCTTCTGACAGACTTGGCATATATGTTTTCTCACCTCATCTCCCATGTGTACCCTTTTAACATGGAAATGAAAACTGGCCTTATTGTGGTACACAGCTCCACACTCCCGGCATTCAAACTTTTTCTCTTTTGTATGTAAATTCATATGAATGCTCAAATTTTTCACTGAAATACCACAAATTTCACATGTCTGATGGGATAAACTGTGGTTCCTCATATGGTACTTGAACTGAACTTTATGAGCAAATGATTCTCCACACAGTCGACATTTGACAGGCCTCTTATCATATCCAGCTTCTTTGGGATGCTTAAATTTAAGATGTGCA
The DNA here is from genome assembly GCF_032717465.1 of Coenobita brevimanus. Taxonomy (NCBI): domain Eukaryota; kingdom Metazoa; phylum Arthropoda; class Malacostraca; order Decapoda; family Coenobitidae; genus Coenobita; species Coenobita brevimanus. The sequence continues at coordinate 40,937,961 of NC_137055.1, forward strand.
ACATAAGTTGAGTAATTTTTGAGTAATGTTGGGCAGAATTTGCAGCTGTGGCCTTCAAGCTCTGGATGAACAGTGAGGAGATGTCTCTTGAGTTGGTCCACCTGTCTATACTTGAGTTTACAAGCAGGGCACTGATGTGATCCGTACTTATGCCCCCATCTGTGTGACATCAAGAGTCTCTCTGTTCTGAAGGTTCGCTCACACTCATTACACTGGAAGGGGAAGGAATTTTTATGTTCCAAAAGTTTGTGGTGGTACAACTGAGTAACAAACATAAAGCTAGTTTGGCAGAGGTTGCAGGCATGAGGGCGAGGTTCTCCTCTCATCACAGCCTCTGACTCATGAAGTGACAAATGTTTTTCAAAATCAAGTGCAAACACCTCCTTCTCACATACATCGCACGTCCGAATGGCACCTTGTTCATGTGAGTGTGCTTGGTGCTTCTCATAAGCCTCAAAGTCACTGAAAGATTTACTACATTCATTACAAGAAATACTATATCCAGAGCTATGAAAAAATTTCAAATGTGATAACAAGTGTTTTTTAATGGAAAATCTGATAGGACACACAGGACACACCAACACACCACTGTAATGGTGCACTACATGGCTCTTTAGATTTGCACTATCATGGCATACTTCTGCACACAAGCCACAGCATCGTAAACTGTCTTCATGACATTTATCCATGTGCTGTTCTAAGGTGACCTTACTCTGGCCTGTAAAGTTACACATTATGCACTTGTGAATTTCTTCACTTAAGTCATCACTTTCTATTTTATCCACGCTGTCAACTGTCTCCTTGCAACCTATTACTGTGTGTTCTGTCAAACGTTTTTCCTCTGCATTCTGATCTGAGCTGGTACTGCTAGGTTCATGTCCCTTACTGTACCCTTTGCAAATTGTGGCTAAGTTTCTTAAGGTCTCAAGATATTCTATGTAAGACTTAGTGCTGTGCTCATCCAAGTGTTCATCATATGTTTCCTCCTCATCAAACTCTATCTCACACCATGAGCATGTGAGGTTCATTCCTAGTGGTGCATCATCACCACCATCCTCCTCAACTTCCATGTGAAGATCGTCAAGTCGCCTGCCTTCACCAAAAGCACATGATTTGGTAAATTCACTGGCATCAAAGTCTGGGTGTTCATAACGGATGTGCCGACGGAGTTGAGAGGGGAAGTGGAAGAGTTTGGTACACACAGGGCAGGCAGGGTGTCTGGAGGATTCATCATCACCACTATCGCCCTTCCTCGGGCTCTCTGCAGCTGCCTCGGCCTGGAAAGACCAAACAGCAGGCGTCAAAACCGAGCACCGTGCCCGTAACAATATTCCTCATTGCAGAACTTGTCAGGTCAGTTTTCATCAAATTATAAGACATCATGTCAATATCATCACTTACAGAGGTATTGTAGTTAAAGAACTGATCCTTATACAGTACATGGGAGAACAGTACAGGGAGGCACTGAAGAAAAACCTAATATATAAGTAATTAAATAAACGAGTATCATCACTACATGAAAAAGTATTATTGCTAATTGTACGTGCATAGCCCAATTCAATAAATGAATTTAAGCAAAAGCTGAATAATGTAGTACAGTTATGCACACCTGCACTAGAACTAATCAACCTGGCATATATTGTGTGCTACTGTATTTGCTGATACCAGTAACTTAAATAAAGTGGAGTCTCATTTCTCACAATATGTGCACCTAATGAATACACATCTGATGACAACATTCATTATCTACCCATTCACATATTTCACAACTGACCACATGAATTTCATGAGTGCATATCTGAGGGAGCAGTGTTACTGGCGGGATCACACTAGGTGTGGATGAGCAAAGAAACGAACCAGACAAAAACATTATATTTTCTTCATAGAGAAATTCGATATTACACTAATCATATGGAGGATAGAGAATGAGAGACAGACTAGAATAGTGTATGTGACTGAGGTGGAGAGGGTGAAGGAGGTGGTGATCAAGTCTGAAATGGAGGGATGGAGTGGAGAGATACTGTATACAGGTGTGTGTGTGTGGGGGGGGGGGAGTGAGTCAGAGGGCAGCCAAATGGCAGATGGCAGGGTGACATGGAGATGATCTGTTTGTGGCCACCACCTATGGGATCGTAGTGTCTGGCGATAAATGTATGTAATTACTGTATATAGACTGAGATGGTTTGGGCATGTGGAGGGGACGGGGAATGACAAATGGTTGCAGAAAGTGAGAAGTGTGAATGTTGGGGGTAGGGTTGAGAGAGGCAGACCGAAAATGATCTGAGACAAGATCATAGTGTGTGACTTAAGGGATAGGGGACTGAACAGGGAGGCTGCCAGAGGCTGAGCAGCAAGGAAAGCCACCATTAGGTGACCAAGGCCAATGCAGGCAAGCATGTTGGAGCCTTTATAAATAAACAAACCAATAAAGATGAAAAAATCAGGTCATACTATTTAAGTAGGATTTTCTCTTCCATTCCACTATACTATATACAGCTTTTACTTCCAAACCAAATTCTCACTTCATCTGTGACTTACTTCAGTGTTTACACTTAAATCTCATTTCACTCCTTGCCCATTCTTCTTTTCTCCATTCAGTGCTTGGCTTTCACACTAGCATGTACAGTAGGTCCCCTTTTTTATGTCAAGGATATGTTACAACATATCATAATGTTTTTCAGACAACCAGTATTGCAAATTAGGGGAAACTGGTAAATTATCTTTATGAGTAACACTGCAACTTTGGTAGGCAATTTGTTATTTACTGCATCTAGGGTGGCCTTACTTAAGAAAAAAAAATGGACATAAAAAGGCAAGCAAGCCATCTGCTGTTGTTATCCCTTCCAGGTTGACTAACTCCTATCCTTCAGTACAAGACTGTTCAATCTTCCAATCACTCTTCTTCCCTGCAGTGTTCTCCTCTTGCCTCTGTATCTATACTTTCACAATGCAGTTTGTGTATTCAAACCCTTCAATTTCTCCAACATCTTATTTTCCATCTTGCACTGAGGATACTCCCTACAATGCATGTGTGGGCTGTGATATACTGTATGAAAGTGAGGCCTGACCGTGGGAGATGGTGATAAAAGTAGAGTGGAATGCAAAAAGATGAGAATGTTGGGCTAGGTTAGTAGGACATATGAGTGACACAATCAAGAATACAATACAGTACTATACAGTAAAATGTTTCCCTCACTTTTTAAACACCACATACAATTTCCCTCTTAAAACAATCCTCTCAGATGCAATTTCAGACTCGCATCAGTGCTCTACCCACAGGCTTCATCTGAATATAACTTTTTCAAAGAACAGTAACGGATATCCCAGAAGAGGTGACCAACTTTCATGGGATAATGAAGTACAAAACAAAAATATCTCAACCAACAAAGTAAAAATACGAGGAGGAACTCCTTAACTTTACACTGAGATCCAAGTTATGTGATACTTTGCACTCTCCTAGGCACACAATATAAAGGATCATGGAACGATGTAACTCTGGGCTGCTACACAAAAAGGCAACAAGTGATCAGAATATAATGAATATCTTGCTATAGCTATCCACAGAATTTACTTATGCTGTAATAAATAATGTAACACATGAGAGATGACTTACACCTTTATGTGTTAATTTCTACACAACTTGCCAAACAGGCATGGCTGACATCGAAACGGTAACCACTTAAAGTCCAAACATAGCTCGGCATTTCTTGCATTTCAGTTTCTGTGGCAAAATTTTTTTGTCTATCTATCTATTGCCAGACGCCTCAATCCCGTTTGGGGTGGCCACAAACAAATCGCCTCCAAGTCGCCCTGTCCCCCGCCATTTCACTGCCCTGCTCCCAACTCACACCCCACTCTCTCATATACCTCTCCACCCCATCCCTCCATCTCATCCTCGGCCTCCCCCTCCCTCTTCCCCCCTCCACCTCACTCACATACACTCTCTTTGTCAGTCTTTCACCCTCCATCCTCTCCACATGGCCAAACCACCTCAGTGTGATCCTCATAACGCTTCCTATCACATCCACATCCACACCACAACGCTCCTATATATCCTCATTCATCAGCCTGTCTCTCCATGTGACTCAACAGGCTCCTCTTAAGTAACTCATTTCCACTGCTCTCACTCTTGACTTGTGTCCTTCCAGCAACGTCCAAGCTTCACTTCCGTACGTTAGAGTTGGTATCACAATACTGTCAAGTAGTAACTTTTTCACTTCCATGCTCACTTCCCTGTTTCTTATCACTGCTTTCAAAGAACCAGCAACCTTTCTTCCCTGCTGTACCCTTTCAAGCACTTCACCCTCCAAACCTCCATCCTTACTTATCACACTACCCAAGTACTTAAACATACTCACATTTTCCAATTCCTCACCATCCAACCTCGCTGTACATTCACTGGCTTCACCTCTCTCAAAGACCATCACTTTACTCTTCCCTACATTCACCTTTAGATTCACTTTCTTACACACTCTCCCAAACTCATCCACCAAGCCTTGTAGCTCCCCTTCGTCTTCACTCAACAACACAGTATCATCTGCAAAACAGTACAGGGAGTTTCCAAACACTATCCTCTCTCACCAGGGCCACTCCAACATCCACAACAGTACAGGGAGTTTCCAAACACTATCCTCTCTCACCAGGGCCACTCCAACATCCACTACCCTACCTTGTACCTCTTTTATTACCCCATCCATGTACAGATTGAACAACCATGGAGACATGACACATCCCTGTTTCAACCCAACTTTCAAAGAGAAAAATTCACTTAGTTCACCATCCACACGCACTGCAGCCTTCGCACCATCGTACATACTCTTCACAGCATTCAACAACTTCCCATCTACTCCATATATTCTTAACACTTTCCACAATCCTTGTCTATCCACCCTATCATATGCTTTCTCCAAATCCATGAAAGCCGCATACAACTTCTTTCCCTTCTCTAGAAACTTTTCCACTAAAGATCTAAGAATGAATATCTGATCTACACAACCTTTTCCCTTCCTAAAGCCTCCCTGTTCTTCTCCAACTAATTTCTCTGTTCATGCTCTAACTCTGTCAATAAGTATCCTACCATACACTTTTCCTATTATACTAAGAAGACAAATGCCCCTATGATTACCACACACTTCTTTTTCCCCTTTTCCTTTGTACATGGGAATAATTATACCTGACTTCTAATCCTCCGGGACTCTACCTTCCTCCCAGGCCTACCTGCACATCTTCCACATCCATTCTACTACTATCTCTCCCCCATGCTTCAGCATTTCACCACACACTCCATCAATTCATGGGGCTTTCCCCGATTTAACTTTCTTCATTGCTTCCACAACTTCTATCCTACTGATTTCTTCCTGTCTTCTCACCTCCCTCCTTCTCCCAGCCACTTATACTTGCATTACTTCCATCCTCTATGTTCAACAATTCCTTAAAAGTGTTCTCTCCATCTGCTCACTTTTTCTCCCTTCTCCAATGGTAATCTACCATTTTTATCTTTCACTCCCCTGGTAACTTCACTTCCACCCTGTCTTACTCTTTTCACGTCTTTCCAGAACATTTTCTTACAGTCCCTCCACTTTACACTCAAATTTCTTCCAAATTCCTCATCCACTCTCTTCTTACTCTCTCTTACTAATCTTTTCACCTCTCTCTTTCTTTCTACATATAACTCTCTCTTCTGCCTCTCAACTTCTTCCACGCCTCTGTTTCTCATCCATTCATTGTATGCTTTCTTCTTTTGTGCCACAGCCTGTTTCACCTCTTCAGTCCACCACGCTGTTCCTTGCACCCCCCTCTGTCTTCTCTTCCTTCCACACACCACATCACATGCTGCACATATTCTTCTGTAAATATCCTACACACACCTTCCACGTCTCCCATCTGCTCCAATTCATATTTGCCCAATCGTTCCTCCACTTCTCTCTTATACTCTGCCTTTTTCTCATCCTCTTGTAACCTTTCCACTCTCCTTGCAACTACTCCTTCCTCTCGTCTTTCCCTTCTTCTATTCCTCCATCTTACTTGAATTCTAATTCTGGCCACCACCAAGTAGTGGTCAGAAAGTCCACTCCCCCAACCTCTATAAACTCTTGCATCCATTACACATCTTCACATCCTTGCATCCACACACACATAATCAATCGTTGCCTTCCTTTCATTCAGTTCACCACCACCCCTTCTCATCACTCGTCATGTATACCTGTGGATCATTTTATGCCTGAAGAGGGTATTGGCTATCACCAACCCCCTCCCAGCACAAATGTCCACTAACGCACTCCCATTCTCATCTATCTTAGCAGGCACACCCCACTCACCAACTACTCCATCCACCTTCACATTCCCAACTTTACCATTGATATCACCAATCAAAAACACTCTCTCATTCCTTCCAAACTTTTCCAAGCACACTTCTACATTTGTCCAGAACTCTTCTCTCACTCTTCTAGCACGATCTTGCGTTGGCGCATACACACACACCATCGCCCACATTTGTATTCCAATTTTCAACTTTACCCACACAATCCTTGACCTAACTGATCCATACTGTCTTATGCTCCTCTTCCATCTTTTACTCACAACTATACATACTCCTTCTTTTGCCCTCTCATTCTCACCTACTCCTGCACATATACCCCATCCATACTCCCATTCTCTCACACTTTCTCCTCTTCATTTGTTTCAGTTATTCCACATACATCCACTTTAGCACACACAATTCATTCTATCTGTATAATATACAAGTCACATGGTATATAATTCTTTCATTTATTAGTCTCTAACTCATAGCTTTATTCATTCCAGCACCAGTAAATGACTAGGTATGACAACATAACCTCAAGTAAATGTATCATTCCATGTTGCTATGGCATTAACCCTGAGGCAGAAACTTTTCATTAGTACAAGATAATCTCAAGTAAATGTATCACTCCATGTTGCTACAGCATTAACCCTGAGGCAGAAACCTTTTAAAATAATTTAAAATTTAAGTGTGTACAAAAACTACTATTGTGCACAGAAAAAAAAAAAAAAAATTGCTTTACACACTGCTGCTTCACTTTATCCAATAACTTTGCAGTAATTCCCCCCTCTCCCCCCAAGTAACATCAAACGTGATTAGCCATTTCTGGACATTACCAATTTCTTACACCCTTTCCTCTGTATTACAGTTCATTCTTTAAAATCTTCTTCCATGCTAAAATCCTTCAGCCTACACCCTCTGTCCAGCTTGTGCCAGTGATATTTGAATAACATTTTATCTAGTGCCCATAATACTGGAAGTTCTCTTGTCTTTCACTGCTTAGTTTTCAGTCCAAGATCAAGCAGCTGCAGCACACCTAAACTTACAATCCTATACACCTGCATACTACTGACCTAGTGTAATCTTGTTTTGTTTTTTAACTTTTTTTTTTTTTTTTTTCCATTTCTATTTAATGAAGTTAGCTAAGGGTGATATGGTTGACTTTACCAGTGGGTGATAAATATGCACTCTATAACTTAACCTCCTTACTATGGTGACAACTCTTATACTGTACATTATCTTATTTTTGGTATTACCAAGTAATTTCACTTAGTTTATGGGAGACTTTTGAAACTGGTGGCGGTATATGTAACTTTCATATACCCCTTCACTGTGAGAGGTACATTCATAGCAACATAATCACCAGACAGTAGTAAGATTAGGGCATACAGAAGCCATCATACTCAAAGTTGACTTTTCCTGTCATTAGCCTTCCAGTCAAAGGAAGTAATATTCTCAGCTTCAAGTTACATTAACTCCATGCTATCAGATTTCATAATAATATGGACCCAATATTTTCAAAATACTACGAACATGGTGAGAAATTAACAGCTGTGCAAGGTTCAAACTCATCTGTAAATTTTCTTTTATGCTGTTTATATGCAATATTATTAACACAGCAGAGCTTCAACTTTCAAAACACAAGATATGTAACAATGTACACTTTAATACAATATACTGTACTGTACTGTTAGAATACAAGAGGAACACTTAAATTCTCATCAAATATACATTGCTATTTTATTGTACAGAAATAATCACAGTACAGCTAAGGTCTATCTATCTATCTATTGTCAGATGCCTTAATCCCGTAAGGGGTGGCCACAAACAAATCGGCTCCATGTTGCCTTATCCCCAGCAATTTCATTGCCTTGCTCCAAGTTAACACCCCCCTCTCTCATATACCTCTCCACTCCATCTCATTCTTGGCCTCCCCCTCCCTCTCCCCCCCTCCACCTCACTCACATACACTCTCTTTGTCAGTCTTTCACCCTCCATCCTCTCCACATGGCCAAACCACCTCAGTGTGTTTCTCCTAATGCTTCCTATCTCATCCACATCCACACCACAACACTTTCACTTCCTCTTCAGTCTGTCTCTCCATGTGACTCCACATGCTCCTCTCAAATACCTCATTTCCACTGCTCTCACTCTTGACTTCTCTCCCTCCAACAAGGCCAAAGCTTCACTTCCTTACGTTAGAGTTGGTTCACAATACTGTCATGTAGTAGCTTTTTCACTTCCATGCTCATTTCCCTGTTTCTCATCACTGCTTTCAAGGAACCAGTAACCTTTCTTTCCTGATGTACCCTTTCAAGCACTTCACCCTCTAAACTTCGATCCTCACTCACTGCACTACCCAAGTACAGTAATCCCCGTACTTTCCGGACGCCCACTTTCCGGACACCCCACTTACCGGACATTGTGGGCCTGGACCTTTGGAACCCAAAAATGGCCAGAAAAAGAAAAAAAATCCCCCCAAAATCCGAATTTTTTCCCACCCGTAATTTGAATTTGCTGCCACCGAACAGCTGGTTTACACCACGGCCCCTTCCTTCCTCTCCCCTCCCCTGTCAGGGTTGCCATTTAGTATTTTTCATTACCAAATGTGGGCCAATTTGGTAATGAAAAATTCGTTTGGCAATGAATCAGAATAATTCATTACCAAACGGATTTTTCACATGTATGAGGATACACAGGATGGAGATGGTGGATTGTTTGCTCTCACTGATTAATCTGCTAGCCAACATTGCATGAAAATAATCAACATGCTGTTAATTATAAGGAGAGTGATTACATGTATTTCCACTTGTATATATAATTAGTGAAGAATAAATGCTAGCTTTTCGAGTTTGGTAATGAGTTAAATTTGGTAATGAAAATTGAGGAGTTTGGTAATGTGGCCGTTGCGATCTGGCAACTCTGTTTCCCCATCACCACTCCAACAGGTACTGCCTAACTTCGATGGCGAGTAGATGCCTACCACAGTGGAAGCCACACGTGCTCATTTTTTCAATACCTCGCCACTAGACCACATGGGAATTTAGTGTTGCGCAGTGTTAAGAAATTAGAATTTAGAGTGCAAAGGATTAACTGTGGAGTGCAAATTGGCGGTTGAAACTGGCGTGGTGCAGTTAAGAACAAAGTGCAGTGTTAAACAATTATAACTCACAGTGCTAAGAACTAAGTGTAGCACAACACTGGATTACTGTACGTGCTTCAAGAGCATTTTCACCACTGCCAAAACCTTAGAAAAGCTGGCCACAAATGTGCTGTAAGTACCCTGGCTGAGGTACAGTCACTTCTAATTCCTCATTCTTTCGTTCCTTTCCATTTACTTCATGCTTTATGTCCATTATTGGTGTGAATAGGATCTTCAATAGGTTTAAATAGGTGCTATGCATGTCCGGTAGGGAGTTATTTAGGTGGCTTTCAGTTAGGCTGGGTTATGGTCCTTAAGTACCTGTTCAGGGGCTAGGGGCCCACTTTCTGGACGGGACCACTTTCCGGACATGTCTTTGGCTCTATTACTTCGGATAGTAGAGGGATTACTGTACCTAAACGCATTCACATTTTCCATTTCCTCCTCACCCAACCTGACTGTACATTCACAGACTTCACTTCTCTCCAAGACCATAACTTTCTTCTTCCCTACGTTCACCTTTAGATCTGTTTCTTACACACTCTCCAACTCATTCACCAAGCCTTGCAGCTCCCCTTCATCTTCACATTAAAATTCTATTTAATTGTCACCAAGTGTATGAACAATATACACTCCCTCCTCCCCACACAGTGCTGGAAGTGTACGAAGTTCCTCCACAATGGTAATAATCTCTGAGCTGTTTATACCGACACCTACGCATGATTCAGTATCATCCTGCCTAACCAAGTTCTCTTCTTCCACACTAGGCAAGTCTTTCACAATATCCACTTCTTCAATTACATCTCCATCTGCTACTTCATCTGACACATAAATTTTCACTATATTAGAGGTATCTTGAGTGGTCTGCTGAGAACTTGTGTTAGGAGTACTCAATTTTGGTACTGGCACACCGGTACCTGCCTTGCGCTGGGGCTTACGATAAACATAGGAGTAGGGCAAGTGATGTGCACCTTCCATATGAGTTTTGAGTATAGAGGGTCGATGAAAGCCTACACCACATTCCTGACATTTATATGGCCTATCTCCAGAGTGGACCTTAAGGTGATAGGTAAGAGCAGACTTATTCTTGTATGCTCGACCACAAAATTCACAGAAAAATTGCCGTTTATTTAAATGGACTTGCTCCTGATGTGCTTGTAACAATGAACTGCTTATAAATCCTTTATTACATGTGTGGCATGTATATTTTCTTGCACTCATATCATGCCTTTGTTTGTGATGGACTGTAAGGCTTGATCGTAAAAAAAACACTTCTCCACACTCCTTGCAGGGAAACTGTACAGCACGAGTATGAAGGTTCATATGTGCATCAATATGAACAAAGAACTTTTTGCATACAGGACACTCACTCTTGGGGGCATTCTGTCTGTTCACACCATGTTTTTTTGCCAGATGTTTTTTTAATAACAATCTGCTAGAAATGCTAATACCACAGTGATCACATCTTAGTACTAAGCGATCTTCTAGTAGATCAGCATGGATGGTGCGGCAATGATACACATATTTACTGTATGAATCAACTTTGTCACTGCAATATTCACAGGCGATTTTCTCAACATCAGAATGTGCCACACTGAAGTGTCGAGCCACATGTGAACGAAGATTGAACCGCAGTTTGCACACAGGACACCAACATGGTCCATTTTTGTGGCCCTCTTGGTGAAGGTGTAGGGCACGCATTCCTTTGAATCTATGACCACATGTATCACACTGTTGGCTGTATTTCTGAGGGTGGTGATCATGATTGTGGCGTGAAAGTGCAGCTGGGCTTGGGAAAATTATATTGCATTCTGAACAATGCTGATGTCTGTTCCTGCTTAACTGAGCCCTGTACTTTAAGGTATTCTTAACAAACATTCTTCCGGGAACATTTGCAGTAGCTGGTACAGATTTGTGGTGCTCTGTAAGATGTTCTTCCATTTCATCTTGAGGTATGAGTTCTTGACATTGCTGGCAAACTGAAGGTGCACCTACATCTATTCCTTTCTCATGAGGCTCTTTCCTGTGATTTCGATAATCTTGAAAGCTATCTGTAGTATATGGGCAGAATTCACATTTGAGGAGGAAGTCACCAGTGTGATTAGCTTCAAGGTGCTTTAAAAATGGATACTTCTGCCCAAAGTTAATTCCACAGAAATCACACTTGAATGAACCTAAAAAATGTTGAACAATGTGAATTTCTAGCTCATGCTGGTAAAGGAATCTATCTTCACACAACCTGCAGGCATGAGGCAAAGTATCATGATGAAAACATCTCATGTGATGGTGGTAGTCTTCTTTTGATTTATAAATCAAGCCACACAAAGTACAATCATTCACCTTCCTGCGCCTTCCACGCTTAAGTGGGGGCTGAGGATAACCAGTCTGAGTTTCAGCCAAGCCTCGTTCTTTCAAAAGTTTAGCATACTTTTTAAGACATTCATGAATGTGCTCTTTACTGTGCTTCTGTAGATCAGAGTTTGTTCTGAATGTAATGGTACAGAATCTGCAAGAAAACAATGCCACATTTTGAGGCTGAAGAGGATTCTGGGTAGGGCAACAAATATAATGCTGTAATATAGTTTCAACCCTTCTTTCCTTTTCACCACAATTAACACACTGGTAACTACAGCAGTGTGCTGTGATCCTGGTGACTGAAGTGAAAGTACTACTGCACGACTGGCAAGTAAGAAAAGGAGAACCACCAACATCTGCTCCTAGTGTGAAGTGCCGGGTGAGGTACGGGGTTGTTACCAACAAGTTAGCGATATCATCTTCCACATCCTTGAGTGACATCTTAAAATCCACCACAGATGCATCCTCCTCAACCTCGTTGTCCTGGGGAGATATTGTTGTAGCTGTACTATCAAATATCACCATCATACCTTTCATGCAACCCTAATATATTCAACTGGAAAACTGTCACACTTCAGATGAATAATTAAGGTAGGATACCCATACAGATACAGGTAATACTGTACTGGTAATCTTATTTTCTTAATTGGTGCTTAGTTAAAGACTTAATAAAAACAATATTTTTGATGGACATCAACTCCTCTGCTATGAGAAGTCTCTCCATGGAGAAATAATGTACTACACATCATTCTGGCAGAAAAAATTACCAGTATTCAGAAGAATTAAATGGAGACTGGTGTACATACAGCCAGAGAAACAATTTCTACCCCTTTTACTATAACAGGTCTCTCCTAAGGAGAATATAACTGGTGGCAGTCACAACAAAACACTGAGGATATATTAATACTGCATAAATTGTACAGGCAGAGTTGAATATGTCTGTGGGAAAGCTGTTTTACTTTCATCACAGAGACAGAGTAACTTGCAAATCCCTGGAAATAAGAAGAAAAATACTACCTACATATTCTTTGCATTCCATAAAAGGGATATATATATATATATATATATAAAGTATTTCAAAGGCAACAAATTCATACAGCAGTATTTTATAATGTGTATTGGGTTATTAATGATCACATATCCTATATATTGATACTATATAAGTGTACAGGCTGTGGAAGGATATATGTATTTTCTTAATTTGCAATATGCACAGTATATTTCACATATCACCTTCCATGTACAAATGCAGTCTTAAATGTATTGTGGTAAAATGAGTTAAACAAAAATAAGAGAGGTCACATCTGGCGGGAATTTTTAATTAAATGCTTTGCATCATGTAATTTTTTTTTTCACATACCAGTAAGATGTCTGTATAAAACACCCTGTTATATGAGTACCAAAACAAGCTAACTATGTAGTCTTGGATTTGATACACTATGTAATGGATAGTACAGGTAATATATTATAGTCTATTTGATTGACCTGTGCAGCTGAGATGTTTGCAGCAAGTAGTGTGTGTTTGTTACGCGGCTGCTGATTGGCTGCCGATGATGTCATTGAAGTAAATGCAAGCATGTAGTGTTGTGCAAACATGCAGATGTGGGTGTACACCGTGGGTGGATATTATAGCATAACATGCAGACGTAGGTGTACACAGTGCGTGGATGTAATGCAACGTGTGGATGTGGATGTACACCGTGCGTGGATGATTTATTTCAAACGTCACTCATCGTTTTATGAAACTTTATAATCAACTTTAATTTTCTTTGATAACAGTAATCTTTTAAAGCTAATTTTGACCTCTTCAGCCTCGAAAATTATTCCATATTTAATCTGGCAGCTTGTACAGAAGGCAGTTTAAAAATATAAATATTTATGTGTTCAAATAAGAAGTGTAGATTTAAATCATCGGCGGCCAATCAGCAGTCGCATAAAAAACACACCCTACTCAGTCCATGCATCTCAGTTGCACAGGTCAATCAAATAGACTATAGTATGAATGATTTATTTATTTATTTATTTATTTTTTGTGTGCGTGTCCGACTCCGGGCATAGGCTTCACAGCCTGTTCCCAACATCCAGTAGTCCTCCTATATACCATACACCTCTGCATTTCACCACTTCGATGTTAAGACCAACCATTCATATTGAATGCAACCCAGGGATGTCTCATACAGGACTGGCGTATTGGTATTAGTGGGGATATACTCATGACATGTCGGTGGGTCTTCTGGTACATCTGCAAAGTCTGATTATCTGAAATTCAAATCCTTCAAATGTTCCCTGCCCCAGCAGGGGTTTGAACCTGAATCTGGTAGGACTGGGGGCCACCTCTCTACCGATTATGCCACCGCCTCCCCCTTTCCCCCGATCAACTGAGAAATGAACAATGTGCCTTTTCCAGACTTCATTTTAGCTTCTGAGAGGACTAAAAGATAAAGTATTGCCTGGCAGATCATTTTTCGTTTTTGTTTTTAAAGGCTCCAACGTACTCGCATGCGTCGGCCTTGGTCACCTAATGGCGGCTCTCCATGCTGCACAATCTACTGCAGCCTCCCTGTTCAGTCCCTTAACCCTGAGGTCACACTTAATGACCTCATCCCATGTTTTTTTCGGTCTACCCCTCACAACCCCAACCCCAATATTAATACTTCTCACCTTCCTCACTCAATTATCATCCCCCATCCTCTCCACATGCCCAAACCATCTCAATCTACCTCTCCTCATCACAATACCAATACACTCCAGCCCCATCCTGCCTCTTAACTCTTCCATCGTAAACCCATCCCCCTCAAACCTTGCATGCAGGGACACACTACACATCCACCTAATCATTGTCATTTCTGTACATCTAAGCCTGCGAATATCCTCCTCCATTACTGCCCAGGTTTCACTACCATACAGCATTACACTCCTAACACATGCTGCATACAAAGACCCCTTAGCACGTAGGCAGAGTCCTCTCACTGTCAGGAGAGGCAAGAGCTCCCTGAACTTCTTCCAACCACTTCTCACCCTAGCCCCACCTCCAGCACACATTATGTCTCCCAAATAACAAAACTCCTCCATGCACTAAAGAGATTCACCAGCAAGTTCAATCCTTTCACACCTGACAATCACCACCTGCTCTCCCGGGCATGCCGTTCACATAAACTTGGCATTATCTCACAGTCTGTCTCTGATACCACTACATCTCTTGTGCACTCATTTATCACAAACACCGCACAAGATGGAATTACTTCCCATGCCCTTGTGACAAACTGTACATGGCCACTCTCCCTCGTCTGACAGTATCGCCACCAACCCTAGATATCATCACTTTTGTTTTATCTGCATTTACCCTTAAGTCCTTGTGCCCCATACCATCTCTCCACTTCCTAAACCTTTCCTTCACCTCCCTTTTGTTTTCTGCAATCTACACCAAATCATCAACATACAACATCTCCCATGGAAGTCCATTTCTGAAGTCATGTAAGAGGGTTTCATATACCATGATAAACAACATGGGACTCAAAACTGACCCCTGATGCACACCAACGTTCACGGAAAACTCATCACTCAAATCTTCATTCACTCTTACCTGGGTGCGATCACCCACATACACAGCCATAACCACCCTAACCAGCCACTCCTCCAAGCCAAGCTTTCTCATTGCCCACTTCACCACCCCTCTTGGGACTCTGTCAAAGGCCTTTTCCAAATCAACAAAAACAAAATACAGATCCCTTCTCCTACCAATATATTTTTCCTGAAGCTGTCAAACAATGAATATGGCATCAGTGGTCCCCCTACCTGGTATAAACCCACACTGCATCACTATTCACTCTTTCTCTAATCATACCTTCTAAAATGCTCGCCATTACCTTCATTATCTGATCTATGCTTTATACCTCTATAATTTCCTCTTTCCAGGGCATCACTCTTCCCTTTATAAACATTTACAATTACACTCTTCAGGCAATCATCTGGGACAACACACTCATAAATAATCCTATTTATCAGGTCAGTGACTAACCTCACCCCTATATCTCCTGAGGCCTTCAACATTTCGGCAGTCAACCCAGACACACCTGCTGCCTTTCCCACCTTCATCCTGCCTATTGCCTCACTCACAGCAGCAGCATCAATCAAAGGCCAAGGACCAAACACTGGATCTGCTGGCTCCATGCCTTCCCTGTCCCAGTCAAACTCCTCATTCAACAATTGGCTATAATGCTCTCTCCATGCATCTTAATATCCTCACTGTTCACCACTACCCTTCCTTCATTATTCTTCACACAATGCTCACCTATAATATCCTGCGTATCCCTCTTCATCTGATTTGCCACCTTAAACATCATATTTTTCCTTTCCCCATGATTTAGGTTATCAAGTAAGTCTCTGTGACTCAGACTTCATCCCGTATACCTCTCTTCTAGCCCTACGCTTGGCAGCCAAGTATTCCTCCTTGCTACCACCCTTCTTCCATTCCCGGAAAAGCCTTCTTTTCTCCTTAACAGCAGCTTCTACACCCTCATCCCACCACCAAGTTCCTTTAAGTCTAGGTGGTCCTCTTGTCCAACCGTATATTACATCAGTAACTCACAAGAGATTGTTCTTGAGGGCTCTGTACTGTTCATTAACGCCTCTGTCTACGGTTCCCTGTTCAGCCACCACCCTCCTCATCTCGCTATAGAAGGCATCCCTTACTACCTGGTTTTCCAGCTTCCATATTTTCCTCCTAAGTACATAAATCCTCTTTTTCATCGCTCATTCTTTAAGCACCATATCACAAATCAATAGTGTGTGCTGCTGCACACACTCCTCACTTCCTATAACTTTAACATCCCTCACTAACCTCCTATCAGCCCTCCTAACCAGAAAATAATCTATCTGACTGCTATTTCCCCCAGCCTCATACGTAATTAACCTACCCTCTCTTTTCCTAAAATATGTATTGCACACAATCATGTCCATTGACTCCCCAGACTCGAGTATCCTTTCCCCTTCCACATTCCTTATACCATATGCACATCCCCCATGTACTCCTTCATAACCTTGTGCTGCTTCACCTACATGACCATTTAATTCCCCTCCTAAAACCACTATCTCTTCACTCCGCATACCATCTACTACACGTATTAAATCATCCCAGAATCTATCTATCTCTACTTCATCCAATCCTGCCTGTGGAGCATATGCTGAAATAATTGCAGTTATCTTTCTACTGTACAGAATTTTCACTACCAATATCCTATCGCTTACTCTCAAAACATTCATAACATATTCCACCCATTTCACTGCAACAATCACACCGACACCCCCAGATGTTCAGAAAAACACCTCGCTGTCAACCCACACCTTGCCTCTTATCATAATGAAGTACTATATTACAGTAGTACAATGGTTCCTTTTTCACATGACTTTCCCAAGACTTTATTCTACATACTTCTTCCTCTCCAAGCCATTGCAACATTCACAGTTTAATATTCTCACAGGTTCAATACTTTACTTTTCTTCTTCTTTTCAAGAAGTCTCTCCCTTGTCATCTCAAGAGTGATCAGGCTGTAATGAAACATTGTAAAGCCATGTGCCGCTTAGTGTCTATGATACAGTCAGAAAAATAAGACGTTCAGTGATCTGGACGTTAAGTGACCACCGTAACTTATGTACTGTATGCTGTATACAGTACTGTATACGGTTGGGTGGCCGGCCGGCCTCTCCGGCTGCACACTGGTAATAGACCCTAACCCATCAGCTGGGCAAAAATGACTGTCTCCACACTGGAAATTGACCCTAACCCACCAGCTGAGCAAGAATTGCCATCCGCCTCCTCACCATAAAGTCAAAGCTGTCTGGCCGGCCTCTTGTGCCGTGTGCTGGTAATAAACCTTAACCCACCAGCTAAGCAAAAATGGCCGTTCGCATCCCTACCGAATAGTCAAAATTGCCTGGCCGGTCTCTTCAAGCCGTGCGCTGCCCACCGGCTGAGCAAAAATGATCTATATATACAGGTATATGGTATATACTGTACTGTATATTACTTTTAAAGTACAGTACCATACAGGTATACCCTGATATCCAGCAGTATTGCCTGCCGGTGGGAGTGTACGGTCAGCGAGTATGTTGGATATAGAAGCAATTTTCCACATAAGATAGATGCATTCCAGGCAGAAACCCAAACTCTCATATACCTTACTCACTCAATAGAGACTGACAAAGAAACATCAGAGGTAATGTTATAAACAATACTTTACTAAAAAATGGGACATCAAACATCACATGCAGGAAGTTAAGGTGGTGGGAGGTGCAGTGGTAAGATGCATTCAGGACAAGACAACACAGGAGTGGAGAGTGCAGAGCCAGGCAGGCAGCATGCTAATGGGGGTGAGGGAGGGTGGGGGGATGGGGAGGGAGACATGCCTGGCAAAGCAGACTCGGCAAACGTGAGGAGAAATGAAGGAGAGAAGATGGTGCCATGGAAACCTAAGACACACAAACCACCTCTCTCTCTTTCTCTCTCTCTCTCACACACACACACACACACAAACTTCCTCCTGTCTGAATTTTCACTCTCATTTCTTTTCCTCCTTCTACATCTTTCGAATTCTTTTTCATCTCATTCCCTCTCTGTTTCTTCCTTTCCTCCCTCTTGCACATCCTTCACATTCTCCCTGTTTTTTTCCCTTTCTTCTCTAATCTTCCTTTCCTACTTAACCTTCCTGTCTCATGTTTCCTGCACCCTCTTTCCCTCCCCCAATGTCATTTTCTTCCCTCCCTCTGCTTCTCACAGCCTCTTATCTTCCCTCCCTTCCCTTTCTTTTCACATTCTTTTTCCTTCCCTTCTGGCTTAGTCTCTCTCTCTTCCCCCATTTTCTTCTCTCCTCCTCACTTTATCCCTCTTTCCCTCCCACATTTTCCTTTTCTTCCCTCCCTCTGTTTCTCACATTTTATCTTCTCTCCCTCCCGCCCTCTTCTTCTCATGTTTCCTTTCTTTCCCTCTCTCCCTCCCTTCTCCCTATTTCTCCCACTGTTTTCCTCCTCCCTCCCTCTTCTTCTCATGTTTTCTTTCTTTCCCTCCCTCCCTCCCTCCCAGTTCTCTCTCCCTTCTCTCTATTTCTTTCACTATTTTCTTCTCTCCCTTCATTTTCTTCCTTTTTCCCTCCCTCTCTCTTCTTTCCCTCCCTTTGCTTCTCACACCTCCCTCCCTCCTCCTTCTTCTTCTCATACTCTCTTTTTTTCCTTCCCTTCCTCCCTATTCTCTCTCTCCCCCTCTGTTTTCTTCTCTTCCCCGCACTTGCTCCCTCTCTCCCTCCCCCATATTGTTATCCTTCTTTCCCTTTGTCATTTATCACTCATTCTGCTTCTCACACTTTATCTTCCTCTCTTCCCTTTTCTCATATTTTCTTTCATTTCCCTCCTCCCTAGCCTCTCTACCCCCCCTTGTTTGCTTCTTTCCCCCTCACATTCTCCCTTCCCCATGTTCCTTTTCTTCCCATCCTCTCTCTTCTTTCACTCCCTGTGCTTCTCACACCTCTTCCCTCCCTCCCTCTTTTCTTGGCCAGGTGACTTTAATCACTTGGTAGAGTGGTAACATGGCTATTTTTGCACAGCTGGTGGGTTCAGGGTTTATTTGCTGCACATCGCTCGAGGCCGGCTAAGCAACTCTGACCATTCGGTGAGGCGGCAGACGGCCATTTTCACTCAGCTGGGGGGGGTGATGGAGGGAGGATGGGGAGAGCCATACACACCACCACATTCGTGTTTGGATGCATGCGTTTCAAACCTAGGGAGTGGCAGAGTGTTCGGACTAGTGAAGTGAGTAGCAACGGCTGTTTGGATTGTGAGAATGTTCCTAAATATCTTTTGTTCAGTGTAGAGAGTTGTCAGTTATTGATGAGCTGGATATTGGGGTATGCCTGTACAGTATAAAAAGCCCCAAATTAAGACAATAATACAATATGTAATAATAATAATGTTATGTAAACCTGATGCAGGGATGCACAAGAACACTTGAAAGCAGCAGTAAACACACGACTAGACGCGGCTGCCTGTGGCTGATATTGATGACACTGTTATATGGTAAACTTTTTACTGCTTTTAAGCAAAGTTTTTAACATTTCTTTGTATTTTTTACTGCGTTTATGTAAGCAGAGATAAAAAGGAAAATATTAAGACAAATGAACAGTATTATAGGGTATACATATTGGTTAAACATGTTCAATGTATCGGACAGCCTGGAGTGTAATCACTTTGTTTTGGGATGCTGGCTGGCCGTCATGCAGGAACACTGCTTTGAGTCCACATACACTGAGAGTGTCCCGTTCTTTGGATTATTTATTTATTTATTTAAATTTCTATTATATTCTCATGGGTCCCTAAAAGATAAATCTAACAGACGTAGTGCAGCAGGACGTTATGCGGCGCATGACTGTACTTGGCATATTCCAGATTTCTGCAAGAGTGAACAACGTCATTGTACACCCGAGGAATGTTCTGCTTTATACAGCTGCCTGCCAGTTTGGACCTTTATGTGTGAGACAACCTCTAGTGAAGCAGTAGCCAGACACTTAAATGTCTGGTACCACTGTGTGGGAGGGGAGAGGTTAAGGGAGGAGAAAGGCTGGGGGAGCTGATAGTTCCCACCCTTCTCTCTTCCAACCCCATCTTCTCACACAGTTAGAAGACAGATGAATGTTGACTACCGCTTCGCTACCACTTGTCTCACATTCACTATTTCGAAGTGGTGAGCAAATGTATAATGCGGAACTTTCCTTGGGTGTACATGTGGAATTATGGCGATTCTCCCCTCACCTCTTCTTTAACCTTAAGGCTCAAGAATGTTCAAGTGGAAATCTCCCTTCTTACAATCCTAGATATGGGGGAGGCGGTGGCTGAATCGGTAGAGAGGCGGCCTCCAGTCCTGATGGACCCAGGTTCGAATCCTGGCTGGGGCAGGGAATAGTTTAAGGATTTGAATTTCATAAAAGCAGACTTTCCTGATCTACCAGATGACACGCTGACATGTCATAAAAGTACCCCTGCTAATACCAGTATACCAATCCTGTATGAGACAGCCCTAGCATGTATTCAATATGGACGCTGGGTGTTAGTGCCGAGGTGGTGACATGTAGAGAGTATGGTATGTAGGAGGACTACTGGGCCTTGAGAGCAGGCTGTGAAGCCTATGCCCAGGGTCGGACACATTAAAAAAAAAAAAAACTGCACACATTTATATTTCTTTTCTTACAGTACAGTGATCCCTTGGTTATCAAGCATAACTGGTAACGAGCCTAGTGCATGATAACAAAATCAGGTGATAACAAAAGCACAGAACCTATGGAATCTATCCTCATTGGTACCAGGCATCCCAAATGCAAGCACAAATTTTCCCTTTACGATAATTTAGACCTCCTAAATACATACATACATACTGTTACAGTATCAGAAACACACAAAAGCATGGTTAGGCTAATAGAAAGTGATGAAAAGGGCACAATTAGGTAGAAACACATATCATATGGGGACCTGAGAAGGGCATGAGGTAAGGAGTTCTGGGGCTAGAGGGTGGAGAGTTAGTGGTCTCTACCACCAGGGATTAACCTCTCAAGTAGGGCCTCACCTCTGAATCCATCACAGCCATTATAAACCACAGAAACTGGACATTCACTGTCAGCAGAAACATCCCTCAAAGCCATTGTAAATCACAGAAACTGCACCTTCACTGTCAGCAGAAACATCCCTCAAAACCATTGTAAATTAAAGAAACTGCACCTTCACTGATAGCAGAATTCAGCTCAGGTGCACGATAATGATGTTTTTAGCCAAAAAATGAATGATAACAGCGAGTGCAGATTTCATCTCGTAGTGATAATGAAAACTGCAATAAACCACATGCATGATAACTCAGGGATCATTGTACTGTATTATAAAAATAACTTCATTAATTCAGTTCTTTATCAGTATTTCTTCCTACTCTACTATCTCTAAATATATGACTTGAGTGTCAGAATTGGTGTTTTGCAAAGTTTGTGTATGCTCCTGGGAAAGACCTTCTGTGAATGCGTGTTGCACATGAACTGCATCATCCCTATCCACCATCTGCAGTGTCTCCCCCATCTCCTGCACATCCCCTTCTCTGACCCCCTCAACCACCTCCACTACGAGGCCTTCTTCTCTAACCTCTGTGATCAACTGACAAGTAACATCTCTCTCCCCATCCACACTCTGTGCATCTGAAGTACCAGAAGGTTCTTGCAAACTAACTAACTTCCCAGGCAAAGTCTCATTAGTGGATCTATCACTCCTGTCAGAGAGATTCATGGATGGGACATGTGGGGCAGCTGTGCGAATGTAACTCCTTGCATGGTGATGTATGCCATGCACTCGTGCTAAGTGGGTTGTAAGCTCAGATGGGCGAATGAAGGAAGCATCACATTTGGTACATTTGTGAGGGCGCTCACCAGTGTGAGTTCTTCGGTGATAAGTCAAGTCGCCAGCCTTAAAATATGCTCGGGGGCAATATTCACACTTATACCGTCGCTGGTTCTGGTGAGAAGCCATGTGACGTACCAGCTCACTACGTGTAATATAAGATTTGGTGCACTGCTCGCACGAGAATTTGGCATACTGATCACGCATGTGGTGACGCTTTACGTGGTCTAAAAGCCTGGACCGGCTATAAAATGTCTGATTACAATATGAACATTTTTTCTTGTGTTCTTTAGTGTGTTTCTCATTAATGTGGGTTGCAATAAAATATTTACTAAACTGCTTGCCACAGTACTCACAACCTACCTGTTCTGCATGGCGAGTTACCCTATGCTGGCTAAGCTCCCTACCAGAATGAAACTTTTCCCCACACCCTGTGCATTGAACATCACGAGCTAAGCCAAGCTGGTCAGGATGACGAATAACAGCATGAGTAAATAAAGTATTAATTGACTTTGCAACAAAAGAGCAGTACTGGCAATAGAATGATGCTGTGGCACCATGCACAACATCACAGTGATTCCTTAAATGTGCAAATTTGGCAAACTGTTGTTCACATAAAGGACAGTTAATGGCTCCCTTGACATGAGTCTCCGTGTGGTCCAACAAGCCACCACTGGACTGGTACCTTAAGAAGCACACTTTACATTGGAAGTTTGGCTGCTTTCCATGTGCTCGCTGCAGGTGAGATCTGAGTTCTGCAGCTGATTTAAGACTTTTCTGGCATACATCACACCAACTACTTTCTTCTCTACTACCACACACTGACTCAGAACTATCTTGTTTTACTTTGTCCATAATTGCTCCAGCTTCAGCCTGATGAATTTCCATGTGAGAGCAATAGTCTTCAACAGTTACAAGAGAATCTCGACAAACCACACATGTAAATGCTGATGGAACCTCCATGTGGGACTCTTGCAAATGAGCTCGAAAATCAGGTATATCCGGGAAGGCTATAGAACAGGTTGGGCAGACCAGAGTTGGGCCATGAACTCTCAGAACATGGTTACTCAGCTGGCGGAAGGTGCGGAATCGAGAATTGCACAAAGAGCACAGACGAGTCAGTGTTTCTGGGTGGTGTTCAGCATAATGGCGTTCTGCATTGCCAAACGGTATGATTCCACACAAATCACAGGGTCGGTAGGAAGCTGGGCGGGGGCGGGAGCCAGAGGAACGTGTGGGGCGGAGCACGATGGGATTACTGGGACAAGGTGCCTCTTGAGGCCACTCATTCTTTGGAATGTTTGCAGCCTGTCCAATCGTCACTTCCCCCACGCTGCCCTGGAACATATACACACGTCCTCACTGCCTGCATGCCTCTTCTCTCTACCACCAACACAGAGACCTCACCACTACCCAACAATACATTATAGCTATGATACATTCACAGACCACCAAAATTATCAATATTCTATCTCACTGTCACACATGGACAACCTGCAAAATAAATATTTATGGTGTCCTGTATCTTATGAGAGCAAGGAATTCACTGATACTAAGTAAACAGTTAAGGTAAATCTTATAGTGGAATGAGAAGGCACCATGATTTTGCTTCATACTTGTGAAAAGATAAAAATAAATGAATGGTAAATAAAATGAAAACAGATACTAATCGACAAATGTGATACATACGCACAACCAATAAAAAAGATCTATAATATACAGCAAGACCCAGAAGGGCAACCAATTTCTCAAACACATATCAAAACAAACAGTATAGAGAAGAGTACTCCATATCATCACTAGACACACATAACATCTATACACGCACGCACACACACATGCATGCATGCATGCACACACAAAATCTGACTTAGGGTCTAACACAATACATGGGGAGTACAGTTTACTGTCTCAGCACACAACACCCCAGCAACACGTTCATAAATGTATATGGTAATGGTATAGTAAGGTAACAGCCAAACCCGTATCATCCCTACCACAGTAAAGGGGACCCATGGCTACTGCAGTCATCATAACTTCCTTGGCAGTACAGGTATTTTATAAAAAACTAAATCTTCATGTGGTCTGAACTGTGGTACATGCAAGGCATTCATTCCCAATCTGAGGGCTCTACCACTACACCATATGCATCACATCATGAATATTAATATTAATAATAATAAAATGGATGGATAATAATAATAATAATAATAATAAATAATAATACTGTAATAATAGAGATTAGATAATGAACTCGATGTAGTGCTGGTCTCAGGTGTCTGCCTTTTCCTCTCCTCCATCCTTCCTTCCTTCCATCCTCTTCTGTCTTTCTTTCTTCATTGTTTCCTCATTCTTCTGCCTACAGGTGATTTTACCCTCCCTCTTCTGTCTTTCTTTCCTTCATTTTTTCCTCTTCCTTCTGCCTGCGGATGACTCTACACTAAGTGACGAGCCAAATGGTTTCCTGTACACCAGTGAACCATTTACTTTGCTGGGTGGTAACCATATAACCAAATTATGGCACCTGGTGGATTAGTGGGTAATTACAGAGCTCCAATTGGACTGAGCCAGTGAAGGTTTATATCCCAGGGATGGTTGGGGCTTACTGCTCATAATGCCACCCAGGGATGAGTGAGGTTGGTCACTCTCATCTTAAATGTCAGGACCGACTTGCCTAGCCCAGGGCTCCTACACTCCTCATGGGCCAACACAGGACTGGATGATGGATGGATGGACAGATGATGAATGAATAGATGAATAATAGTTTATCTATCTATCTATCTACTGCCAAACACCTTAATTCCATTAGGGGTGGCTACAAACACATTGCCTCCATATTGCCCTGTTCCCCATCATTTCACTGCCCTCTTCCCAGCTCACCCCCCACCTCTCTCATATACCTCTCCACTCCATCCCTCCATCTCATCCTTGGCCTCCTCCTCCCTCTCCCCCCTTCCACCTCATTCAGACACAATCTCCTCATTAGTTTCTCGCTCTCCATCCTCTCCACGTGACCAAACCACCTCACTGTATTCTCCTAACACTTTTTATTACATCCATATCCAACCACAATGCTCCTTCACTTCCTCATTCGTCAATCTGTCTCTCCATATAACTCCACATGCTCCTCCCAAATAACTCATTTCCACTGCTCTCACTCTTGACTTTTGTCCTTCCAATCGGTGAACACTATCATCACTACTCATATCATTACAAATGTGTTTGGAGAGAGTACTGTATACTGTTTGATACTGTACAATACTGTAATGAATACAGTACTATACATGAATATGAAAAATAAAGAAATTAGTGAACATACTGTATATAAATGTAATGGTACAGCAGGCCTACAAGTTCACATGCACTTACCTAAACTTATAGTAGGTTCCTTATTTACATATGTACAATAGAAGGGGTTGATTGGAGTCTGCTACTGCTGGAAGAAGTCCCCAGCAGTAGAGGGTCCTGCAACAGGCTCTAAGGACTTTTCCCCCTGTTGCTGCGGCAGTAGAGCTTGAGGTTCAGAGACTGCTGTTGGTGATGGTGGCGGAAGAATGGCGAAACAGATTCTCTTTCCCATGCTAGACTCACTACATGATTGTCCTCTCTTTATGCTATGGGAGAAAGGGCTAGCCTCTGAGCTTCATGGCAGTGGTAGACTCGTTCCATCACTTCCACTATCTCACTCACTAAGGCGGGTAAAGGCGGGTAGCTAGCTGGCGAGCCTCATGGAGAATTTCAAGACTGACGAAAAAAATCGGAAAATCTGCCGAACAATCAGAGATTTTCGTAAATGGGACTATTTCTCAAAACTGCCGAAATGTCAGATTTGCCGGGGAATTGGATGCTGAAGAATTGGACTTTTACTGTATATATATATATATATATATATATATATATATATATATATATATATACTGTATATAGTGTCCTCGCACAGTAAACGTATTCAGAGTAAACGATTCGCCTAGTGAATGAGCAGGGGGTAATCAGGTCCACAAAACCATAATGAACAAGTTGAACCCTGAGTGAAGGAAATCGGGGGAAAGAGTAGGCCATAACCACCATCTCCCATATTGAACGACCCCCCCCCCCTTCCCCCAGTAGACGCTGCACAAGAGGCCAGATCTGAGCAACCTTTAGAGCAGAATGAAATGGAGGACAAATATTTGCCTATGTCTGTTTGCCTGAGATAAGTAAAATTCTAGTGGCAATGTATGTTCTGAGAGAAGAGGTCAATGCAACTGAAACCAGCTACCTTAGGACACAGGAAGTGCTCAGTGGAGTGGAAACCACTTTTTGTCATTACATTGAAAGACACAATAAGGAAGTCAACATGAGAAAACAAACACTCATCACACGCTACTACTGAACTCAAGAACAACAGGAACCAATTGCCTCTACATCGTCTGCTACACTTCCTGGGGAAGACGATGATGATGTGATGTCAGTGGTGTCATCTTTAGATTTTGAAGGTTTTATGGTAGAGGTGAATGAGGTTGAGGTGAATGAGGTTGAGGCACATGAGAAAGTGGTTCAGTCAAGTGATGAGAGCGAGACTGGTGACAGGAACGAGGGAGTGGAAGGATGTGGCTGGACAAACTAAGTGTATCTCCCTGCCTCGGAAGTTCGGAACCACCTGTATTCAAGCCAATCAGCGCCGCCATATGCGTCATTAAAGGTAAATAACCACGTGTTTTATATTTTATATATCTGAACTGTATGTGTTTGAAATGTGCCCTTTAGTACATTTCTATGGCTCAAAAAGTGGACTTTGAAGAAGCGGTGTCACCCATAAGCTATTTTTTCCATAAGATATGTTGTTCACAGTGAACAAATTCACTTTGAACGAGCTCGTCTGCCGCCCATAAACTCATTGACTGTGCGAAGGCATTGTATATATATATATATATATATATACGAATGGGGTGATGAGAGATGTAAAAACATAAGTAATGCAGAAAGGGAAGGTTTTGGTAATGAATGGTGATGGATGGAACATCTCAAATTTGTTGTACACTGATGATGCAGTGCTACTTGCATTTACCAGGCAAGAACATGGTAGACTAGTGCAGTTTTGTTGATGTCTGTGAGCATCGTGCCTTGAGAATAAATGTAAAAATGAATAAAGTGATGGTTATTGAGTGAGAAGGTGACTCCCAGTGTGATGTTACATAGAATGGAGAGAGACTGTGACTGGTGAGAGCATTCAAATACCTGGGTACAGTGATAGAAAAGAGAGGAAAATGTGCAAAAGAAGTGGAAAGTGACACAAGGACAGTAAGTACCTGGTGCAATGAAGGCCTTGATAAGAAACAGAGGCTTGAGTGTTGCAGCTCCTCGAGGCTTACATGAGGTGTTAGTGCCAACTTTAACATATGGATGTGAGACTATGGTGTGGCATGAAAATGATAAGTCAAGAGTGACAGCAGTGAAGATGGGACTGCTGAAGGATGTAAGTGGAGTACAAAGAGTGGATAGGATATGAAGTACAGGCATATTCCAGTTTAATAATGTAATTGGTTAGGTAAAACCTCATCGTTAGGCAAGGTATCGTATATTGGTGTACTTTTAACATGTAAAGCAATGTGGAGCGTTTATCAGCCTTGGGTTTTCCCCCAAACCAAGCTCAAAACCCACCCAAATGAGCCCCAAAACAAGTTTAAAGCCAATCTAAATGGCCTAACATCTGTCAAGGAAGCTAACCTAAGCATAACACCTGTAAATAACTAAAACCAACAAATATCTGAAAATTGTTAAATGTCTGGAAAAAATCAAGCTTAGTAAGCTGTAAACCATAATGACAATATTCACCCCACCTATGGCTAAAACACATTAATCTAAGTCTAAAAAGTATATAAATCAACCTAAAAACACAATTTTCGACTAAAATATCATCAAAATTGGTAAAAAACAAAACAAAACCCATCGTTAAACCGGGTTTTGGCCATCAAGGTGGGGTATGGTGGTACTTCTACCCCCACTGTTCAGTTGGGTATCGCATCTAGGGGTATCATATATCGAGGTACTGTATTATTGTCATGTGATTCATGAAAGATGTGGAGTGAGGAAGTCTGTGGACACCAGACTCGAAGAGAGTGTACTGAGATGGTATGGTCATGTGGAGAGAATGGATGATAACAGATTGGTGAAAAAGGTATATCTGAGCGAATCTGAAGGAGGAAAGAGGCGAGGTAGGCCAATGAGAAGGTGGAGGGATATGGTGGATGAGTGTGTGAGGAAGAGAGGTATTGATGTCAGTGAGGTGAGGGGACTGACAAGAGATCGAGCTGGCTGGAGGAAAGTTGCAAGAAGAAGTGCATGATCAGGGATTTAACCCCCCTTTAAAAGTGACAGCGTTCGGACTGGCTCTATCGGATACTTTTATGTGAAGCTGCAGAATGTGGCGAAGCTTTTTGGCGTATCAGATAAAGCCAGGATTCTGGTGGCTTGAATCATGAGTGCATGGAAGCATTGCCCATTGAATTGGGCAAACTTGGGTTGTCTGGACGTTGCTACTCCTCACCCTGCCCTAGGGTGGGAAAGGAAATCCAGATGATGATGACGATGATTTTATATATATACAGACAAGAACTTGGTAGACTATTGCAGAGTTTTGCTGATGTGTGTGAGTGTCATGCCTTGGGAGTAAATGTAGAAAAGAGTAAAGTGATGGTTATTGAGAAAGAAGGTGGCCCAGTGTGATGTTACAGTTAATGGAGACAGACTGGAATTGGTGAGAGAGTTCAGATACCTGGGTACAGCGATAGAAAAGAGAGGAAAATATGCAAAAGAAGTGGAAAGTAGAGTGACACAAGGAAGGAAAGTAGCTGGTGCAATGAAGGCCTCGATAAGAAACAGAGGCTCGAGTGTTGCAGCTGCACGAGGCTTACATAAGGAGTTTAAGTGCCAACTTTTAACATATGGATGTGAGACTATGGTGTGGCATGAAAATGAAAGGTCAAGAGTAAGAGCAGTGGAGATGAGACTGCTGAGGAATGTCTGTGGACTAAAGAGAGTGGATAGGATACGAAATAATGTGACGTGAAAGATGTGGAGTGAGGAAGTCTGTGGACACCAGAATCGAAGACAGTGTACTGAGATAGTATGGTCATATGGAGAGAATGGAAAACAACAGAGTGGTGAAAAAGGTATATCTGAGCAAATCTGAAGGAGATTGGAGGTGAGGTAGACCAAGGAGAATGTGGAGGGATATGGTGGATGAGTGTGCGAGGAAGAGAGGTATGGAAGTCAGTGAGGCTAAGACACTGACAAGAGATCTAGTTGGCTGGATGAATATTGTGAAATGCGCATGATTAGGGACTTTACACCCCTTTTTAATGTGACAGAGTTCGGACTGACTCTATCGGATGCGTTTATGTGACGCTACAGAATGTGGTGACTGTTTTTGGTGTACCAGATAAAGCCAGGATTCCGGGGGCTTGAATGGTGACAGAATGAAAGTGTGGCCCATTGGACTAGGCAAATTTGAGATGTCTGGACATTGCTACTCCTCTACCTGCCCTAGAGTGAGAAAGGAGGTCCAGATGATGATGATGATGATGATGACGATATATATATACTGTATATATATACATATATATGATATTTAAGATGAAAGCCACCATTCTCATTCATCCCTGAGTGGCATCATTTGAGCAATAAACCCTAACCACCCCTTGGATATAACCTGCACAGACTCAATCCAATTGGAGCACCATTATTACCCATTAAACCACCAAGCACCATAATTTGGTTATATGGTTATCACCCAGTGTAGGAAAAGGTTTCCTGGTGTACAGGAAACCATTAGGTTTGTCACTCAGTGCAAAGTCACCAGTAGGCAGAAGGAAGAGGAAAGAATGACAGTTGAAGACGGAAGGAAAGAAGGAAGGAAGTGAGGAAAGCGCAGTCACCCAAGAGCAGTACTACATCGAGTGAGTGGATGGTGAAGGACCCCATCTATATATGTGTGTGTGTGTGTGTGTATATATATATATATATATACAGAGAGAGAGAGAGAGAGAGAGAGAGAGAATTAGACGGATATACCATATACTACATCTTTACTCTAAGTAAAGTTAACTTTATGAATAACCCCTTCAGTAGCATGATGTCTTTTTATTACAGTATACAGCTTAAGAAAGACTTCTCACACGAAAGAGGGCACACAAATACTGTGCATCATCCTAATGCTGAAGTTACTCATATTACTGTGTACCCTTGTGATAAATCAGTAAAAGACACCAAACATCCATTATTATTGTTATTATTTTTATTTTTTTAAGTATATTGGTGCAGAAAAGGGAAGCCTTCCTGTGGTGGCACCAACATAGCCAGGCAGCTGTGTTGCCTAGTTACTAAATTTCCTTCAACTTACTCCCCACCCCTTGAAAGGAGAATGGCAGGCTGCAGGAAGGGGGGGAATCTTCAACCAAAAGTCTATTGGATTCATATTCTGGTAAACCTCAGATTTCAACTACAGTATTATTACTGTCTGTACATATCCATCCAAAGAAATTTGGAACTACCTTTTCATTGTCAGAAGCCCACTTAGATAGTTCATTGTAGCTAATGTCAGACAACTTTAACCCGCCCCGTCCCGGAGATGTGAATTCATGTCCTCACATGATGTGCACTCATATCCCGGAGACGTAAATTAATGCGGCAACATTGCAAGGTCCCTAATTTGCACAATTTTCAATTTTCGCAAGTGATTTTTGGCACGTATACACGGGACATCTTCCTCTACAAGATGCCAGGCAGGGACAATGCCTTACCCAGCATGACCTCCTCTGCATGACCTTTTCTTAGCAATTCACCTGTTATCAGTGACCTGGCCAGTAAAGCCATGTCATGCCACGGTACGAAATTCAGGGCCAGAGTGATTCCCCAATCGATGACAATGTGGAGGACAAACATTAGTGGAAGAAACAGTCAGAAATGATGATCAGGTAATGTGGTAAAAAAAGGTCAGGAATGGTGATAAGTGAGTGAAACAATGCTTATAATGCCTATATTACCGTTTGAAAACCAATATACTCTCGTACTTCATATAAATTTGTACCAAATAAATAAATAAATAACGTTTATGAGTGGTGTAGAATAGTTATTCTCCCACAGAACTCGTTTTCTTTGCAGCCAGCCTGATAGAAAACCCTGTAAGGTAAGGAGGTACTCCTACCTGGATCGAGTATTTTAAACCTCAGGTGAGCGATTTCTCTATGAATTTTCGATGTTTCTCACCAAAAGCGGATGTTTGAGGGAAAAAAAAAAAAAAAGTCCAAAAATGTCGGGACTGGGGCGTACCATTGCCCAGAAAATGTCAGGATGGGGTGGGTTAAACAGACAAACCTCTTGGCAATCAAAATATTAATATCCATTTACTAACTCCGTACAGTACTGTATTTTTCTTCCTCCAACTACTGATTTGCCTAAATCACTTAAATTATTTCATCAAGCTCATCATTTTTCATGTGCACTGCAACACTCACCTACAATAAATATAAACTGAGAAATTACAAAAAAATTGTGCATAAAAGGTTTTCAATTCAATATACATAATAGTAAATATCCTTTATTATGAGCAACATAATTAAAAATTCTATACAGGGCAATTATAAGTGAACTTCCTTTCACTTCTTCATGCTAACTGACGACATGAGTGCTAGTCTGCACCAAGATCTGGACCATTGAACAATGCCACATGATTCAAGAGATCCAATGGTGAAATTTCATGCCTAGCAAAACATTCCCAGTGTTCAAAGATTTTTGCCTGCAGACGTGAGTACTTAGCTCTCTGACATTTCACTTGTTCTTCTTCAGAAACCAGGTACACTTGGCTCTCATCAAACACAGACTCTTTGTACAACAAGGTAATAAGCTGGTAGAATCCCATGTTCCGCTTGCTTGCTTTGTGAGTCAACCGTTTCAACCAACCCTCAAAGTCATTCTTGGTTCTGATGGGACGCTTAAATACAGACCATCTTGGAGGTGGCCACAGAGGATTTTCCAACCATGTGTACTTAACGAAATTTACCAAGTCCTTGTAACACTGGCTAGAGTCCTCAGTGGATTCTGTAAACTCTACAAACATAGTTGGAATTTCTGTCACAGGAAGGAAAGGTAATGCCATAACCTGCCTGCAAAACTTCTGTGTAGACTCACTGTTATGATAACTTGGCACTAGTTCGAGCTCATGAATTTTCTGCCAAACAATTTGGTTGAAACTGAAGTGGCAGCCATACAATCTGACAGTGGGAAGAATCTCCATGGCTGCTGCCCACAGTGTTGCCTCAAAATCTAGAGTAATACTTAGGACATGAGGCACTGCAGGCATGAGTTCTAGGATCTTCAGCAACACAGCAACATAATCCTCTTTCCGTCTTTCTGACATAAGTACAAACACCATTGGTACTTGTTTTGATGAGGACCCAGACTTGATGAAAACATGGATAGAGAAAAGTTGCTCAAAAGGCCTGGCTACAATTGAATACCTTGCATCACAATACCAACTGCGAGCTTTTGAAAGCAAACTAGCCATGGTGGGAGTAGTGAAGATCAAATGTCTCTTTCCAGCAATGAAAATATCAGCTTGCAGGAAACCTTGCGGGATAGCAGACTCATTAAGCTCGAACTCCAGAGATGAGGGGTCTTTGGGTCTAGCAGCTCGCCTTTGGTAATTAACACTTCTGATTAAGTTTGCTAGCTTTATTGGTCCCGGTGTTTCTGTATTGAACTCAGATGCAAGAACTCGCTTTACTATTGACGCTGCTGATTCATGGGGTCGTGCTCGGGCCTCCCTGTTGAGCCTGCCAAGGAATTTTGCCTTGGATAGAGCATTTACATCGGGTGGATGGCAGTGCTCTACATGGCCACATATGAAAACAAAGCCATTCTGACGCACAGTAGCCCGGCAATATACTTTGTCGTTTCTGATGGTGCACCTCCATACTGCAGCTGGAATTAAGAAGGCATAATGATAGCTACTTAATGAAAGCTTACCTAAAAAAAAAAAAAAAAAAAAAAAAAAAAAAAAAAAAAAAAAAAATGTACTTTGGAGCTCCGTGTATCGAATCAATGGAATTTTCAAGAAAAAAAAATCTATCAGCAACTGATAAGCATAAAATGTTTCAAACATTTTAGCATATATGTATTGAATACTGCATTAACTCTACAGCAGAGCAATACTGTATAGTACTAGATATTACTAGTATGAACAGTGAAACCCCTTAAATAATCTGGTTAACAAATTAAACAAAAATACATCACACAAACATTATGAAGCTAACCTAATATCTTTACTGTATAGTATACAGATTATTTCACAATTATTACGAGAGTGAGTCTATGGCAACAGTACCAGTGGCAGTGCCCTTCGCCTGGGTGTATGAATATCCACGACTGTCAAGAAGTCTGGGTTTGCCACGCTTTGTGGCATCTTCTACCACTTCGAATGTCCAAGGGGCTGGCTCCTCATCTACCAGCATCTACCATACGGGACAATAAGAACAGTCAGAGTTTGTGTGTGGTTTCACTTCACGTTAAAAATACTTGAGATTTGCTTTATCATAAGAGAAGTTGCTATGGATATTCATCACAATTTATTTGCATTACTGTATTAGTTTATACTGCACACAATTATAAACTTCATGATTTTACACAATGGATTCATCATCTATAAAGTTACATATGATTATAAGCAGTCTTTATAGTGTTATGGTTGACAGCACAATAGCCATGCATGATGAAGCAAACTAATTTTTTACGGGTAAACCAATGTACCCATTATGTAAGTGTTAATTTATAACACAAAGTTTTTATATTCATCAAGCAGATATGAGATGGGGTGGAAGATGATCAGCAATGACTCAATGTGCACGAGAAATTGAAAACCCATGGCAGGTTTAGACCTTGCTTCTTTCAGTGGATAAACTCCATATGCATCTACTACATTTTTTACTCTAGTAAAAAATATACAGGAAAGAAAACTGAGCTGTACTTTGTTTCTGCTCAATTGGAGAAGGCCTTTGACAGAGTCCCTGGGGAGATAGTGAGGTGGGCAATTAAAAAGCTTGGGGCTTTAGATTGGTTAGTTAGAGTGGTTATGGCTATTTATGTGGGTGAGAGTGAATGGGGATTTGAGTGACAAGTTTTCTCTGAAAACTGGCATGTATCTGGGGTCAGTCTTGAGCCTCTTATTGTTTGTCATGGTGCTTGAAGTTTTCTTACATGACTTCAGAAATGGACTCCCAAGGGAGATGTATGATGACTTGGTGTTGATTGCCAAGAATGAAAGGGAGGCGGAGGAAAGATTTAGGAAATGATGAAAGAGAACAGGACACAAGGGTTTGAGAGTAAATGTGGATAAAACAAAAGTGACATCTATGGATGGTTGCAGTACACTCAAACCTCGATTTAAGGGACTAAATGGGGAATCAACTTGTCCCTTACTTGAAAATGTCCATTGTTTTACCACATATAAAGACAATCTTATTATGAAATGCAATGATTGTTTCACTTATCTTATTTATTTACATGATTATATTATTTTGGGGGTACTGTATAAAGAAACATATTAATGTGTATACCCTTGACATTACATATCATTTTTTAATGGTCTTGTCCATTTGTCAGGTAGAATATGGAGTCCCTTAAATCCAAAATCCCTTAAACAGAGGTCCCTTAAATCGAGGTTTGAGTGTACAGTCAAAGCAGAGGAAGTGTGACCAGGAGCAGTTTGCCACAAGGGTGTGGGAAGTAACTTCATCTTGAGTAGTGTTTGTGACAGGTGGATGCATAAGAGATGTAATGGTACTAGAGGTAGGCTGCAAAAACTAATGCTGATTTCGAGTGTGCACTGTGTTGGAGAGAGCATGTAGCAATTGTCAGGAATGAAAGGACTGATCTTGCTGGGGAGTCTTAAGTGCGTGGAGGAGTTCTGTTATTTGGGGGACATATTACGTGCTGGAGGTAGAGCTGGAGCTAGCCCTGTGGGTAGGGAAAGGAGTGGTTGGAGGAAGTTCCGGAAGCTGCTCTCTCTCCTAACACAGAGAGGGTTCTCCTTCCGTGCTAAGGGATCTTTGTATGTAGCTTGTGTTAGGAGTGTAATGCTGTCCGGCAGTGTGGCCTGGGCAGTAAAGGATGAGGATTTTCATAGGCTCAAACATACAGAAATGACAGTGATTACATAGATGTATAGTGCATCCTTAAATTTGAATGAAAGGCCTGGGGGGGGCTAAGACTGCAACTGATGAGTTGAGTGGAAAGATGGGACTTGATTGTATTGGTATTGTGATTAGGAGGGGGTAGACTGAGATGGTTTGGGCATGC
The DNA here is from genome assembly GCF_032717465.1 of Coenobita brevimanus. Classification (NCBI taxonomy): domain Eukaryota; kingdom Metazoa; phylum Arthropoda; class Malacostraca; order Decapoda; family Coenobitidae; genus Coenobita; species Coenobita brevimanus. The sequence continues at coordinate 40,973,507 of NC_137055.1, forward strand.
TGAGAGGATGGAGGATGACAACTGGGTGAGGAAGGTAATACCTATGAACACTGGGGGTGAGGTTGTGAGAGGCAAGCCAAAAAAGACCTGGGATGAGATCAAAGTGTGTGACCTCAGGGATAAGCGACTGAACAGGGAGGCTGCCAGATATCAAGCAACATGGACAGCCAGCATGTAAGCATGGTGGAGCCATTATAAATGATATGATACGAGCGTAAGTTCCTCTAATAATGAACAATATGTAATTAAATATCCATTATGAAAACAATAGTAATAATAATATTATAATAACTGTTATTATTCTTACTACAGAAACTGAAGTGCATGCATAGAAATTAAAGAGCAATGGAGCAACATTCCGTGAAAAAGAAATTTACAAAAAACAGCATGGTTTCTATAATACTGTTCAATTCTTTCCAAATACACCATCATGGAGGTAGCAAAAATAACAAAAGCCAGATAGAGGAGGGGCTTATTTCTCAGAAAAGACAGCTATATAGAAAAAATGAATAATCCATAACAACTTCCACATATTATTGAAACCTTTCCTTTATATCACCAACTAAGAATTATTAAATACATTAAAAATCCACACATATATCAAAATTCAACTTACACATGATTCTATTCAGAATAGAAAGCATGTTACATAACAGAATATGCATGCTTTGCTTCTATTTACTACTCAAGAATACTACTTCATGTTATGTCTACGTTTCTGTCCACTGTGTTTATACTCCAACTGATACAGCAAATCTCTCACATACACACACTAACACATTAGTGCACAAAATTATAAGCTCAGCGAAAGGTGATTCACCTTAACATTCCTGGGCTGCAGTGATCGCCTATGATATTTTGCCCGTCTAATCAGTTTGGCCTGAGTGGCAGCATCTAAACCCTCCTCAGGAAACTCTGCTGTAATGATCTCCTTTGCCACAGCTCCGGGGGGATCTAAGGGACGAGCCTTAACTTCCTGATTGATCCTACTGAAGGCCTTGGCTACTGAAAGGGCATCATTCTCTGGGGTGTGACAGTGACCCATAGTCCCAGGCAGGAAGAGGTAACCCCTCTGGCGCACTGTGGCCTTGCAATAAGTTTTGGTGTTCCTGATGGTACACCGCCATAAGACGCCTGCAAGTGTGGTGAAAAAAATAATAATAAGAATATGAATACTGACCAATATCACACTTTCTGAACTCTCAACTGAAATACTATTATGTACAGTATATACAAAAATAAGTATACCTGTATATATTACCAATCATCATTACAGGATATCCCTTTTATTATAGCACTGTATCCCAAGCTCTAACTTGACAACAAATATATCATGGCTACATAGTCCACTTGCCAACACACTGGGTTTCATTGTGGACATGAATGTTCTATAGTACAAGGCTTCTTGTTGGATTTGTAATCCTAAGGGTATTGACGACCATGGGCATTTTTTTTTAATGCAAATTAGGGCCATCAATAAAAAAATAAATAAAAAAAAAATATATATATATATCTTTGGGTTGGAGCATGATAGAAGAGACAATTATGGTGTCTAAACCTATGTTTTTAAGGTCAAGGATTAACATAAAGCCATTGAATAATTTGTCACATGCATTTGTCTAAACAGAGAACATTTTACCAGAAGTGGCAGGAAATGCCTATCTGCATTACTAACGATATGGTTGCAAGAGGGTAAAACGGAAGGCAGAAAAGATATAAATCTATCTCAGTCTGCTGCTCCTTTATTCTACAACCAAGAAAACTATGCCACTGCAACTAGTCAATATTAACAGAGAATTAGCTCTGGAAGGATGATAATCGGAACCAGATGTAGTTAACTTTATTTCTAGGATTTGGGGTTTGGCATTGTATTGTAATATACAGTATATACTTTTCTGTTTGCAAGCATCTGTCTCTGGCATGAAGCATTAGTTCCTGCATGTATAGCTAGTGATCAGAAGCATCAGTTCCTGCATGTATAGCTGGTGATCCAAACTAAATTATATGGTTCCTGCATGAAATCAGAACAGTAGAGATAAGCATATCTAATTTGAAAAGTCTGGATTTACCTACAACTGCTTTGATTTGTCATTATTTATAATGCCAGGGTATAATGACATTGATGAAATTCTTTTGCTCATTAGCATTACTTAGTATGGGAACGGTGGTAGTATATGATGTAGCAAACTCTGGGGACTTATTATGGTGCAAATACTAATTACAGTAAATTGGCAGTTTTTGCTTTGTTGGCAGCATTTTACATGGTTTACGTGAAATTTACATTTTAATGGGACCTGTAAGAAGCTGAGTCCTAAATGTTTGCAGTTATTGGGCATGCATGGCTGGTTGTGATACTGTATCGCATCCATTTCAAAAGAGGAAAATTGGCGCTCTAAATATCTTGCAGGCAGGAAATTTCCCTGGATTGGATGAGATACTGGGTGAGGAAGATGCCACAAAATGTGCCCTTATGGAAACAGGACAGGAGTTCTTTGCAGCATTATATGGTCAGTCGTTGGTCACCTTAATGAATGCAGCCCTCTATAAGATCTATACAAGGAAAAAAGGGAACCCAATGCGTATCATGGCCCTGCCTCACAAAGATGCCAACCTGTTTCTCCATGTACAGTGAGAACATCTCCAAATGATATTGTGGAAAGCAACTGATCAGTAAGGCCCTCTAACACCGGATGTCGAGAAGTTTGAATGGAATGTGAAGGATGGAATCCCATCACTCACATTTGCTGCAGATCCTCCAGATCCTACTGGCCTAATTGACATTCTTCGTTGTGGTTGCAAAGCAGAAGGCAGAGCCTGCAGCTATACAACCTGCTCTTGTCACAGAAACCAATTATTTTGCAGTATTTACTTCATATGTGGAGGCATAGATGGATGTCATAACCCATTCTTGTTTAAAGCCAATAATCAACTGGATGAGACTAATAACTATGATTATTTTGATTTGGATGATAATTAGCTAGATGACATTTCCAATGGTATTTTGTTCACTTTTGGCATGTTTGCATGCTTTACCACAGTGTTTGTCTTAGGTGCCATTTAACTGATCTAGGTGTGTATTAACACTGCTAGCGATACACACTATATAATACACATTAATTTTAAAGTAACTGAGGTTCTCACAAACAAAACTGAATTACCTTAAATACACCATAGGATTGCAAAATTAGTACATCATAAAACCCTGAGCAGTAGACCATAGTGAAACATATATTAGTGGCAAATGGACTGTATCATTAACAAAGCAAAAAAGCGTTTCCCCTCATTTCTTGGTACAGTAACAGATATTTCCGTTTGGATGAAATATATGCATATGGCAACATATTCAGTGGCTTTAGGTTACTCCTTGACTTACAAAGCACAGGCTTAGATACCACATTTGTCTAATTGTCATGCTCAGACCCTAAGATATTGATGAAAATAGATAATTCAAAAATGATGGCCCAAATTTGCATTTTAAAAAAACTGCCCAGGTCATCATGAGGGCAACCACCTTGAAATACCCCCCAAACATCTCAGGATTGCAAATCCACCAAGAAACCTTGTACTATAGAACATTCATAGGTCCACCATGTTGGCAAATGGACTAACACAAGCATTTCACATATATTTACCTTTGGGTGTTTCTTTCCCTCTTGTGTAGGTATAGCCTCTGTTGTCAACCAGCAACGACTTTCCCCGACTAGTGGCATCATCGACTAGTTCAAAAGTCAAGGGTCCACCATCGTCATCGAACACAACCTGAACAGGCAGGTTGTTATGTTCAGTGGGTTGTGCTCGGTTCATAGTCTCTCCTACAATGACAACCAACCTCCCTACCATCAATACCATTCATCTTAACAATACCACCCAATCCTTTCACTACCACGATGTCTGTTATACAGGCATTTCATTCTTGCAATCGCCTGAATATTGTTTTGCTGAACCTCTTGAATCTGGGTAACACCCTTTTCAATTAATACTTGCTGCTCTCTGGTTCTTTTATTCATCACAGTAAAGCCCTGTTGTATTAAAGGGATTTATTAATCCAACATCTAAGCTCTCCAGCTTGAAAATACATTTGCCAGGAAATGGCAAGAATAAAATGAAAACGCTATTCCTAGGCTCTAGGGGTTAAGAGAAAGATCAGGTAATAAAAGAATCACAATCTCCATTAACCCCTTCTGTACTTTTTTTTTTCCCCCCCCACTCCCCCACTACAAGACAATTTTCTTCTGCTTAAAGGAGACCTACCATATTAAAGGGATTATATCCTGCAAGCTCTCAATATTGTTGAAAAGAAAAATCCCTTGCATATAATCAACTTATATAGCTTACAACAAATGATACTACAATATACTGTATAATACTGTACAGTATTCATGGCCCTATCAAGGAGCCAAATCACGCCAACCTTTAAAAGAACTCATGGTGTATACAGATACTACTTTTCATCGTGATCATCGCCATCATAAACCTCTTTTTCAACAGTATACATTAGGTGGATAAGATATAAAAACTGGCGCAGGAATGTATAAAATCAGAACTATCATACAATTATCCAATGAGATGGATGGATATATACATACAGTATATACAGTATACATATTATACATCTATCTATCTATAGCCCGACGCCCTAATCCCGCAAAGGGTGGCCGCCGACAAATGCCTCCAAGTCACTGTCACCCATCATTTGACTACCCTCCCCCCCCTCCCTCATATACCTCTCAACTCGATCCCTCTAACTCATCCTCAGTCTACCCCTCCCTCTCCCTCCCTCCACCTCACCTACATACACCCTCTTAGTCAGTCTTTCATTCTCCATTCTTTCCACATGTCCAAACCACCTCAGTGTATTTCTTCTAATCTTCTCAACCACATCCACATCCACCCCACAACATTCCTTCACTTCTTCATTCGTCAACCTGTCCCTCCACATCACTCCACATGCTCCTCTCAAGTAACTCATTTCCACTGCTCTCACTCTTGACTTGTTCCCCTCTTGCAAGGTCCACGCCTCGCTTCCATACGTCAGGGTAGGGATCACAATAGTGTACTATCATGCAGTGACTTCTTAACTTCCATACTCACCTCCCGATTTCTCATCACTGCTTTCAGTGAACCAACAACCTTCCTTCCCTGCTGTACCCTTTCATGCACTTCATCCCCCAAAGTTCCATCCTTACTCATCACACTACCCAAGTACTTGAATGCACTCACATTCTCCATATCCTCACCATCCAACCTCACTGTACATTCTGTGACTTCATTCCTCTCAAACACCATAACTTTATTTTTGTTTACATTAACATTCAGCTTCCTCCTCCTCCTACACTGTCCCAAATTCTTTCACCAAACCTTGTAACTCCCATTCATCATCACTCAACAATACTGTATCATCAGCAAAACAGTAACAACGGAATCTTCCAAATCTCTTTGTTAGAGCCACCCCCACATCCACTGCCCTACCTTGCACCTCCTTTACAACCCCATCCATGTATATATTAAACAGCCATGGAGACATCACACAACCCTGTTTAGGTCCCACACTGAGATCAAAGAACTCTCTCAGCTCACCATCCACTCGCACCATAGCCCTAGTTCCTTTGTACGTACTCTTCACAGCACACAACAATTTCCCCTCCACCCCATATATTCTTAATACCTTCCATATACCTTACCTATCAATTCTGTCATAAGCTTCCTCCAAGTCCATGAAGGCAGCATACACTTTCTTTCCCTTCTCTAGATACTTCTCCACTAAACATCTTAAAACTAATATCTGATCTATACACCCTTTTCCCTTCCTAAATCCCCCTTGTTCTTTTCCAACTAGCCCCTCTGTCATATGCCTAACCCTATCAATGAGTATTCTACCATATATTTTACCAGTCACACTAAGAAGGCAAATACCCCTATGGTTACCACATACTTCTCTCTCCCCTTTTCCTTTGTATAAAGGAACAATTATACCTGATTTCCAGTCCTCTGGAACCCTTTCCTCCTCCCAAGCCAATCTACACAACTTCCATATCCACTTCACAACAATCTCACCCCTATACCTCAGCATTTCACCACACATTCCATCAATTCCTGGGGCCTTACCCAACTTGATCTTCTTCATTGCTTTCACTACTTCTGCCCTACTGATCTCTTCCTCCCTCCTCTCATCTCTTCTTCTCCTAACCATTCCCCAGCCACTTATACTCGCACTGCTCTCTCTCTCTACATTCAACAAATCCTCAAAGTGCTCCTTCCATCTCCTCAGTTTCTCTCTCTTCTCCACCAACAGTCTATTATTCCTATCTTTCACTCCCCTACTATTTCCCCATTCACACTGCCTTACTTTCTTTACCTCCTTCCAAAACAATTTCTTACTCTCCCTCCAATTCACACTCAGATTCCTCCCAAACTCTTCATCCACTTTCTTCTTACTCTCCTTCACCAGTCTCTTCACCTCCCTTCTGCTCACATATACCTCTCCCTTCTCTCTCTCATCTTCTCCCCTACTTCTATTCATCCACTTTCTTCTTACTCTCCTTCACCAGTCTCTTCACCTCCCTTCTGCTCACATATACCTCTCCCTTCTCTTTCTCATCTTCTCCCCTACCTCTATTCGCTAACTATTCACTATATGCCTTCTTCTTTTGTTCCACAGCTCGTTTCACCTCATCATTCCACCATGCTGTCCCTTGCACACCCTTGCATCTCCTCCTCACTCCACAAACCACCTCACAAGCTGCGCTTATCTCTTCCGTGAATATCTTACATACGTCTTCCGCCCCTTCCATCTGCTCTAGATCATACCTTCCCAATCTTTCTTCCACTATGCTCTTATACTCTGCCATTTTCTCATTATCTTGCAAATTCTTCACTCTTCTCACAGGAGCTGTTTCCTCCTGTCTTCCCCTTTGTCTCCTCAACCATTTACTTTGCAGCTTTACCTTGGCCATCACTAAGTGATGGTCTGAGACTACATTCCCCCACCCTCTCCACACTCTTGCATCCAACACTTGTCTTCTCATTCGCTCATCCACACACATGTAGTCTATCATTGCCTTTCGTTCAACAAGTTCACCATCCATCCTCCTCATTACTCTCCATGTATACCGGTGGATCATCTTATGCCGAAAGTAGGTGTTGGCTATTGCCAACCCCTTACCAGCACAGATGTCCACCAAAGCACTACCATTCCCATCTACTTCAGCTGGCACACCCCACTGACCAACCACTCCATCCACTCGTACATTCCCAACTTTGCCATTCATGTCTCCAATCAAAAGAACTTTCTTGCTCCTCTCAAATTTGTCCATACATGCTTCTACTCTCGTCCAAAACTCATCTTTCACTCTTGCCACTCGGTCCTCTGTCAGAGAATACACACACACAATCGCCCACGCTTGTATACCTACTTTCATCCTCACCCATACAATCCTTGCACCCTCTGTTCCATACTCTCTTACATTCTCCTTCCATTTCTTGCTTATCATCAGACATACTCCCTCTCTTGCCCTCTCATTCTCATTAACTCCCGCACATATACCTAAACCATATTCCCATTCTCTCACCCTTTCACCTTTCCAATTAGTTTCAGTCAATCCACATATATCCACTCTTGCATCCTCAAGCACCTGAACAATCTCTCTCTCACTTCATCATTCATTCCTCTCACATTCCACATTCCCACCCTCAGAATGTCCTTTGTCCGTTCCTTAGTCATCAACGTATGGTCCGTCCCGGTCCGAGGTGTTTTATTCGCTTGTTTAGTTAGTTCTTTTTACGGGGTGGGGCACTAACCCACCACCAACCCTTTTAGTCGCCTCGTACGACAAGCAGGGATACTGGGGGAGTACTCTTGAAACCCCCCTACATATATATAAAATAATAATAATTTGGTTTTACGCCTGGTGTCCCTGAAGGGCTAAGGCGTTGCCCCTGGGTAGAGGACATTTGGACTGGAGCGTGTAGCATTTTATGACCGGATGCCCTTCCTGATGTCTACCAATGACCCTTGGGTAGATTCGATCCTCCGACCCTTCGGTCAGAGCAGAGCACTCTAACCCACTGAGCCATGGCTACATATATATATATATATACACAGTATGTCTACCTATATACTGTATATCTATATCTATCTATCTATCTATCTATAGAGAGAGAGAGAGAGAGATATACAGTATATCTATTTATCTATCTATCTATTGCCAGACGCCTCAATCCCGTTTGGGGTGGCCACAAACAAATCGCCTCCAAGTCGCCCTGTCCCCCGCCATTTCACTCCCCTGCTCCCAGCTCACACCCCCCTCTCTCATATACCTCTCCACCCCATCCCTCCATCTCATCCTCGGCCTCCCCCTCCCTCTTTCCCCCTCCACCTCACTCACATACACTCTCTTCGTCAGTCTTTCACCCTATTTATCTATCTATCTATATATATATAAAGCAGTGCTTTAGTGGACATTTGTGCCAGGTGGGGGTTGGTGATAGCCAATACTCTCCTCAGGCACACAATGATCCACAGGTATACATGGCGAAAGATGAGAAGGATGGATGGTGAACTGAATGAAAGGAAGGCAATGATTGATTATGTGTGTGTGGATGAAAGGATGTGAAGATGTGTATTGGATGCAAATGCATATAGAGGTTGGGGGAGTGGACTTTCTGACCACCACTTGGTGGTGGTCAAAATCAAGGTCCAAGTAAAATGGAGAAATAGAAGAACAGAAGGACAGGAGGAAGGAGTTGATGAAAGGAGAGTGGAAAGGTTACAAGAGGATGAGAAAAAGGCAGAATATACAAGAGAAGTGGAGGAACGATTGGGTAAATATGAACTGGAGCAGATGGGGGATGTGGAAGGTGTGTGCAAGTTATTCACAGAGGAAATACATGCAGCATATGAGGTGGTGTGTGGGGTGAAGAGAAGACAAAAAGGGGGTGGAAGGAATAGCATGGTGGAATGAAGAGGTGAGACAGGCTGTGGCACAAAAGAAGAAAGCATATAATCAATGGATGAGAAATAGGGGCGTGGAAGAAGTTGAGAAACGTAAGAGAGAGTTATATGTAGAAGAGAGAGGTGAAAAAATTAGTAGGAGAGAGTAAGAAGGGAGTGGATGAGGAATTTGGAAGGAATTTGAGTGTCAAGTGGAGGGACAGCAAGAATTTGTTCTGGAAAGAGGTAGAGAGAGTCAGACAGGGTGGCAATGAAGTTAGTAGGGGAGTAAAAGATAAAAATGGTAGATTACTAGTTGAGATGGGAGAAGAAGTGAGCACATGGAGTGAACACTTTAAGGAACTGTTGAACATAGAGAATGAAAGTAATGCAAGTATAAGTGGCTGGGGAATGGCTGGGAGAAGGAGGGAGGTGAGAAGACAGGAAGAAATCAGTAGGATGGAAGTTGTGGAATCATTGAAGAAAGTCAAAATGGGGAAAGCCCCAGGAATTGATGGAGTGTGTGGTGAAATGCTGAAGCATGGGGGAGAGATAGCAGCAGAATGGATGTGGAAGATGTGCAGATTGGCCTGGGAGGAAGGTAGAGTTCCAGGGGATTGGAAGTCAGCTATAATTATTCCCTTGTACAAGGAAAAGGGGAAATCATAGAGGCATTGGTCTTCTTAGTGTAACAGGAAAATTGTATGGTAGGATACTTATTGACAGAGTTAGGGAAATAACAGAGGAATTAGTTGGAAAAGAACAGGGAGGCTTTAGGAAGGGAAGAGGTTGTGTAGATCAGATATTCATTCTTAGATCTTTAGTGGAAAAGTTTCTAGAGGAGGGAAAGAAGTTGTATGCAGCCTTGACAGGGTAGATAGAACGGAATCTAAAGGTGAATGTAGGGAAGAGTAAAGTGATGGTCTTTGACAGAAGTGAAGTCAGTGAATGTACAGTGAGGTTGGATGTTGAGGAAATGGAAAATGTGAGTACATTTAAGTACTTGAGGAGTGTGATGAATAAGGATGGAAGTTTGGTGGGTGAAGTGCTTGAAAGGGTACAACAAGAAAGAAAGGTTGCTGGTTCCTTGAAAGCAGTGATAAGAAGCAGGGAAGTGAGCATGGAAGTGAAAAAATGACTACATGACGGTATTGTGATAACAACTCTTAACGTATGGAAGTGAAGCTTGGATGTTGTTGGAAGGACACAAGTCAAGAGTGAGAGCAGTGGAAATGAGTTAAGAGGAGCCTGTGGAGTCACATGGAGAGACGGGCTGACAAATGAGGATATAAAGGAGCATTGTGGTGTGGATGTGGATGTGATAGGAAGCGTTAGGAGGAACACACTGTGGTGGTATGGCCATGTGGAGAGGATGGAGGGTGAGAGACTGACGAGGAGAATGTATATGAGTGAGGTGAAAGGGGGGAGAGGGAGGGGGAGGCTGAGGATGAGATGGAGGGATGAAGTGGAGAGGTATATGAGAGAGAGGTGTGTGTGTTGGGAGTAGGACAGTGAAATGGCGGGGGACAGGGCAACGTGGAGGTGATTTGTTTGTGGCCACCCCGTGTGGGATTGAGGTGTCTGGCAATATATAGACAGATAGATAGACAGATAGACAGATATACTACATATATATACATACATATATGTTTTGTGTGTGTGTGTGTGTGTGTGTGTGTGTGTGTGTGTGTGTGTGTGTGTGTGTGTGTGTGTGTGTGTGTGTGTGTCCGACTCTGGGCATAGGCTTCACAGCCTGCTATCAAGGTCCAGCAGTCCTCCTACATACCATACACCTCTACATGTCACCACTTCGGCGCTAACACCCACCATCCATATTGAATACATGCTAGGGCTCTCTCATACAGGACTGGTGTATTGGTATTAGCGGGGGTATTTTTACGACATGTCGGCGGGTTTTCTGGTAGATCAGTAAAGCCTGATTTAATGAAATTCAAATCCTTAAACTGTTCCCTGCCCCAGCCAGGATTTGAACCTGGGTCCGTTAGAACTGCAGGCCACCTCTCTACCGATTGAGCCATGCCTCCCCCTTGCTCATCATTCAACTCTTCAAAGCCCACAGCTATGCTTCACAGGTTTTATATTACTTTTTTCTTAATAATCCTGTGGGATGGAAATCATTCACCAAATGCCAGGTTCAATACAGAGGGCCAATCATTATTATGTGCATAGCCATTCTGTTGCTACCAGACTTCATCAAATACTTCAGTCATCCATCAATTCTTCTGCTTCCCCAATTTCCACACTGTACTTCACTTCCTCACACATGAATTACATTACTATATCCAGCCATCTTCCACAGTTCCAATCATCAAACTAATGGTCTTCCTTATCTAGAAAAAGAGATTCTATCTTCAACAAATAGACCACTTACTCTATAATTTTCATCCAAAATTTCTTATACAATCCAACCTAAGACGCCAGTGTGTGCATTCCAAAACTGGCCGACTTGCACAGATCTCACACTCAACTTTTAAAACACATTCCATGTGAGTTTCACAAATACCTCAATATGGGTTACTCTGTGATCACATAATGCACCTCTGGACCTTCTGCTAACAATCCACAAGTAGAACAAGACAATTAAATAAAGTAGGCCTCCCCAGACTGTGCAAATACCAGGATCAATTACTTTATAAATGATCAACTAACAACTAATAAAAGCCCATTTATTACATCAAACTTCATTCAAATGCATAATAAATTCACAAAGTTATTAACCCTTTGTGAGAAAGATTTCTCCCTAAGTTGAATAACATTTCTGACCCATTACAGGTGCTGAACTATACGATCATGTGGCATGGCAAGTCACTGTCCAGTGAAAAAAGGATGACACATGCTTGCATGTACAGGAATTCCTCACAGAACATTACAGATGTGCTCCTAAAAGCTATCAAATTAAGTGAAAATTGCTTAAAGTGAGGGACATGTTCCAGGAAGAATGTTTATATTCTCACATTGGAGAGAGAAAAAAAAATAATGGCTGAAAATAATTATCAAAATAGACTTATGTTGCAGCTGGGAAGATCAGTGAGTATTAAATTATTACAGTCTATATGCAAATTAAAGAATACAGTAATGATATACTGAAATCTCTCTTGGTGTAAGCTGTAGCAAGCCTGGCCATTCACTGCACACCCTGACCTCTAACAGTGAAGAACAGCAACTTAAGTAAAAAGTGTTTCAGTGTTGATTAGCAACTTTATAGTGGTGAAAAATGTGCTCTGTGAAAGTGTGTTCAGTGATGAACTACAGTATGTTTAAAATTAAACAGAACATTTTACAGTGCTGGACTTTCCACTTAACTGATCATCATCAAATCTCATTAGCCTGAATTCTGTATAAGCTTTTCACTACGAAGAGTCTCTCCCAAGATAAAATGAACAGAACGGCAGCATTCAGAAAAAATATGTCATTGCACTGCCATGGTTTTAATGTCTTCACAATACAGAGCTTTTCCTGAGTTGAATCAAACTGTCTACTGGCAGAAAAAATTAAATAACCTATACAGTAAGTCATCACTGAACGGAGGGGATTACAAATAAATATGAGCCACTGCTACAGCAATTTATTTCTATATACATAAACTACAGTATACTCAAGATGTAGCCTCATTCTCTATAGCTGGTACCATGTTACTAATTTCACACCTCAAGGAACAGCAAAAAATAAGGTTAAACTAGCAATTCATCAAAGAAGTAACAGCCTGCTCTTTACATTAGGAAAAATTCTGTTACAGGTGATATCCACATTCTGTGTATAATAATACAAAAGGTTGCTGACAACAGACATAAACTATACAGCACAAATTAATTAAGTACAGGTAATCTAGGATTCCTCAAGTGCTCAGAAGCACACTTTGCTTCTTCATACTTAAAAATAAAAAAAAATAAAAAAATAAAATAAAAAAAAGGGGGGGGGGCAAGTATTTTAATGAATAATTACACATCAAATAGTCTTCAGTCCCAGTCAGAGGGGGGGGGGGGGGAATCACGCCAGGTATCCCCGAAGGGCTAACGCGTTGCCCCTGGGTAGAGGACTTTTGGATTGGAGCGTGTAGCATTTTATGACCGGATGCCCTTCCTGATGCCCACCAATGATCCTTGGGTGGATTCGATCCTACGACCCTTCGGTCAGAGTAGAGCACTCTAACCCACTAAGCCACAGCTGCTACCAGAGATGGTTAAATGCTCTGTGCATATCAGTTTCAATGTCCAAGAGATTGTAGATTTTTCATATGGTAAAACCACAAATGGTAAAATGTTGTCAATTACTATTAATCATTTAGAATTAAAGTAACCTAGCCTTGGACCCCTACAGATTTCAAGGAGTATATAGCCAGGTCTCCATTGGTGGTGAGAACTGCCTGCAAATACTGCATCATACAGATACAGGCAAAAGACTATATGGCGTTGGTTCTGGCTCATCTGACTCCCTTTTGATCCACCTAGTTTCCACTCCTATATAACAAACATACCACACATTACTGATTGCAGTCTCACACACACTATACACATCACCCTCCACAAGCACTCCACAATCTAGAAATCATTTGATGCATACTACATGCTCATTTACTTAGTGTGTCAGCAGTGTTTATGCATGAATGGTGGAATGTCTGCAAAGTGTTCATTTTTTCGATCACTTCACCCATAATACTGACAATTCTGATCCTGTTATGAATGCTAAATATGTAAATGTAATATTATTATAAACCGGCTGCTTCTTATAGATCATTAACCTCTGCACTAAAGTTGCTGCACTATTACGCTGGTCTCATTCCATGCAAAGTTTAAACGACGGGAGAAGATAACTATTAAGCATCCTGCCACATTGCAAGAGGTGCAGGTGATATACTATGCTACCCATACTCATTCCATTAACTGACTGTCATTTTCAACATAAGTCTGTCAATCTCTCATACTTGCTCAATTCTCTACATTCACCTTTTTCCTTCCCTTCTTTTTACAATTTTATGATCTAGTAAGCATAATCATATATAAAGTAAGAGTCCAATTATTCGGCAGCTGATTATTCGGTAGATCCAATATTTCAGCAGTTTTGAGAAACAGTCGCATTTACGAAAGTCTATGACTGTTCGGCAGATATTCTGAATCATCTCGGCAGTATCATACAGTACAGTCACCCCCCTCCCCTCAAATCAGCAAAGGGTTATGTTCCAAACCTCCTCGCTAATTCTTGCAATTTGCTCATTCTTGACGCCTTCCTGAAAATGACATTTACCAGTACAGTAATTGCGTAGCCTATGAACCACTGATACTGTAGTGCATCACCCATAAATAAACATTTCTTGTTAAATCTGTTTCCCCGTCGTTTTTAGCTTTTCGGTTGTGGCAATTCTTGTTTGATTCATCTGTGTAATTGTGGGAAGGACTGTCCTAAGTGTTTAACTAAACCTAACCTAACCTAGTTTAACTGTACAGTACCTACTAATTAAACCAAACTGAAACTGGGAATTGAAATCCATCTTTGAGTTCACAGAGAAAGTTTCTTTCATTGCAAAGGAAACAAGCAATGGTAGGCATGGCTTATCGGCTTAACCCCTCAATGGTCATGGGTTCAAAAATTTGCAAGTGCCCCTGGTCGGCCCTGGAACAATTTTTAAAGAGTTCTAAAATCAATTTACTTTTCTTAAAGATGTGAAGAGAATCATCTGGCACACCAAGTAATGTGTTTTTTAGCTTCCTAAACCCATTCTATGATTCGCTATGATTCATGGAAGAATGAATAAAATTATGGTGCATGTGCCATATAGGCGAAAACATCTGAGATTATGTGACCGCCTGACTGCTTGGGATGGTAGAATAGAGTCGTGTAAACATATCAGAGATCTTCATTCCCTTCCCATAGTTGTTCACAACTTTTTATAACTTGATTTCACTAACACCAGTACCGTATAGGGTTGTTCAATGCTGGGGGTTATTAAGGGGTTAATGGAATACATTAGTTTGCATCATTACTCTCTCTTCACATATACACAAAAACAAACAAATGAATGAGTGCTACATGTATGATAAACTTTCAGCAGAAAGACCTTACCAATTCAATTCATATTCCTCCAGTTTATTTTCTATACTTTTCCAACTAATTTTTTAAGAAGAAATCGCTAATTACTGAAGCTGTTTATTATGAGTTCAGAAATTATGAGGTATACAGTACTCTCTCCAAACAAATTTGTAATACTGTAATATATGGTAAGTAGTGATGACAGCATTCACTAATATATATAGGGTACTTAGTGGGTAGGTAATATTCTGTATCATCTCAGCAGTCCAGGAAGTGTTATTGACTTGTAGGCCTACTGGGTTATTACACATGTATTTTCACTAATTTATTTTTCATATTCAGGTATAGTACTGTATTGATTTTAATACTGTACAGTATCATGCAGTATACAGGACTCTCTCCAAACACATTTGTAATATAGGTAGTCATTGCAGTGTTCACCAATACATATGGGTAAGTTTTTTATTATTTGGCAAGTCTGATTACTCAGCATCGGTCTGGTCCCATGGATGCTGAGTAACTGGACTTTTACTGTACATACAGTAAAACCCCCATAAGTCAGAACCCTTTTAGTCAGGATCGCATTTAAGTCGGCATGGCATATGATATTCTTTGATGAAAATAATCTAAATGGGGGGGGGGGATCATCGTAAAAATCCCGGAAAAAACTCCCCTAAGTTGTAAAATGTCGTCTAATGGAAACCCAACCTCGGCATGAAGCACTAGGTTCATCCTGCTTTAGCCTGTGAGGGCCCATCATCCGCCCCCTGCGTCAGTCTAGGATCAACATGCAGCCTCCTAAGCAGTGTGTTGTCAGAGCTTCCTGCACAAATCTTCTGCAGTGACTCTGACAGTGATTAAGTTAGCATACCATAGTGCTTGACAGTACTGAGTAAGGCCTATATATAAAGTGTATACAAAGTGAAATAGTGTTCTCAATCCCTAACAGGCAGGCGACGTTACGTAACGTCCATGTGTGACGAGGCGGGCGACGTAACATACCATCCAGCCATTTTCAGTCCTAATCTATTGGTGAAATTGTGTGATATGGCATCTCTGTCACCTACTGTCCTGCCCTCTACTCTCCCAAGCCTTGAAACAAGTAAAATAGAATATATGATACATATATAAGTTGCAGTGTTATAATTGTTCAAGTAAAATAACATATACATACGTAGGTTTTATTGTTATAAATGTTCAAGTATAACAGAAAACACATACATAAGATTTTGAAGACAATGAACAGTGTAAAGAATGCATAAATGATAAACATAGCGTTCAGTGGTGAAGAAAAAGCAAATGAGTGAAAAGTTTGCTAGCCTCACCCCAGGAGCGCCTGGTGATAAGCTGCCTGCCTGCACTCCTCCCTCACTCCTCCCCTCCTCCCACAGCCAGCAGAGATGTATTACCATGCATGTAACACCTCTTGCCTTCGTTTTTCATCCATTTTCATCAATTTATGAATGTTTAGGCTTATTCCTTGATACATTATTTTTCTGAAAATATGCCGCCCCACAGGGTTGTATAATTGACAAGTTGCCTGCCCATAAGCGGTTAAGCCCTGTATATAAAGTGTCTAGTGTAAGGCGGTGCAATTATGATTATGGTCAAAAAATGTTGCACAGAAGCAATCAAGTGCCCCTCTAACACCTCTATATTCTACCAAATGGCCCTCCTTATCCTTGGATTGCACCCTCTGCCAACGTGGTAAGTGATTTTTTTTTTTTTTTTTTTTTCTGGTTAGTCAGGAGGCCTCACACATTCCATAAGTCAGAATTTCAGTGAAGTACGAATAGCCTCAGCCCCTATTATTCCAACTTAATGAGGTTTTACTGTGTGTGTGTGTGTGTGTGTGTGTGTGTGTGTGTGTGTGTGTGTGTGTGTGTGTGTGTGTGTGTATCTATCTATAACTATCTATCTATCTATCTAGATAGATAGATAGATACACTCGACCCTCGATTTGGCGGACCTCTATTTCTCGGATTTCGGATTTCCCGGACATGGGCTGAGGCCGGACAATATTATCAAATGCCGGACAAATGCCCGTACAACACTGGGAATCTCACGAAAGTCCGGCCATTATTCTCATATAAAATTATAAGCAGTCTGCTGCACAACACAGTAGAATTTTAGCAAGGTTTTGACTCGATAAAGGCCATTTGTAACATAAACAAGAATATATTTTCATACATGAAATGCCTCTTGGCCACCAACCTGCTTCACCCCACCAGTTCCTAACTCTTAGCAATATCCCATTTGCCACTTACCTTTCTCAAATGCCACTATAAACAGTTTATTGCATAACAGTAAAATTTCAGGAAGGCTTGGACACAATAAAATTCATAAGGAATCCATCCATCCATCCATCATCCAATCCTACATTGTCCCATGAGGAGCGTAGGAGCCCGGGGCTAAGCAATTGGTCCCGACATTTAAGATGAGATGAGAGTGACCAGCCTCACTCATCCCTGAGTGGCATTACATGAGCAATCAACCCCAACCACCCCTTGGATATAAACTTTCACCAGCTCAATCGGATTGGAGCGCAATAATTACTCACTAAACCACAAGGCGCCAAAATTTGGTTATATGGTTACAAAAAATATACATATTTTCTTACGGACAAAGTCAATGAGATCCAATCCTAATCATTTAACTCACCTAACTTGGTGCGACTAAATACCGAACAGGCACTTTTCACTGGAAAATATATATATATTTTTTTTTTGCCACAGTGGCTCATACACACCTAATTATCTGAAATCTGCTCAAATAAATTATACTTAATATAAATTACTTAAAAGATCAGGTTTCAGAGCTAAAATGCACCTGTGTTAGCAGATATTTCCCCTTCAGATCGTCAGCATGCCTTGACAGACTTCCATTTTGCATATTTATTTTGAGTTAAAAAAAAGTATCTGCATTGTAAATCGATATTTATACAAAACAAAAGTTCATCAAGGCGAGTTGTTAGGCTAGAGACAAAACACTTCTGTTAACTAAGAAATTTTTGCTCTGAATCCTGATTTTCTGTTAATAATTTAATTAAGTACAAACTTTTGACTGAATTTCAAATAATCAGGTGTACAAACCTACATCGTGATAAAGATTAAAATACTGTATTATCCAATTAAAATTGCCGATTCTGTCCAGGATCGAGATCACATTCGATGACTGTATCTCAATCAGCTGATTATCTTACTTCTATCGTACTTCTACGATGGAACACATTGTATCCATTTCTCCTTTCTCTGAAATCTCCATTCTAGGAGATTTCACTGTTCATCACCACTTTTGGCTCTCCTCTCCTTTCACTGATTCACCTGGTGAACAAGCCTACATCTTTTCTATCCTAAACAACCTAGAGCAAGCTTGTACATAACCCTACCAGTATCCCTGACTGCCTTGGAGAAAGCTCCAACATACCTGACCTCTTCCTTACAGCTAAACCGTCTGCTTCCACTGTTAATCTTTCCTCTCCGTTGGGCTCCTCCGATCACAGCCTTATTACCTTCACCTGTCCTATCACTCTGATATGGCCTGTGGACCCTCTAAAGAGACGTCGTCTGTGGCACTTTGGAGCTGCAGATTCGGAGGCCCTCAGGCAGTACTTCTTTGATTTTCCCTGGAATGATTATTGCTTCCACGGCTGGGAGCCATCTGAGTGTGCCTTGCGCATTACGGAGGTTATTCTCTCGGGTATGGAAGCTTACACTCCTATCTCATATCCTTTGACTAATGCAAGAAAGCATTGGTTTAATCACGTTTGTTCTAATGCTATCTGCAACAAGGAGAGGGCCTATAAAAGGTACCGGAGCCAACCCACCTCTGAATCACATCTTTTTTATGTTCTGCCCGGAATCGTGCTAAGTCTCTTCTTCGCATTGCTAAAAATAATTTCATCCGTACTAAATGCTCTCAACTCTCCAACTCGAATTCTTCCCGCTCCTTCTGGCACCTTGCCAAAAACCTTTCTAACAACTTAACCTCATCATCCTTCCCTCCTCTTTTCTATTCTGATAGCTTTCTAGCTATTTCTTCTGCTGATAAAGCAGATCTGTTTGCTCAGACTTTCTCCTCCAATTCCACCTTAGACAATTCCAGTGCTGTTCCTCCATCCCTTCCCCCCTCTGACTTCCTCATGACTGACATTAAAATTTCTTCAGCTGATGTATTTTCTGCCATCACTGGCCTCAATACTAACAAGGCATATGGGCCTAATGGAGTCCCTCCTGTTGTTCTCGAGAACTGTGCTTCTGTGCTTACACCCTGCCTAGGTAAACTCTTTCGCCTTTGTCTTTCAACTTGTACCTTTCCTTCTTAGAGGAGTTTGCTCTCATTCAGCTAGTCCCAAAGAAAGGTGACCATTCCCAACCCTCTAACTATCGTCCAATTGCTTTAACATCCTGTGTCTCAAAAGTTTTCGAGTCTATTCTTAACAGAAAAATTTTAAAGCATCTTTCCTATCACAACCTTCTTTCTGATCATCAGTATGGGTTCTGTCAGGGATGCTCCACTGGCAATCTTCTCACCTACCTTTCAGACTATTGGTCATCCTCCTTTTGGGACTCTGGCGAATGCTTTGCCACTGCACTTGACATCTCAAAGGCTTTTGATCTTTAATTTCCAAACTGCTCTCTTATGGTTTCTATCCTTCAATCTGTGCCTTCCTCAATACCTTCCTTTCTGGTCGTTTTATAGCTGCTGTTGTAGACTGCAATCATTCTTTTTTTTTTTTTTCCGACTCTGGGCATAGGCTTCACAGCCTGCTTTCAAGGCCCAGGGGTCCTCCTACGTACCGTACACCTCTACATATATATATATATATATATATATATATATAGAGGTACCAGATGACAGGAAGGACATCCATCACCCCACGAAGACACTGAGGCTGCTTTGCACGGCCAACAATAACGGGCTTAAGTTGGTGCATGCCGTTAGCATTGACACAACACAAAGCAGATATCCGTTGCTTGGAGAGCTTGCGGCCAGGTACACGCTTCTCCGTCTCCTCGGCTAGAGTGTTCGTTGGCAAAGAGCGATAGAATAAACCAGTTTCGCCAGCATTGTAGACTTGACCGAGAGTGAAGCCCTCCCTGTCGATCAAGCGCTTCACTTTGTGCCGAAACTCCCTCTACTCCATCCTCGTTGGCGCCCAAACCTTCACCAGGGGCCTTACGGTTGGTAAGGCCATGTCGTAACTTGCATGCGAAGAGCCAATCCTCGGATGCCTTGAAGCCTGGGGCGTCGTGAAGCCTTGCGAACTTCTCAGCAGCAGCCTTCAGCTCCGTGCCATGCACCAGCACACCTGCAGCACATTGCTGTCGATACCAAATCAACATGGAACGGTCAACTTCAGCATACTTGGGAGTAAACATCATCTTCCCCTCCAAGTTGCGTTTGCTTTTCGATGAGAAGTCAGCCATGTACTGCATGAGTTTGTCGTGGGATCTCTTGATATCAAACAAAGTAGATCGGGCCAGGCTGGATTCACGAAGGATGCGTGAGGTTGACCATCCCACATCCACCTTGTCCAATATCTCCCTCTTCTTCTCCAGAGTCAAAACCACTCTTTTCCTCTTCTCAGGCGGTGGGGCCATCATCATGCACACTAACAAGAGGCAGGAGAGCAGCAGCAGAGCCTGCAGCAGGTATAGAACCACCACAAAAGCGAGCACGTGGGCGGCCATGATCACAAGCGTGCACTGACAACAAGACGGAAGGTAAGTGTGGAGGATGCAGGGGCGCTCTAGCAGACGGCGGCGGAACTATGCACCAAAACACAGCTGGTCCACGCCGCGTGTGCCGAGTTCAAATAACGAGCAGATAAAATTCAGATTTTTTTTAATTTTTTGCGATTTTTGGCCCATTTTGGGAGTATTGGATCCCGGGACCAAAATATCTGGTAAGTGGGGATGTCCGGAAAGTGGGCGTCCGGATAGTATGGGGATTACTGTATATATATATATATATACTGTATTATACATATATATATATAATTTGAATGGCAGGGGACTGAGGGTCTTTCGGACTACTGCTTTTTCGGAATATCGGGAGGGACCTTTGAAAACATTAGAAATATGTACAGAATCATTAAATAAACACTTAAAATTACATGGATTATTGTTTTATTCTCCGGAAATGAATACACGTGTAATAAATAGTTTCAGGCAGGTACATACAAGTCCAGAGGCAAGTTCAAGCCACGTAAATCTTAGATAAAGCCCAGAAAAATTAGGAAAAAATATATAAAATAAAAATTTCGCCCTGAAAAATCTGGAGGACTGGATTATTCGGATTACTGGTGGTCGGATTGGAGGACTTCTACTGAATGCAGTAATCACTCGTTTATCCATACATAATTGAGCCAAAGGCATGTCCGAGTAGTGGCAACATCCGGATAATGAACACTATTCCCCCTATTATACCCAGACCCTACCTATACCCAACCTCCAACCTATACCTAACCTATTTGTACCGTACCTCTGCTTACTCTGGCAATGTTTCCAGTCATATTTAGACATCAAAACACTCTTATGAATATCCAAAGTAATGCTAAACACCAAGACTACCCTTAAAAAAAAACTATGTACAGTACCCCTCCTAATTTAGGCATTGTTTTCAGGTCAATCTGCCATATTTAGACATCAAAACACACATAGGAATATAAAAAAAAAAAAAAAAAACTGAAAACCAAAAAACACCCTACCTATAAACTACTGTATGTACGGTACCCCTCCTAATTTTGGCACTGTCTTCTGGTCATTCTGCCATGTTGAAGCATGAAAACACACATTGGATTATCCATGTTAACGCTAAACATCAAGAAAACAATGCACAAAGAACAAAAATCCAAAAAAAAATCTGAAGACGGTTTGAAAATCAGTTATCTGTGACGAGTGATTGCTCCTGGGGCTTTAAAAAAAAATAAATAAAAAAAATAAAAAAATAAAAAAAACATCATGGCCAAATATCTATCTATCTATCTATAGCCCGACGCCCTAATCCCGCAAAGGGTGGCCGCAGACAAAACGCCTCCAAGTCACTCTGTCACCCACCATTTGACTCCCCTCCCCCCAACTCACCCCCCCCTCCCTCATATACCTCTCAACTCCATCCCTCCACCTCATCCTCGTTCTACCCCTCCCTCTCCCTCCCTCCACCTCACCCACATACACCCTCTTAGTCAGTCTTTCACTCTCCAGCCAAATATGCTACCGGAAATTGGTTATATTGGTATAAATGGTATACCATCATCTTTGCTGGTGTTTATACTATAAGCTAATAAAAACACAAAACTGAGAAGTAAAAGTATAGAAATGCAGTGAGAATAAAGTGTTCTCAAGTAAAACTTACTTCATATAACTTCCCACCATCCTAGCGCAAAATTCTGCCAGGACCTTCCAGGAGTTAAGCATATGTCTAGATACAGAATTTCATGAGCTTTCTCGTGGATTTTTCATTATTTCGATATGACCAATAGTAATTGAATAGCCTAAATTGCAAAAAAAAAATAAAAACTCATGAGTCAAGTGTTATCACCACTGAGGGGGGTAGGGAGTGAGGGAATGAGGGGGGAGCTGGGAGGGTATGGAGGAGGGATGGGAGGGGGGCAGAAGCGAGGCTGTGGGCAGGATTTTCACCCTTTTCATGAGGAGGGCGGGCGCTTTTACCATACTGTACATTTACCTGTGGCTTGCAGTGTGTTAGATGCCCCGTGGCCACGTGGAAACACAACTCTCAGTAACAAGGCGACTTTGGACGTTTGACAGAGAGGCAGATGGTCGCTGTCACCGAACATGTACTGTACTCGTGGCTTGTGGTCTGTGTTACACTCTCAATGGCAGTTAGGAAAGACTTAGCCCAGTGGCTGTGCGACTTTGGACATTTGGTGGGGATGCGTAAGGACATTTTGACACCGCTTGTGGGTTACAGTCGTATTATTCGGGTTCTGGAGGTTTGTTGGGAGTGATTGGACAAGTGCGTAACATTGACCATTGATTGGGAGGGGGGGGGGAGATATTTTACCCCTGGTTGTGGGTGACGGCCTACTTCCCACTCACAGCTTCAGCACAGTGACCACGATACTGAATGTTTGAACGTGTTGGCTGGCCGACCAAAGTTCTCGAGAATTTTTAGGTCCAGATAATAACAAATAAACTTGGATAATGGTTTAATAAAGCCAGGGTCTAGCGTCCAGACAATGATCACATGTGGACAAATGAGGGACTACTGTGTATGTCTCTCTCCCTCTATACACACACAGACACCACAAAAATTGCTGGCTTAGTTTCAAAGGTCACCTCAATACTGTACTGACAAAGTGCTACACGAGCCTAACGACACCTTAGCCTGAACAAGCTCAACTCACATGAACCCCAAGGTTCATTTAATCATTCTTTGTTCAGTAATTATGTCCCCACAGGGAGGGGGGGGGTGGAAGAAAAAAAAAAGAAAATGAAATGAAAGATAAAAGAAATGTCAAGCAGGTGGATGTCTATACATATAACAAATAGCAATGACGGAGAACCACAGTGCACAATCACTGGCAGCCTCCCTTACCCCTGAGGTAACACTCTATGACCTCTTCCTAGATATTTTTCGGTCTGCCTCTCACAACCCTACCACCGACGTTCACGTTTCTAACCATCAGCATCCAATTGTCATCCTCCATCCTCTCAATATGCCTAAACCACCTCAATCTACCCTTCCTCATCAGAACACCAATACACTCCAGTCCCATCCTACATCTCAAGTCTTCAATTGTAATCCTAGCCCCAACCCAGACCTTGCATTCAAGGATGCACTACACATCCGTCTAATCACTCATTTCTGTACATTGGAGCCTAGGAATATGCTTTTCTTTTGCTGCCCATTCTCACTACCATACAGCATTATATTCCTGACACAAGTCACATACACAGATCCCTTAGAACTGAGGGAGAGGCCTCTCAACATCAGGAGAGGCAACACCTCCCTGAACTTCCTCCAACCACTCCAAATCCTTGCCACAGAGTTCACTCCAGCCCCACCTCCAGCACATAACATGTCCCCCAAAGAACAATACTCTTCCACACTCTTAAGAGACTTGCCAGCAAGATAAATCCTTTCAAGCCTGACAATCTCTACATGCTCTCCCCAACCACCGCACCCACAAAATCAGCATTATCTCAGTCTAGCCTTAATACTACTACTACATCTCTTATGCACCACTTATCACAAATACTGCACAAGACGGAGTTACTTCCCACACCCTCATGGCAAACCACACATGGCCACACCCCCTTTGCTTTGACAGTACTGTACTGCAACGAGCCGCAGATATCATTGTTGTTTTATCTGCATTTAATTTCAGCCCCTTGTAATCCATTCTGTCTCTCTGTTTCCTACATCCTTCCTCCGCCTCCCTTTCATTCTCTGCAATCAACACTAGGTCATCAGCAGACAACATTTCCTATGGAGGTACACTTCTGAAGCCATGTGAGAGAGCTTCAAGCTTCATGACCAACACTAAGGGGCTCAAGATGATCCCTGATGCACAACAACATACACAGAATACTCATCACTCAATCTCCATTCACTTTCATCTGGGTGTGAGCAACCACATACATAGCCATAACCAATCTAACCAGCCACTCCTCAATTCCAGGCTTTCTCACTGCCCATTTCACCACCTCCCTAGGGACTCTGTCAATGGTTTTCTCCAAACAACAAAAACAAAGTACACCTCCCTTTTCTTTCCGATATATTTTTCCTGAAGCTGTCGGACAACGAACATGGCTTCAGCGGTCCTTTTCCTGGGGTGAATCCAAACTGCATCTCACTAACATTCACTCTTTCCCTAAACATACTCTCTACAAATCCCTCCATTTTCTGGTCCAAAAGTTTCATGCCTTTTTAATTTTCTCTTTCCAAGGCATCACTCTTCCTCTTGTACACATTTATAATCATACTTCAGCCAGTCAACTACGACAATACACTCATATACAATTGCATTTATCATATCATTAACTAAACCCACTAATACACCTCCTGAGGCCTTCAGCATTTCAGCAGTCAACCTAGACACACCTGCCATCTTCTCCAACTGCATCCTGCCTTTTGCCCTGCTCACAGCCGCAGCATTAAGCAAAGGCCATGGGCCAAGAACTGGCTCCAAACCATCAATCACTGCAACTCTTGGACTGATGATGAGATCATGTTTAAACCTAATCTAAGGTGATCCTACTTGCATGAGGGTAAGTATTTCTCCAGACTCATCTTGCAAGATAGCACCTGGCTGGACCACAATCCGAGCTCCATCCCAATCCTCAGTCATCACCTGTCCCCCTTCTGTGTCTGTTGGTAATATTAAGTCCCAACCTTCAGCAATCATAATCTTAGCTCTTTCACTTGCTTGGGAATAGCTTGCCTCACTCACAGACTCCATTGTTGCAGTGTTAAAGTTTGCAGCTGATGGCAGATTTGAGTTCGTAGTGGTCATATCAGTTTCATCAACCCCTGAAGAACTAAGTCCTACCTCAAAGGCATCAACAGTATGAACTAAAGGATTCTTGGAATCATCGTATGACACAATCTGAATGATATCTTCAACATCCTTCCCTGGAACACTTACAACAGTCTCCTCTAAACCTATACCTAGTGTGGTAGAGTTTTCTCCATCTAGGACATTTAAATGTTGGTCATGATCAACCATTCTACTATGTCCCTCAGGAGGAATTATATAGAGAGATGACTCATCTTTTTTAATGGCTTGCAGGATCCCATGCTGCTTTGTGTACTCCTTAACACAAGACACTCCATGAACACGTTTCATATGTGCACTCCAACCTACATAATTCTTAAATTTGGCCTGGCAATCCTGGCACACAAACATGATATTGGAATGCTTTTGCATGTGATATCTAAGTGTTGATGAGGATAAATAGGCTTCTTTACATATGTTACACCTATATGGCCTCTCACCTGTGTGGGCTTTTATGTGATATTTTAGTTCCGAATTTGTGAAAAATGTTCGGCCACACAGTTTGCACTCCTTATCTCTCACTTGGTCAACATCTTCATGAATTCTTCTCATGTGATCAAGTAGGGTGTACTTCGTTACAAATGACTTTTCACAAATATTGCACTTGTAGGCTGTCTCTCTAGAGTGGGTTTTCATGTGTGTTGCAAGGGAATATTTGTTTGAGAGAACTTTCCCACAGATTTCACATGCACATGCCTTGGCAACTTTTAATCTGTCATGCACCCTAAGGTGTCTTACAAGATTCCCTCTAACCATAAATTTCATCCCACACTCACCACAACTAAATCTGGCCTTTTGAGATTCTTCTGATTCAGGATGCTCCTTTCGCCTATGGCATATAAGGGTAACCTGGTCACGGAATTCCTTGTTACAGTATTCACATACTTTAGTTGGAGTCACTTTGTGTACTTTTTCCTCATGAATTGTTAGTTGATGGAGTGAAGCAAATTTGATGTTACACTCACAACACTCATAATCTCCAAACTGGTGTGTAATTAGATGATCTTGCAAGAGTGCTGGTGTTGGATAAGTGCTTTGGCAATGCTGACACACAAACCTCCGACTCCTGTGAATTTTTTCATGAGCAAGGTACAAGGAGGCTTTTTTAAACCTCTTCTGGCACAAAGAACAAACTAAGGATCCTCTAGTACCCCATATCATACCATCAATGTTCACTAAACCTTTGTGAAGCTTTACAACATGGATCACAAATTTGGCTCTAATTCCATATGTCTTATTGCACACTGGGCATGAATAATTCTCCTTATCCTTCATGACATGCATCAAATTTATATGATTTGTAAGTTCATCAGTGGTTCCAAACTTTATGCCACATGTAACACATATGTACTGGCCACTGATATGTGATAACTGATGATTACTGAAGCCTTGGGAATCTAAGAACTTTAGGGAGCACACTTCACATGTTAAAAAACACATTGGATGCTCCTCCTGCAGGTGTTTTGAGAGAACTAGTCGTGTGGATGTGTGCTGACAAAAGGGACAAAAGTACTGCTGATGTTCATGGCTATCCAAGTGGCTCATAAGATGAATAACAGGAACTTCTTCCTGACAGTAAGAACAAGTTTTTGTTTTCACCATTCCTTGCTGACCAAGATGACCCTCCTCCACTTCAGCTGCATATTCTTTACCCTCTCCTCTTTCAGCAATATTATCTCCATCCAACTCCTGTAATGGAGAGGGGTGCTCTGTAGCGAAATATCAGGCACAGGAGACTGGGGTAATACCAACTGGGTATCAAGTAGGGTAGACAAGAATATTGTACATGGGTGAAACAAAGTAACTCTGAAATACTTCAGGTTTACATGAAAACACAACTTTATTTTCTTGTACATTTCCTGTATTATATAAATTACACTCAGTTACTATAATGCCAGCCATGGTTTACACTTCATAGTCATCTACCTTTATTATATCAATAATCTGCTGATTATGCTTAAGGCTACTTTCCTCTACTTCATATACAATGGCAATTTCCTGCTTCTCATTTGCAGTTGTGGCAACATCCTCCAGTACCATACTGTCTGGAATCACAACCTGAAGTGGAGGTTTCTGCTCCCCTTCCATGCAATATACTGTGATATGTTCAGAATCTACTTCCTCCAACATTCCATCCACTTTTGCTCCTGCCACTTTTTTCCCTTCCTGTCCACCACTTGCAACCATCTCTATCTGAGATAACTCTCGGGCTTTCTCAAGACCATGACGAGAGCAGAGGTCCATAAACTGACCAGGATGAAGAACTTTGTGAACCCTTCGGAGATGATTCTTGGTATCAACATCACGACGGAACATCTGAGAACAAATAGGGCATTCAGAGTCACGTGTAGTTTTGTGTGTGGCCTTGTGATATCTCATCCGAGAGAGG
This sequence comes from Coenobita brevimanus, assembly GCF_032717465.1. Classification (NCBI taxonomy): domain Eukaryota; kingdom Metazoa; phylum Arthropoda; class Malacostraca; order Decapoda; family Coenobitidae; genus Coenobita; species Coenobita brevimanus. The sequence continues at coordinate 41,001,398 of NC_137055.1, forward strand.
GTGTAAAAGCCATCGCCACAAACATCACACTTGTAGTTTCTCTCATTTGTGTGGGTTTTGTTATGAAGTGTTAGTTCCCACTCCTGAAGATACACTTTTCCACACTGTTGACATCTGAACTGAAAATCACTACGATCACTGTGAACTCTCTTAACATGCATTTGCAACAAGTGCTTCGCAAAGAACTCTTTGTTGCAGTGGCCACAAAAAAATGAATGCTCCCTTGTATGAACCATGTTGATATGAATATCAAGAGAAGCTTTTGAACTCAAAAATCTCTCACAATATTTACACTGATATGACCTGACATGTGAAAGCATATGGCGCCGGAGACCAGATTTAGAAGGATACTTTTCACTGCAGTAAGTACAAATTTCAGGACAATCGACATTTTCTCTATGTTCCATTTCCTTATGGGTCTTTAGAGATGTTGGGCTGCTGAAGAACCTGTTACACACATCACACATTAAAACCTTCTTTTGCCCATGAACATAATACATATGATCAACAAGGTGGGATTCAGTTCCAAACTTCACACTACATCTTGAACACTCAACTGACCCATTTATATGTGTCTTTAAATGGCTTTCTAGGAGTTTTGGCTTGGTGAATCTTCTTAGACACACTTTACATTCATGAGGGTATAAATGTATATGTTCATTGTATTTATGGGTCTGATATGCTATCATGTTTTTGCAAATATTTCCACATTCTTCACAAATTATGCTGCTGGTTGGTATCTCAGGCTTATCAGTACTAACAAGCTTTCTTTTGCCTCTTTTATGCTTCTGTTCATTATGGAAATGAAGCTGTTCTTCGTTAATAAAAGTTGCATTGCAACGAGTACAAGTATTGGCAGTGTTTGGGTGAAGATCTTTAAGGTGTTTTATTAATAATGCAGCAGTTGGGAATCCCACACCACACTCTTGACAAGAGTGATTATTTGGGGTGTGATTAATTAAGTGGGAATCAAGATCATATCTGCGGTCAAAAACAAGTGGACAATGAGGACATTTGGCACTGGTGGACTCTACATGAGCCTCAGAACAATGAATTTTGTATAAAGGTTCACTATTGAAAAGTTCACCACACTCTGAACAAGACAAGAGCTCGCTTAAATAAACATGTGTTATGACATTTGCTGTTCTGCTTCGTCTCTTCCCCCCACCTCCCTCTGAACTCTGAAATCCAGATTTAACCTTAACTGGTTGATTCCCCTCGACACTCACTATGCTCTCCTCCTTCTTTAACCTTCCTTCAACGCTACTCTGTACACACGCCTGTAACAAGAAAAAATTGCTCTTAGTCATACAGACAGTCCTCGTTATACGGGATGTGTTCTAAAATATCACAGCTTACTACAGCTTTTTACACAGAATTAGCTCTGTAACTTTGGTGAAACTTGCAAATCATCTTCATAAGTAGCAATGAAACTACTAAGTTTACCAGTCATTTATAGGCTTAAAAGCAAAAATGAACATAAATAGGAAACTAATAACGAGGACTTTCTGTACTCTTTGCTTCCTTTCTCATTTCCTACGCTGAACCTCTCCAAATGAACTTTAAAGAAAATATCACTGTCTCTCTTTGTCAATAATTATTATGCACTGTTTACAGTAATGAAAGACTTATGTTGCTGCAAGCATAAGCATTGTCAATCTATTAAAAAAAAAAAAAAAAAAAAAAAAAAAAAAGCTGCATTGCCTAAACCTGTTCCATTCCTTACAGGTCCTACCATACATCATCTAATCATCTAATTCAGTGTTGCTCCATGAGGAACGTAGGAACCCGGGGCTAGGTAAGTTGGTCCTGATATTTAAGATGAGAGTGGCCAGCCTCACGCATCCATTAGTGGCATTACGTAAGCAAGAAACCCCAACCATCCCTTCTCCCTTGGATATAAACCTACACAGGCTCAATCCAACTGGAGCACCTTAATTACCCACTAAACCACTAGGTGCCACAATCTAGTTATATAGTTACCACCCAGTATAGTAAATGGCTTCCTGGTGTACAGGAAACCATTTGGCTTGTCACTCAGTGTAGTCACCCACAGGCAGAAGGAAGAGGAAACAATGAAGTTAAGAAAGACAGAAAAGGGACTTTAAAGTCACCTGTAGGCAGAAGGAGGAGGAAAGAAAGACAGGAGAGGAAGGAAATGAGTGAAGAAAGGGAATTCACCCAAAGCAGCACTACATCGAGTGAGTGGGTGGTGAGCGTCCCCACTACAAATGATAAATACACTTCACCAATAATTCTTGGGAATAACTGAAGCACAATACTGTCTATCAACAAATTCAACTACTGCAACAAAATATTTAAACACAATGGAGGCCTCTGACCGCAGATCCTCTTGGTAGCGGGAGAGGACATAGGCTTGAAAAACAAGGAGACATTAGCTTGGACCATCCTTGGCTTCTGCAGCTGTGTCAGCTTCAACCCAATGAGCTGCATGATCTCATAATAATGAGAAAGAGGCCCACAGGCCTGCAATCTCTGTCTATGACGTTAAGGATTGTGACTGCAGCCAATGATGGTCCACGTGCCTCCTCCTTTACTTTGTTTCCTCCTTTGCCTGACTATTCTTGTTGCGCTTCAGCAGCAGTCTCCTTTTCCACCTGGTGATAACTGCCAGGTGCACCAGCATCCTCATCCAGCCACCTTGCAGCTCCTCCTGAGCAAGCTTCCCCTGCTTTGCAGTTGCAAATATTTCTGTCATCCCTGGTGACTTAAACACCTCAAAATCATGCACTGATGCTGGAGTTTTGAGGGATTTGTGGAGTCTGCACCACCCACTCTTAAGCAGGGCAAGACATACTTTCTTTGACACCTCTGCCCAACTAAATATGGCATCCATGATGGTGTACTTCTTGAAGAATGGTTTTCTTGCCTCTGGTGTCCTCATAGCTTTCCTGGTCCAACCCATCGTGTCACAAGGCACTGGTGTAGGTACAGGTTTCTGCAGTGCCATTTTACACTCAGTAACTCACTGGTCCACAGGCTGGATACGGGCAGTGGAGTTTGGCTGGCAGGAATAAAGTCTTGATTCATCCATCCTTGCTGCAGAGTTTGATGGAGGAAGGATGGGTTGGTGCATTATCCAAGAGCAGCACGGCCTTCATATCATCAAGACTGATGCCATACCTTTTTTGGAACTGCCTCATGGAAGGGCTGAGGCTGTGGTGGAACCAGTCATGACTGATATCCTAGGTATACCACACAATCACGGTACTCCACAGAAAACTTGGCCATGATGCCCTTCACAGACCATGGTCACTACTATGACTGGCTGTAAGTGACGAGTGCCATCAGCATTGGCACAGGCCTGACTGGAATGATGTTCCTTCATTGTCATCTGCCCTGGATTGCTGCCAATATCCTTCAATGCCTGGATATTTTGAGGTAGCGCACACAAGCAGAAACCAGTTTTGTCGGCAGTGTAAGTATGGAATTCATGCATGCCCTCATCCTCCATCAGCTTCTTGAAGATGCTGAAGAAACAGCTCCACAGCACTAACATAGGCAATGAACATCTCCCCAGTTATTGCCTTCTGAACAATGCCATGTCGCTTCCTAAACCTCTACAGCCGGTCATTACAACACTTGAAATATTCAACTCCGAGTAGCAAGCTTTTGTGCTGTGTGCTGGATGTCCAGGCCATGCAGAGAACAACCACAGTTCACTCCTGTGTGTACCATTTATACACCACTTCATCCAGTTTCTCTTTGGGCAGCTTCCAGCTCCTGAACACATCCTTACCCTTCGTCAGGCCTTCCATTTTCTTCATAACCAAGTCTGTTTTGTCCTTGACCTTCAGGATGTCCTGCAGGGCTGACCTCTTTATGCCACATGTGTGAATGAGGTTGCTCCTGCTTGTGCATTTCTCATGTGCCTCAATCAATTCCATCTTCCCCACAATAATCATAATTGTCCTCTTTGCTTTCTCACCAGAGGAGGGGATGGGTGATTCCTTACAAGAAGCCATTCATCACAATCACTATTTTGTAACATTTTTCACACAAGAGACACGAGATGCAGAGGTGGAAATGTTAACACAATAAAAGACACAGCAAGACTGAGCTTGACCATGTGCGGTGCAAAGTCGCCACAACCTCCGGTTACGCCCAGGCCTTCCGGAAGTAGCCCCAAAATACCCTAACATGCCACTGCTTCCCTTTCATTACTTCCCAACCTAACCCAAGAGTGTAAGAAAAATCCCTGCCAGCACTGGTAACTGTGTTCTGCATCATCCTGGGCACTGGGAGTAATCTGGTATGCCTGTGTCATGCAGCAGACTCCATGTAACAAATAGCATAAATGAAAAAAAGAAAAAAAAAAAATTGGTTTGGCCCACAGATGTCCAAATAGTCCATGTGGTTTTTCCAATTTAACAGATGATATCCAGTACATCCAACAGTTTGTCTGGAGGCCCTAAAATTGTCTGTTAAATTTGATATCTGGTCTAGGAGGGTCCAAAGAGGAAAAATGAGGGCGTTGTTCTTTGTTTCTGTCGATTTGGAGAAGATCTTGGCAGTCCCTAGGGAGGTGGTGAAGTGGACAATGAGCAAAATCAGAATCCACAAGCGACTGATTGAAGTGGTTACAGCAATGCACGAGGATGCTCGCACCCACGTGAGTGAATAGAGATTTGAGTGAGTTTTCTGTGAATGTTGGTGTGAGGTGGTCAGTCCTGAGCCCCTTAGTGTTTATCATGGTGCCTGATGCTCCCTCTCAAGACTTAACCCCTACACGCCAGGGGTTTTCTGATGTTGCATGCTCCTCCCTACAGGGTATATCCGTGACAGAAAAATACCCTTACTTCAAACCCTAATATCTGCCAAACTATAACGGCTAGAGAAAAAATTAAAGATACATAAGACTCACCAACTCTTCCTCTTTCAAATGAAAGTATCCCCACGTCCCCAGGTGGTCCTGTCAATAAGTAACGAAAAATTTAAAGTCCAAAGGGTGGTGGGAAGACGCCTGTGGCTATACACACCAACTGGCAATGCTCTGCGTCCAAATGCGTGACGGCTATATATGTCAACCAGAGCGTAGAGGTTAAGGAATGGGCTCCATGGGAGAAGTTGTACGCTGAAGACTTGGTCTTGATTGCAGTGAATAAGAGGAAGGTGGTGGAAAGACTTAGGAAGTGGAGAGATGGATTAGGGTACAAGGGTCTGAGAGTACCTGTATCATCATCGTCATCATCATTATCATCCAATCCTGTGTTCCCCTATGAGAAGCACAGCCCAGGGCTAGGCAAGTTGGTCCTAACATTTAAGATGAAAGTGACCAGCCTCACTATTCACTGAGTGACATTACATGAACAATGAACCCAACCATCCCTTGGATATAAACCTGTCCAGGCTCAATACGATCGCAGTACCTTAATTACCTACTAAACCACCAGGTGCCATAATTTGGGTACAGGGTTATCACCCAGCATAATAAATGGTTTCCCGTACCATTTGGCTTGTCACTCAGTGTAGTCACCCACAGAAATAAGGAAGAGGAAAGAATGAAGGAGAGAAAGACATATGAGAAAGGAAGGAAAGAAGGAAGAGATGAACATGCAGTCACCCGAGAGCAGCACTACATTGAATGAGTGGATGGTGTGCACCACCACCAATCACAAAACATGGTTAAAACAAAGGTGACTGTATCTAGGGATGGTGGTGGTACTGTCAAAGCCGAGGGAAAATGGCCTTGTGCAGTTTGTCACAAGGGTGTGGGAAATAACTCTATCTTGTTCAGTGTTTATTATAGCCTATGTGGGTGCATGACAGATGTAATGGTCTCAGAGGCAGGCTGCTTTCACGTGTGCAGTATGTCAGCATGACCATGGATACACTGAGGGGCAAGAAAGGACAAACCTTGCAGGAGAGTCTCTTCAGGAAGTGGAGGAGTTTTGCTATTTAGGGGACATGGTATGTGCTGGAGGTAGGGCTGGTGCTAGCTCTGTGGCATGGTATGGAATAGTTGGAGGAAGTTCAGAGGGCTGTTGCCTCTCCAGCTTCTGAGAGGGCTTCCCTCCATTCTAAGGGGTCCTTGAGTGCAGATGTGTTGGAGGAGTAATACTATGAGGTAGTAAGACCTGCACAGTAAAGGAAGATGATATTCACAGACTGAAGCATACAGAAATGATAATGGCCAGGTGGATGTGTAGTGTGTCCTTGAATATGAGGCATGGGAGGGATTAGGATTGCAAATGAACAGTTGAGGAGAATGACGGGACTTGAATGTATTAGTGCTACGAAGAGGAGGGCTAGATTGAGGTGGTTTGGGCATGCTGAGGGGATGAATATAACAAACAGCTGCCGAAGGTGACAGTGTGAACGTCGGTGGTAGGGTTAAGAAAGGCAGACCAAGAAAAGACCTGGGATGAGGTCATTGAGTGTGACCTCATGGATAAGGGACTGAACAGGACAGCAGTCAAAGACTGGGCAGCATGGAAAGCTGCCACTAGGTGACCAAGGCCAATTCATGAAAGCTAGTTGGAGCCATTATGAAAGAAAAGAACATCAGAAAGACACACACACACACATAGAGAGAGAGAGAGAGAGAGAGAGAGAGAGAAATTAATATCAATAATTTAAATCATTGTGGTAGCTGGGGGCACTCACCATCCACTCACTCAATGTAGTGCTGCTCTCGGGTGTCTGCCCTGTCCTCTCCTTCATCTGTTTCTATCTTTCTTTCATCCTTTCCTTGTCCTACTGCCTACGGGTGACTTTACACTCCCTCTTCTGTCTTTCATTCCTTCATTCTTTCCTCTTTCTTCTGCCTATGGGTGACTCTACACTGAATGACAAGCCAAATGGTTTCCTGTACACCAGGAAACTATTTACTACGCTGGGTGGTAACCATATAACCAAATTTTGGCGCCTGGTGGTTTAGTGGGTAATTATTGTGCTCCAATCGGATTGAGCCAGTGAAGGTTTATATCCAAGGGATGGTTGGCATTTACTGCTCAAGTAATGCCACTCAGGGATGAGTGAGGTTGGTCACTCTCATCTTAAATGTCAGGACCAACTGCCTAGCCCCGGGCTCCTACGCTCCTCATGGGGCAACGTAGGATTGGATGATGATGATGATGATGATTAAAAATCATAGCAGATAAAGGATGGGCATGAAATTTCAGCACCAAGAAACTTGATCCTGATCATTAATAGCAGTCAAGTACAGTCTATCCTCATCTAACACAGTTTTCACTAACATGAAAACGGTCTAACACGGCACAATTTTCTGGAAGCACTATGGCTTCTAACACAGCCATCGATGAGGCTAAAATGGTTATTTGAACCTGATGGGCGGTGATGAGATGAATCATAGGAGTGTTGCCTTGCCAACGGGCGTCATCTGCTTACTAACTGTGCCAGGAAGGGATGCTGTTGTCACCATGGGCTGATTTGCGACATTCCACCGCATTTAGTGACGCTTGTTCGCAAAATCCAGGGGAAGTTCAGTCGTGATCTGGCTGTTCACTATATCCAAAATTCGCAGTACTGGGGTTCATTATATCAAGGGTTTACTGTATATGTATAGTAAAACCTTGATATAAGATACCTCTAGATGCGACACCCCGGTTTAACAATAGGGGTAGAAATACCACCATACCCCACCCAACGATGGCCAAAACCCAGTTTAATGAGCATTTTTTTTTTTTTTTTTTTTTAGGTTGACTTATAAACTTTGATTAATATGTTTCAGCCATAGGTGGGGTGAAGATTGTCATTTTGGGGTACACTTTAGTAAGCTTGAAATTTTCCAGACTTATATTTGAAAATTTTCATATTTTATTTGTTAGTTTTAGTTAGTTATTTACAGGTGTTAGGGTTAGGTTAGCTTCCTTGACAGCTGTTAGACCATTTAGACTGACTTTAAACTTATTTTTAGGCTCATTTGGGTGGGTTTTGGACTTGGATGGGGGGGGGGGGAATCCAAGGCTGAAAAATGTATCCCATTACATTACATGTTAAAGCTACTCCGATATTTGATACCTCACCTAACGATGGGTTTTTCTCTGACCAACTGCATTGTTAAACCAGGGTATATCTGCATACAGTATATACAGTAAACAGTAATCCCTCAATTATCTAAACATTCCATATCTAGTCATGCTCTGTATATGGATGTTGGGAATTGACGCTATTAGGTCCGTATCCAGATTTATTTGTCCGTAACCCAACATAAAAGTTCTGGCATCGGCGGCTGGCCGGCCTTAAGAAAAAAAAAAAAGGTCATTGGGTGGCTTGCTGGCCTCTCTGTTCATGTGCAGGTAATAGACCATAACCCACAAGCGGGGCTAAAACGAATGTCCGGGTCCCTACTGAATGGAGAAAGGCTGCCAAGATCACCCATCACGTATCGCCAGCATGCAAGTAATACCGAACGCAACCCACAAAGCTGACTTCAAACGCCTGCCTGTCTCCCAACCAATGGCCAAAGTTGTCCGGCAGTCAGGATCACTTGAACATACTGCCAGCACGCGAGAAATACCTACAGCAACCCACAAGCTAACTGAAAACCCTCGTCAGCTTCCTCACCATATGAGGAAAGTCCTCCAGTCAGTCTCGCTCCCCCCCCCATCCCTCCTCCATCCCCTTCCATGCTCCCTGCCGCCAGGGCCCAGGCTTATCTCCCACCCCTTCCTGTTCCTCAGTCCTACCACACCACTGTGCCGACAACCATCCATCAGTGAGCTTTTAAGGTTTTTGGCAAATTATTCGAATACTTGGCCATATCAAAATTCCAAAAACACCACATGAAAGCTCATGAAATTCGGCATCTCGACATATGCTTAGCTCTTGCACGGAGTGGGCAATTTTTGTGCTAGGATGTTGGGATTTTTTTTTTTTTTAACAACTTTATTCTCACTGCATATCTGTACTATTACTCATCAGTTTTGTGTGTTTTTATTAGCTTATAGTATAAACACCAGCAAAGATGATGATATACAAATTATCTATCTATCTATCTACTGTCAGACGCCATAATCCCGTAAGGGGTGGCCATTATACCGGGGTCATATTTGGCTGTGGATTTTTTATTTTATTTTAATTTAATTTTTTTTTGCTGTGGAAGCAGGCATCACTCAAGTGTCCCATAAACTTAACTCTTCTTGCAACCTTCATCAGTGATTTTTTGTGTGGATTTTTTTATTTTTTTTATTTTTTTAATGGATTGCTTTCTTAAGTGTCTAGCATTACACTGGATATCCCACATGTGTTCTGATGTCTACATAGATGAAAGACTGAAGAAGACTGTCACAATTATCGGGGGTACTATACATCATTGGAAGGGAATTTGTGGATTCTTTTTTGTTTATTCATTGTTTTTTTTAGTGTCTGGCATTACACTGGATACTTCCATGTGTCTTTTGATGTCTAAATACAGCTGACAGACCAGAGAACACTGCCAAAATTAGGAGTAGTACTGTACATATAGGATGTGTTTTTGTGGATTCTTATTGTTTTTAATGCATTGTTTCCTTAGTGCTCAGCAATATTTTGGACATTATTATTATGCGTTTTGATGTCTAAATAAGGCAGAAAGACCAGAGAACACTACCAAAATTAGAAGGGGTACTGTAAATATACATAGTTTTTTTTCTTTCTTTCTTTTTTTTATGCACTGTTTTCTTAGTGTTACGCAATATTTTGAATATTATTGTGTGTTTTGATGTCTAAGTACGGTAGAACGACCAGAGAACATTGCCAAAATTAGGAGTACTATACATATAGATAGTTTTTATTTTTTTTACACATTGTTTTTTTAGTGTTTAGCATTATTTTGGATATTCCTATATGTGTTTTGATGTCTCAATATGGCAGAAACGCCAGTAAACACTGCCAAAATAGGAAGGATACTATGTATATAGGAATGCTTTTTTCTTTTTCTTTTTTCTTGTTAATGCAGTCTTTTCTTTGTGTTTGGGATTATACTGAATATTCCAATATGTGTTTTGATGTAAAAAAAAAAGCCAAAAGACTGCAGAACACTGACAAAATTTGGAGGGGTACTGTGCATAGCGATAGCTGTTTTTTCTGTTGTTGTTTAAGCATTGTTTTCTTAGTGTTCAGGATAATACTGCATATTCCAATGTACCTTTTGATATCTAAAAAGAGCTGAAAGACTCCAGAACACTGCCAAAATTAGGAGAGGTACTGTACAGTACATATTGGTAGGGTTATGCATATTGGTGTTTTTTTTTCCAGTGTTTTCTTGGTGTTTAGGATTAAACTGCATATTTCAATGTGTGTTTTGATGTCCAAAAATAGCTGAAAGACCACAGAACACAGTCAAAATGAGAAGTAGTACTGTGAATATTAGTAGGGTTTTTTGTTCTTTATGCACTGTTTTCTTAGTGTTTAGGATTATCTTCCATACTGCAATGTGTGTTTTGATGTCTAAAAACAGCCAAAAGACTGCAGAACGCTGCCAAAATTGGGAGAGGTACAGTACATATAGGTTGGGTAGGTACTGTACATATGGGTTGGGTATGGGTACAGTAAAGGATATTGTTCCGTATTTGGACATTGCCCACGTCCGGATATGCCTTTGGCTCTATTATGTCAGATAATCAAGGGATTACTGTACAGCATATACAGTATATGAGAGAGAGAGAGAGAGAGAGAGAGAGAGCGCGCGCCACTGATTGCGTTTGCTTCTCCTCCATGTTCTTTTTCTCAATTTTGTTCAAGATGAAACTTAATGACAACAGTTTCGAATAAAACATAGTGCAGTAAAAATCTTGCAAAATTTATAATCACGTACACTCATACCTTTAAACATTTCCTCTCCACAATAGTTAATACAGTATAAAGGAGCGATTGAGTAATATGATATGGAGCAGATGGGGGACGTGGATGATGAGTGCAAGATATTCACAGAAGAAATCTGTACAGCATGTGAGGTGTGTGTGGGGTGATACGAAGACAAAAGGGGGTGCAAGGAACAGCATGGAGGAATGAAGAGGTGGGACACGCTGTGGCACAAAAGAAGAAAGCACACAGTGAGTGGATGAGAAACAGGGGTGTGGAGGAAGTTGAGAGAGAGAAGAGAGAGTTACATGTAGAAAGAAAAACAAGAGGTGAAAAGATTAGTAAGAGAAGGTAAGAAGACAGTGGATGAGGAATTTGGAAGGAATTTGAGTGTAATGTGGAGGGAATATAAGAAAATGTTCTGGAAAGAGGTACGGAGAATTAGACAGGGTGTTGAAGAAGTTAGTCGGGGAGTGAAAGATAAAAATGGTATACATCTAGTGGAGAATGAAGAAAAAGTGTGCAGATGTAAAGAACACTTTAAAAAATTGTTGAACAAAAAAATGAAAGTAATGTGAGTATATATGGCTGTGGAATGGCTAGGAGAATGAGGGATGTGAGAAAAGAAGAAGAAATCAGCTGGATGGAAGTTGTGTTTCATCAATGAATGAAGTCCAAATGGGGAAAGCCCTAAGAACTGATGGAGTGTGGCAAGAGTTTGGTGATGCATGGGGGCAAGACAGTAGTAGAATGGATGTGGAAGATGTGCAGATTGGCATGGGAGGAAGGTGGAGTCCCAGAGGATTGGAAGTCAGGTATAATTATTCCCCTCTACAAAGGAAAAGGCAACGTTGGGTCTGGTTAGTACTTGGATGGGTGACCGCCTGGGAACACCAGATGCTGTTGGCATCCCTACGTCAAGTGGGGTTGGTGGAGGATTAGTGCCCCTCCCTGTAAAACAATTAACTCTAAGCCCTTGGCCACCCCGTCTGGGATACATGGCGTCTGGCAATGAATGAATGAATGAAAAACAAAGGAAAAGGGGAAAAATAAGTGTGTGCTAATCATAGGGGCATTTGTCTTCTTCGTGTAAAAGGAAAAGTATGTGGCAAGAAATTACTGACAGACATGGGGAAATAACAAAATTAGTTGGAGAAGAACAGGGAGGTTTTAGGAAGGGAAGAGGCTGTGTAGATCAGATGTTCATTCTTAGGTCTTTAGTGGAAAAGTTTCTAGAGATGGGAAAAAAGTTGTATGTGGCCTTCATGGACTTGAAGAAAGCATATGACAGGGTGGATTTACAAGGACTGTGGAAAGTATTAAGAATCCATCCATCCATCCATCCATCCATCATCCAATCCTATGTTGCCTCACAAAGAGGTAGGAGCCCAGGACTAGGCAAGTTGGTCCTGACATTTAAGATGAAAGTGACAAGCCACACTCATCCCTGGGTGGCATTACGTGACCAATAAACCCCAACCACCCCTGGGATATAAACCTTCACCGGCTCAATCCAATTGGGGCACAGCAATGGCATAAATGGCAAGTTGTTGAATGCCCCGAAGACTATGAATGAGGGTGCTAAGGCTGAGTGCGTGTGGACAGTGGACTTAGTGAATTTCTCTATTTAAAGGTTGAATTGAAACAGGGACGTGTCATGTCTCCATGGTTGTTCAATCTGTATATGGATGAGTCTATAAAAGAAATATGAAGCAGGGCAGTGCATGTTGGAGCGGCCCTAATGAGAGAGGACATCATGTGGAAACTCCCTGTACTAGTGTTTGAAGATGACACTGTGTTCTTAAGTGAAGACAAAGGGGAGCTGCATGGCTTGGTGAATGAGTCTGGGAGAGTGCTTAAAAAACGGAATCTAAAAGTGAATGCAGGGAAGAGTAAAGCTATGGTCTTCGAGAAAAATGTAAGTCACTGAATGTACAGGGAGGTTGGATGAGGAGGAAAGGGAAAAATGTGAGTGCGATTAAGTACTTGGGTAGTATGATGAGTAAGGAGGGAAGTTTATAGGGTGAAGTGCTTGAAAGAGTACAACAAGGAAGAAAGGTTGCTGGTTCTTTGAATGCAGTGATAAGAAACAGGAAAGTGTGCATGGATGTGATTACTGCATGACAGTATTGTGATACCAGCTCTAACGTAGGGAAGTGAAGCTTGGATCTTGTTGGAGGGAGACAAGTCAAGAGTGAGGGCAATGGAAATGAGTTATTTGAGAGGAGCATGTGGAGTCACATGGAAAGACTGACTGACAAATGAGGAAGTGAAGGAGCATTGTGGTGTGGATGTGGGTGTAATAGGAAGTGTTAGGAGATACTTAGGTGGTTTGGCCATGTGGAGAGGATAAAGAGTGAGTGAATGACGAAGAGAGAGTATGTGAGTGAGGTGGAGACAGGGAGAGGGAGGGGGAGGCCAAGAATGAGACAGAGGAATGAAGTGGAGAGGTATATGAGAGAGGGAGGTGTGAGCTGGGAGCAGGGCAGTGAAATTGCGGGGGACAGGGCGACATGGAGGCAATTTGTTTGTGGCCACCAATTATGGGATTATGGCATCTGGCAATAGATAGATAGATCATTCTCCTTCTTCCCATCTCGTCCCTGCTCAAGCATCCTGTAGGCTGCTATCCTGGTTAAGCAATCATAACAAAGGTTCATAGCAACTGAGACACAGCAGGGCACTGTGTGTGCATATGTAGGCATACACTAAGTTACTCCTCACTTAACACTATACGAGGTGCTACCCAAAAGTTCCAGTAATTTGAACAGGGGGAGCCAACTGTTTGCAGTTTTGCTTTTTGCCGCTAGGAGGAGTCAGCAGCATCCTTTGCGCATCAGTGTGGCCCCGGCTGTATGTGAGTGGACGTGTTGTTGAGTTATGCTTACTATTGTAAAGTGGTGTGTAGATGGTTTGGTGGTTTTGCAATAGTGGACCTCATGGAACAAAGAACCTGCATCAAGTTCTGCTTCAAGATCAACAAGACAGCTGCAGAAACTCACTGTTTGCTTCAGCAAGCCTTTGGTGACAATGCCATGTCCCAGAGCTGAACATTTTTCTGGTACACGCAGTTCAAGGAAAGATGAATGTCTGTCGAAGACGATGACCGTTCTGGACGACCGTCAACGGCAACAACAACAGAAAACTTCAGAAATGTTCATCAGGCTATCCTTGCAGATCGTAGACGAACTATCCATGAGGTCAGTGATATCGTTGGACTGTCGTACAAAAGTGTGCAACGCATTTTGTCGGACGTGTTGGGCATGACACGCATCGCTGCAAAATATGTGCCAGGACTGCTGAGTGACGAGCAGAAGGCACATAGCGTTGCAGTTTGCAGGGATCTCAAGAATCAAGTCAGAGATTAAGCCACCTTCATCTCCAAGGTCATAACTGGTGATGAATCATGGGTTTATGGTTATGACCCAGAGACAAAGCAGCAGTCATCACAATGGAAGTCTCCCAATTCACCGAGGCCGAAAAAAAAACGTCAAGTTCAGGGCAATGTCAAGTTGATGTTGATTGTTTTCTTCAATATCCAAGGGGTTGTTCACGAGGAATTCGTCCCACCTGGTCAATCTGTCAGCGGAAGGTTTTACTGTGGAGTTTTGCAGCGTCTGAGGGAGAACATCTGCTGCAAACGTCCAGAACAGTGGATGAACAAGGAATGGGTCCTGCATCATGACAACGCCCCCACCCACACATCAATTGTTGTCCGGCAGTTCCTGGCTTCCACTAACAGGTTAGTCGTTCTATAGCCGCTGTTGTAGACGGCCATCATTCTTCTCCTAGATCTATCAACAGTGGTGTTCCTCAGGGCTCTGTCCTATCATCAATTCTCTTCCTTTTATTCATCACTGACCTTCTAAGCAGTACATCTAACCCTATCCACTCATACGCTGATGACTCCACCCTTCACCTTTCCATTCGGTTCCCACAACGCCTATCTCAGCAGTTACTTAAACAAACAAGGGAAGAGGCTATGGCACACCCAATGTCTGACTTGGCTCGTATCTCTGACTAGGGTAAAAATAATCTGGTTGTTTTTAATGCATCCAAGACAGTTCTTACACCTATCAACCCGACAAAATCTTCCACAGGTATACCCACTAATGTTTAATAATATTCAGCTTAATCCTGCATCATCCTTGAACATGCTTGGGGTTTCATTTACTCAGGACTTATCTTGTAAAGATCATATTACAACTCTCGTAAATCTGCTTCCAAGAGATTAGGTGTGCTAAGCCAACTGTGTTCTTTCTTTACCCCTGCACAATTGTTGACTCTATACAGGGGTTTTATCCGCCCCTGTGTGGAGTACAACTCTCACATCTCTCATAAAATCTGCTTCCAAGAGATTAGGTGTGCTAAGCTGACTCCGTTCTTTCTTTACCCCTGCACAATTGTTGACTCTAGACACAGGTTTTATCCACTCCTGTGTGGAGTACAACTCTCATGTGTGGGGAGGCTCCCCACATACAGCTCTTCTCAATAGGGTGGAGTCAAAGGCTTTTCGTCTCATTAACTCTCCTCTTCTTACTGACTCCCTTCAACCTGTCTCTTCGCCGCACTGTTGCATCTTTATCTCTCTTCTATCGCTACTTCAATTGTCACTGCTCCTCTAAACTGTGCATGCATTCCTCCACCTTTACGTTGGGCGCGTAGCACACGTCTAGCAGCAAACTCTCATCTCTTTTCTGTCCAACTCTCTAATGCAAGAGTTAACCGTTACTCCCATTCCTTCAGTTATGCAACAGGTCAACTCTGGAACTGTCTCCCACTGTCTGTATTTCCTGCTGCCTATGATCTCCAGTCTTTCAAACGCACTGTGTCCAGGCATCTCGAAATGAATGGATCTTGAATTTGGCTCTCTATTGTATTTTGTTTTTTTCTTGGAGGGAACTGTTACTGCGGGCTCATGGCCTTTGGTTCCTTCTTCCTCACAGTATAAAAAAAAAAAAAAAAAAAGTTCCCCATCCACCCTATTCGCCTGAACTTGCCCCCTGTGACTTTTTTCCTGTTTCCCAAGCTGAAATTACAATGGAAAGGACATCGATTTGACTTGATTGAGGAGCTCCAGACAGAATCACAGGAGGTGCTCAAGACTATCACACCTGAAGCCTTCCAGGGATGCATGGACCCAAGGAAAAAATGCTGGGACCACTGCACACATGGCCAAGAGGACTACTTCAAAGGTGACAGTGAATATTAGGAGGTAGGGTAACTTATTTTCCTACAATATTCCAAGTACCGGAATTTTTTGGTAGCACCTCATAGATGCGTTCCTAAAAACTACCATGTCAAGTGAAAGTTATGCCAAGTAAGGGCTGTGTTCAAGCAAGATTATTATAAAAAAAAAACACGTTCTGTGTTGCAAATAATTATCAAACTTACTTTTATGTTATGACTGAGTGGATCAGCAAGTAAATGACAAAATGACAGCGCACCTACTGAAATCTGCACTAGTGAGAGTTCTATCAACCCTGACTCTTCACAGTGCATCCCGACTACTTAACAGTGGATATTATGGTGAAAAACATGTTCTGATAGTGTGCTATATACAAAGAATTACAGCAATCAGAAAAGCACTGCATTTTAACTTTGCTCAACACTTCCAATATAAATTTGGGAGGCTACTTTTAATAGGGTCATTCCATGGTTATAGCGCACTTTGTTATCACAGATTTCATTACAGCTGCAAGATTAAAATCTGCACATTTGTCGAGGGAGGAGGGGGAGCCATCATGTGTCTGCGCTGTGCCAACCGCTAGGTTCACAAACACACATGCACTCATACATGTCTCATGCACAAATCTGCCTAGTGCTTCAGCCCACAACGTCTTCATATGAGTAAATGGTTTTCACGGGCCAGGACCTTTTAGTTGTCAAAGCTCACTGTTCGCTGGCCCCCACCATCAATGTTAGATAAAAACAACAGGAAAACAAAAAAACCTAACCTATTCCTACTTAGCCTAACTAAACCAAACCTAACCTAACCTAGTCTAAACTAACCTACTTAACCATAACCTAAGCCATCCAGTGGTAACTTAACAAAACATGCCAAAATTAAAAACCAAAGTATAACCCTCAAAAATGGGTGCTGTAGGCTTAATAGCAAGGGACTATGAGTGTATACCCATTGGAAATTGCTGCTGCAGGCTCAATGGAAGGGGACCAGGAGTATACCCTGAGAAAATGGGTGCCTGAGGCTAAACAGGAGAGGACCATAAGAGTATACTCCATGAAAATGGGTGCTGCAGGCTTAATAAGAAGGGACCATAAGAGTATACCCCATGAAAATGGGTGCTGTAGACTAGAGGACCATGAGAGTATACCCCATGAAAATGGGTGCTGTAGACTAGGGGACCATGAGAGTACACCCTGTGAAAATGGCTCCTGTAGATTAGGGGACCATGAGTGTATACCCTGTGAAAATGGGTGCTGTAGACTAGGGGACCACAAGAGTATACCCTGTGAAAATGGGTGCTGTAGACTTAATGATTTGGAAGTAGTGAAGTTCATTTCAAAGTCTTCAACAACAACAGTAAGAACAAAATGAGCTTGCTTTGCATTAATCAGCCTGGCATTTTGCAATGGACCAGTAAAAATCATAAAATTGTCACAAGCTAATTCACAAACATTATGCATCATCACCGTAAATACAACAGGGCAGGTATTACGAAGGAATGAAAACTCAAGAGCCATTAAAAAAAAAAAAAAAAAAAAAAAAATGCGACCGTCAGTCTGATGACAGCATGAATAAATTACGTGACAATCACAACAAAGGAGTTAATCCAGCAGTATAATGACACCTTTCCTGTTCCATTTTTGCCACTGCTGGAATATTTTAAAGTATGTATACAGCTTACGAGATACATTTGTTGAAAGTGTTGACCATTTCATTCCAACAATGAACTAATTCTTCCAACCTTTAGACAACTTTATTCAGCTCAGGAAAGACTTTTCTGATTCCAGGGGTTTGATACAGTCTTCATTAATCCATTAAAAACAAGAGCTCTCTCCTAAGCTGAATAAATCCATTCGGGGTATCAAGTACAACATGAAAATCTGTTCTCTGCTTGCAAAGGCTAAAGAAGAGTACCTGCTGAAGAAATCTTATCACTCAATTTGAGGGATAGTACTTATAAAATAAATAAATCTTTCACTGATGAGATACTTATCCTTCCTTTTTTTCCAAAATCATTCCATGTTTCATCTGCTTGACTACAGAGCAGCATTTTTGAAAATGAATCATATATGTACCACGTCATGAAAACGGAACCATCAGACCTTTCCTTAACTTACACTGACAACAGTATATATGCCCTGGAAACTAATAAGTGTATTGTAATCAAATAATTCTCACAGATGGATAACTCTTTCAGTAAGTGAGGTGCTTCTGAGAGAGAGAGAGAGAGAGAGAGAGAGAGAGAGAGAGAGAGAGAGAGAGAGAGAAAGTTAACCCTTTCATTAATTATTTTAGGTAATATGGTAATCTGTGCTACCTCCAGATAATTTCATTAAGCTTAGGAAAGATCTCTCTTACTGAAGGAGTTAGTGTGTATCCAAAGAGTTACTATAAGAATGAGACAGCCCTGTCCTGAATGTACATTAGCCAATTCAATAAGAAAAATACATCATATTCTTCCATCTCTCAAGACGCATATATTCAGCTTAAGAGACGTCTGCCTGTACGTGGGTTAGCTTAAAATTCTGTTAAGCTTTTCACAATGGCAGGGTTCCCTTCAGCTGAATAAAACTGTCTGGTGGTAGCAAAAAAGTAAATACATATACTGCCAACATAAGGAAATGGTTAAAAAGTTAATAAACTGCATAGCTGACCCTAAGTTTAGCTCACCTGGTGTTGATGGACCCACAGCAAGAGGAAAATACACTGCAGAAATAATTCAATAACCTAAAAATTTACATACTAGGATACACTATACTAAATCTTGGACATAATGTACTGAATCATGAGGTGTTACTGAATTTGTGAGGGAATATTGTAATCATCACCACCATCATCATCATCATCATCATCACCACCACCATCATCCTACCCGACTTTTCCTTGATCCAGTTGTGTGGTTAAGATCTAGAAACAATCAAGTATAAGGAAAGCAACATAAGGAGAAGGTTGCAACACTACCAAGTGAAACACACTTAATATCCATTTATATATCATTCAACATTTCTGGTTTTATTACATGGATATGGCTCTTGTCACAATTAACTGATTTAGTATTAATAATCCATCCATCCATCCATCACCTAATCCTATTTTTGCCCCATGAGGAGCGTAGGAGCTCAGGGCTAGGAAAGTTGGTCCTGGCATTTAAGATAAGAATAACCACCCTCGCTCATCTCTGAGTGGCATTACGTGAGCAATAAACCCCAACCACCCCTTGGATATAAACCTTCACTGGCTCAATTCAATTGGAGCACCTTTATTACCCACTAAACCACCAGGAGCCAAAATTTGGTTATATGGTTACCACCCAGCATAGTAAATGGTTTCCTGGTGTACAGGAAACCATTTGGCTTGTCACTCAGTGTAGCGTCACCCACAGGCAGAAGGAAGAGGAAAGAATGAAGGAAAGAAAGACACAAGAGGGAGTTAATTAATAATACTACTACCAATAATAATAATTATCCATTCATCCATCATCCAATCCCGTGTTACCCCATGAGAAGCGTAGCAGCCCGGGGCTAACCAAGTTGGTCCTGGCATATAAGATGAGAATGACCCACCTCACTCATCCCTGAGTGGCATTACATAAGCAATAAACCCCAACCACCCCTTGGATATAAACATACACAGGCTCAATCCGAATGGAGCAACTTAACCTGATAGCTGCTACATACATCACATGAAGAATAGATTGCGTCTGCTATATACATCATGTGATCAAGCTTTTTTTTTTTTTTTTTTTTTTTTTTTTTTTTTTTAAGGCATGCTATATTTTTCACCCAAATGTCCATAAACAGCATACCACGGCCAAACTAAGGTAAATAATAAATTCACATTTGGTATTCCTATTTTTTCCATGCACTCTTTCATTTATATGAGCAAAAATGTTTTTTTTTTTTTTTTTTTTTTTTTTTTTTTTTTTTCCATGGGGGGAAAAACCATGAAACCTAATGCTGCAGTTAACAGGTTAATTACCCACTAAACCACCAGGAGCCACAATGTGGTTATATGGTTACCACTCAGCACAGTAAATGGTTTCCTGGTGTAAGAGAAAGCTTTTGGCTTGTCACTCAGTACAGAGTAACCCATAGGTAGAAGAAAGAGGAAAGAATGAAGGAAAAAAAAGAATGGAATGTAAAGTCACCTGTAGGCAGAAGGAAGAGAAAAGAATGAAGGAAAGAAACACAGAAGGGAGTGTAAAGTCACCTGTAGGCAGGAGGAGGAGGAAAGAATGAAGGAAAAAGAAAGACAGAAGAAGAAGGAAGGAAGAAAGGAAAGGGCAGACACCCAAAGCAGCACTACATCGAGTGGGTGGATGGTGAGTGCCCCCAGCTACCATAAATAATAATAATAATAATAATTATCATCATTGTTATTATTCAATAATGCCTTTACTGAGCTCACGAGGATGCGAGAGTAGGCTACCAGCCTTGACCATCAGAAGCTGTAGGAGACCATCCTAAGTTCCTAGTAGCATTTACATAATGCAAAAACTGTAGCATCTCTTGGATTTAGACTGTGTACTTGTTAGCACATAACCTATAAGACCCACGAATTCTACCATCATGCAAATGATACAGTACCATAAAAAGTAGGTGGGACTATCTACAATAAATAGTGAATTAAGCCATCACTCAACAAGTTCAACAGGAGGTGGCAACTGGAGGAGCCATTGAACAGACAGGCCTATGACTCTCTGGTCCCTGGCAATTGAGCAAGATGATCTAGACTCTGGAAGACTCAGAACACCCATTACCATGTAGACAATGAAGTCCCAAGCAAAACAAGGATTTCAGAATCAGAGATGAAGCCCCAGAAGACCAAAACTGACAACCCAACAAAAGCACCACTGATTCCATATGGCAAAACAACAAAACCAAACAGAATGAAGAAAACACAGAGGAAGATGACTCCTGGCCTACCATATGGAGGAGTGAAGGAAAGAGCAACCATTAAATATCAACTCCTTTCCAATGAAATCTCTCTGGTCAGCTACGTACTGAGTGAGAGGTTCAGCTAAGAAAGTATGAGTGAGAAGCCATGGAAGGGGGACGTTCTGCTCTGTCTTTCATATTTTTCTCACTTCTTCCTTCCCCTCTCCCACCTACTCCACACACATTCCACTTTTGCCCCCCTCCCCTTTTTCTAGCTGTTAACCCCTCTGGTGCCAATTGGATCGATTTTCAGAATTACGCAAGATTTCTAATGTGATCAATAGAGGGGCTTCAGGGAAAAACTGGGGACACCATGCTCTGCCCCGATTGTGACGTATATCCCTTCCAACCAATCAGAACTAAGTGCTGAATAGGTGGGAGGGGAGATCCAGGCCCGTACCCACGGTGGGGGGAGGGGGGCTCTCCCACGGCCCTCTCGTGTCCCCCCTTTACTCCCCTACCTTTGTTCCCTCTCCCCCTCCCTCGCCTCTGACTGCCTCCTGCTCCCCCCCCTTCCTCCCCTCCCTGTCTCCTTGGGGAGGGTTATATCCCCACTACCCACCCTCCACACCCCTGTACTCCTGCTCTGCCTGTACTTTTTATCAGGTGACTGTCTGTCTCCCACCTCTATACCCCCATAGCACCCCTCCAGGCCTCTCCCCACTCCACCTCCACCTCCTGTAGTACGCTGTAAGCTTACAACTCCCCCCTCCCCCCCTCACCTACAGTATTATACGTCAATGTTACTATTCATTTTGCGTGTTTTCATTCATTACCAGATTACTGTTTGTGTAACTGCATACACCGACACATGAAACATACAATGTATGTTTTTTCATGTTTTTTAAAATGAATTTCCACATTTTTTGCAGCAGCGGCGGTGGCGGGGTGGGGGGGGGGTTATGTGCACAATTATGTACCTGCCAAAGGTTTTTTTGCATATCCTTTTGATTTTTTTTTTTTCCTATACAGCTATGAGGGAAGGGGATAGGGGGAGGGAAGGTGGGGAGGGGAGAAGTGTTGGGGGGGAAGGGGATTGGGTGTAACACCGAGAATTATTTTGCATGCTATTGATTGGGGGGGGGGGATAAAGCTAAAAAATTCTGAAGGGGGAAAGGGGGGGAGGGTGATAGGAGTGGGCGAGGAAGGTCATGGGAGGGGAGGAATGAGGGAGGAATGGGGTGGGAGCACATAGAAAACGTAAGGTGCTCCGCCTGGAAGGGTAACTTCATTCAACTTTGATGGGCTATACAGTAGTTCATGAACCAGTTGGTCAAAATGTTCTGGTTTTGGCATAAGGTGTGTAAATTCAAACTCTAAAACTTCGGCATAACAAATTTTACTTCTGCAATAGTCGAATAATCGGCTCCACATACAGATTTTCAGTCCGTTTCGGTCGATCGAATTGTGTACCCTAGGGATTAACTACATACTCTGGCTGGATGGCAACTGTTTGCTGGTTCTATTTCCAACCTGCATATTCTCATGATCAGTCCCTTTACCATTTGTAGTAAAGATGATGATGATAATGAAGCATTATAATAAAACATATCATGGAAAGCATTTCAAAGTTGCTGAATATCACTGCTTTTTATTTTTAATATCTCATTTTACCCAACATGATTCAGCACACCTCTGTAATGTTTATAATCAGGTACCAAGAGAAGAAAGATGATTAAAAAAAAAAAAAAAATCAAAGTAAAAAAAAAATCCCTTATCGGAAATTCTACCGTAATGGACAATGAACAAAATGTGAGCTTAAAGTCAATTCTACTCTGTATCAAACTGGCAAAACCAGTTTGAACAGCAATGTAATACAATATATCGGGATTAGGACACATTTACTGTACATATACATTAACAACAAATCATCTGGTAAATGCATGAATTCACATCACATTACCATGACTGGTCTGATCAAACAAAGCAATACTTGTTACATACAATGGGCATGTTTTAGTTGTAAGGAAACTAACACAGATTCGTTATTATTACTGAAAGAACATTAAAGTTCACAATTAAGGGCAACATTTGTATCAAACTACATATAGCTTAAAGACCCTTCATTTCACTTAAACCAATTCAATCGACAAAATTACTTTTGCTTCTTGAAAATCGAATTAACAACTTCCAAACCATGGGTGTTAGCTTATTCAAAAATGAATTCATGACATAACATTATCTTCTCTTAGTACCTGTCAACAGTGAAATACAAAATACAGACTACTGTATTTCATCCCTTACCTTTGGTTTCACTGCATCTTTCCGTGGACGTCCTCTTTTTCGCTTAGGTGGCAACCCAGTATCTAGAAAATAAAACAAGAGTGTCTACATGCAGTCCATTAATAAAAAATATAAAGTCCTATCGCTCATACAATCTTACAAAATTGTTACTCTTAAAGCATGGCCAATGTACAAGGGTTAAATGAAAGGTAATTCTGTCACAATTATAAACATTCAACATGTGGTGGCACAGATGTGTCATGTGTTTAAAATGACCAATACCATTTCTTCACTGTTCCCAGTTAGGGTTGATTTCATGTGTTGAGCAGTTGTGTTGCTGTTATGCATGATATGAATGTCTGTGCTGAACACTTGTCAGTGCTTTTTAAGTTGTGTGCCATGACTGAAAATCTGATTGCCGAATTACTCTCTCCTAACGAAGTTCACCGATGAATATAAGTTGTTTAAGGTGCTGACTGTATATTGGAATTCTATCACAAAAATTCACCTATAAAGAGAAAATTCAAACCCATGGATTCAACAGGAAAACTAATGGCTTTAGTTTTCTGGGATGTAAATGGCATTATTCATATGGATTTCCATGAACCTGGGAGCAGTAGGACAGGTGAAGGTAATAAGGCTGTGATCGGAGGAGCCCAACGGAGAGGAAAGATTAACAGTGTAAGCAGAAGGATTAGTTGTAAGGAAGAGGTCAAGTATGTTGGAGCTATCTCCAAGGTGGTCAGGGATATGGGTAGGGTGCTGTACAAGCTGCTTTAGGTCATTAGGGATAGAAAAGATGTAGGCTTGTTCACCAGGTGGATCAGTGATAGGAGAGGAGAGCCAAAGGCAGTGGTGAACATTGAAATCTCCTAGAATGGAGATTTCAGAGAAATGAGGAATGGAGAGAATGTGTTCCATCATAAAAGATAGTCAAAGAATTTTTGATGGTCAGTAGAATTAGGGGTTAAGTAAACAATGCAGATATACTTAGTCAGAGAATGACAAGAAAGCCAAAGCCAGACAGTAGAGAATTCAGAAGAATCAAGTTCAGGAACACGAGAGCAAGATAAATCGTTACATACATATACACAACATCCACCTTTGGCTTTGAAATGAGTATAGAGAAAGCAGAAGGAAAAAGAAAAGGGTTTGCTGTCAGTTGCCTCAGACAGCTGAGTCTCTGTCAAGAAGGTGAGGTTTAGTGGAGGAGAGGTGGTGTTCAACAGAGAGAAAGTTTGAGGAAAGGCCGCGACTGTTGCAGAAATAAAGAAGAAGTGAGTCAGACAGTGGTTCCAGGCATCTCTTTGAGTCATCACTGGGAGAGGGGCTGATGGTGGGGGAATTTATCGTCCTACCCCCGGGGACTCTGAGGCCTGATTTTACAGACATTACAAAATACAATACCTGTTATGTTATACTGAAGAGTGAAAAACTAGTCAGTAATAGTAAATACTTGTAATGCTAAACTCAACGAAATATAATTATTTAATTTACACCAGACACTTTCACTTTCCAAATATTTTATTCACTTACAATTAGTTTCTTTCACTTATTTACATTATATGAGTTACAGTACAGGTAAGCCCTTAATTCACGCGAGGGTTACGTTCCCAGACCCTTCGCGTATGTGGTAAATTCGCGTATACATTCTGCCCTTGTGTGCACAATTACGCATGTCTACTAAGTATATTACATCTGAATAATACTGTTTATGCACTACATACACCTTATAAACTAGCATAAAGTATGAAAAACAACAAAAATGTAAGAAATTTAACACTGAAACCTGACAAGCACAGGCATAGGTGGAGACACTTCAGCAGTCTGGTGCACAAACCCTCACTGCCATTCCATATGCTACATTCTGCCTTCTTTATTGTCCAAACAGTTGACTCATTCACCCCAAACATACAGTTCCAAGCCAGTTCACAGGCGTAGGTGGAGACACTTTAGCACAGTCTGGTGCACTAGCCCTCACTGACTCCCGTATGCTACGTTCTGTCTTCTTTATTGTAAGAACAGTTGACTCACCCCAAACACACGGTTCAGAGACAATTCACCATCAAGTCAATTCACCATCAAAACATGGACGATTCCCTGTCATTCTATAAATATACTTATTATTGATTAATTAATACTTTAATAAATAATTTTCAGGGGGATTTTATAACTCATATAAGTAAAAAACTAGCGTACTGTACTTGCTAAATAAACTGGTATGTAAATAAATGACGGGGAATTGTCCTGACGGAGAATTGTCGCCGACATTCCTCCCTTAAGTTTGTCCAACACTTTAACTTTCTCTGTCAGCAACATCACTTTACGAGTCCATTTTGGTGTGTTACCACATGCATCACTAGCACTACGCTTAGGCCCCATGTTGACAGACAAGGCAAGCAATCACTGGAAGGCAGAAAAATAAGCCACAAATAACGATTCGAGAGTCACGCATGGTTCGACCGTCAGATTCAAACTGACTGTGTGGTGCAGGGTAGACCGACAGGGTTGCCAAGTCGCACCCAGCTCTACCCATGGAAACCCAACTGAAAACCAGCCCAAAAGTAGCCCAACACCAATAATTATTTTAAAAATCCTCTTATTATGCAAAATTAGTGTTTTATATAAATAATTCATGATCATCATCATTGTGTTCTTTGTTGTGTACATTACATCATATGTGAAATTTGCTAACATCATTTTGTTTGATGTGAATCATTACAACACATTTTATGTCTTTGCATATTATTATGCTCTGACATGAAGAGTGTTTTCAACTGTTTCATGCTGCAGTCTGTTTCTAAATTTACTTTTCACTAAATTATATTGAAAGAAAACCCTCTCTACTGCGGCAATGCTTCCTGGCAACGATAGCAGGGATAAAACAAAACTGCCTAATTCTTGGAAGTCCCTCTCTCCGCACGAATCTGTACGGTTATATAGTTATCCAGAACTGCTCTGAATCTCTCGTGGGCTGCACCCACTGGTTCCTATGGGAGTATTAGAGGTTCTCTCTCTCTGCCGTATGTTTAAACAACTCTCTCTTTCTCCCTCTCTCACTCTCTATCTCAGTAATTTGCCGTGATGTGGTTTAACTCCAAACTAGCCCAAAAAACCGCAACCCGCAACCAATAAAATTTGCCCGCGGAAGAGCTTCAAAACCAGCCCAATTTGGCGGGAAAACCGCGACCTTGGCAACCCAGTAGACCGACCTCCCACACACACACACGCACACACATACATAAATTGTATGCACATGGGCAGCAGGTAGGAATTTTTATATTTTATTTATTTCTCTTGTATATTAAAATTATTTATTGGAATACTATAATTTTAAGTTTTAATTATTGTACAAAAAATTCGTGGATAACCGAAATCACATGAAAAAAGTTCGCGTGAATTAAGGGCTTACCTGTATGTACTTTTCTAAAAGTTGACGAGTGTGTGAAAGTCATGGTAGCAATCTCCCAGACATGCCAACCTAATACTGTGGGCACCATATTGTCATTTTCCTTCATACTTGTTCACGTCTGCTTGTGTTCATGCAGACATAGCAGGAGGTTAAAATGATGAACTGGGAACCCCAAGCATGACTGGACGAATACGCAGTGTTCACAGGGCAGAATTCAGGGCGCAACTTTTGAAACAGAATTGTGGATTTTAAAATGAACGCCACAGTCTGTCAATAGGTCCAATCAGATGGAATGTAGCAGTTCAGCGGTTAAATCAAGCATAAATCCATTTAGAAAATTCCGTACACAATACCACATTTCTGGGGGTATTAAATATGCGTGCAAGCTGCTGTGTGTAGCTTTGAGTCAGCATAGGCTGCTACATTTGGGTTGGTTTCAAGGACACCTTTATACTGACTCTTGATCATGGAACTTGATCTGGCGAAAAATTCGAGATACAGTAATGGAATGGGGGTTGGGGGTTAGCTAAATTAGTTCGATAAATTCAGCATCTACTTTACTTCCTGTTGGTGGAGTAAACAAGACCATCTGTAGCAAAATGAAATCATTTCACTAAACCTTTTCTTCATTTCACTTTCTGAAATATATACAGTAGATACTCTCTCAGCGATAATGTACTGAGAAATAGTTGTAGGTAACTTTCTTTTCAGCACAACCGAAAAACAAAAGTTCCTAAAGCTCAATTAGAAATAAGTTTAAGATAAGAAGATGTTCCCCTAGCTCTGGCCATGGGAGTGGCTTCTTCCATCCATCCATTGCCAGACGCCATGTATCCCAAATGGGGTGGCTTCTTACAGTGATGAAAGAAGTTTACGGTACACCGGGCACTCCACATTTGCAGGCTTCAAAGATTCGCAGATTGCCCGTCTTTGGAGTCAAGACTGAATATAATGGGTGTGTTTTTTTTTTTTTTTTTTTTTTTTTTTTTTTTTTTTAAATGCTAGGAAGAAGGAACCAAAGGCCATGAGCCTGCAATAACTGTTCCTTCCATCATCATCACCATCATCCAGACCTCCTTTCCCACCCAAGGGCAGGGTGAGGAGTAGCAATGTCCAGACAGCCCAAAATTGCCCAATCCAATAGGCCATGCTTCCATTCACTCATCATTCAGGCCCCTGGAATCCTGGCTCTATCAGATACACCAAAAACATTCACCACGTTCTGTAGCTTCACATAAGCGTATCCAATAGTCAATCCAGATGCTGCCACGTTAAAAAGGGGTGCCGAAAATCCCTGATCATGCACTTCTCCTCACAAAATTCATCCAGCCAGTTCGATCTCCTGTCAGTTCCCTAGCCTCACCAACTTCCAAACCTCTCTTCCTCACACATTCATCCACCATATCTCTCCACCGTCTCCTTGGCCTACCTCGCCTCCTCCCTTCTTAGAATTCGCTCAGATATACCTTCTTCACCACTCTATTGTTATCCATTCTCTCCACATGACCATACCATCTCAGTACACTCTCTTTAATTCTTGTGTCCACCGACTTCCTCACTTCGCATCTTTCACGAATCACAGTATTTCGTATCCTATCCACCCTCTGTACTCCACATACAATCCTCAGTAGTCCCATCTCCACTGCTCTTACTCTTGACTTTTCATTTTCATGCCACACCATAGTCTCACATCATTATATGATAAAGATGGCACTAACACTCCTTCAGGTAAGCCTCGTGCAGCTGCAACACTCAAGCCTCTGTTTGTTATCAAGGCCTTCATTGCACCATCTACTTTTCTTCCTTGTGTCACTCTACTTTCAACTTCTTTTGCACATTTTCCTCTCTTTTCGATCACTGTACCCAGGTATTTGAACTCTCTCACCAATTCCAGTTCCTCTCCATTCACTGTTACATTGCACTGGAAGTCACCTTCTCTCTCAATAACCATCACTTTACTCTTGTCTACATTTACTCTCAAGGAACGACACTTACAGGCATCAGCAAAACTCTGCACTAGCCTACCAAGTTCTTGTCCAGTAATTGCAAGCAGTACTGCATCATCAGCATACAAAAAATTTGAGATATTCCATCCATCACCATTCATTACCAATGCCATCCCTCTCTCCATTACTCGTGTTTTCACTTCTCACATCACCCCATCCATATATATATTGAACAACCATGGTAACATCACACAACCTTGTCGCACGCCCACACTGATCGTGAACCATTCACTTAGATGCCCATTAACCCTGACACATGCTTCA
Source organism: Coenobita brevimanus (assembly GCF_032717465.1). Taxonomy (NCBI): domain Eukaryota; kingdom Metazoa; phylum Arthropoda; class Malacostraca; order Decapoda; family Coenobitidae; genus Coenobita; species Coenobita brevimanus. The sequence continues at coordinate 41,030,195 of NC_137055.1, forward strand.
CTACCATCATAAAAACTTCCGACAGCACCTAGCAGCTTACCCTCTACACCATACACGTGCAAAACTTTCCACAATCCTTCTCTGTCCACTTTGTCGTATCCCTTTTCCAGATCCATGAATGTCATAAACACCTTATGGTCCTTCTCACAAGCCTTGTTGGACTGGTTACTGCTCCTTCCAAGAGAAAAATAAAATACAAGAGAGAGCCAAATTCAAGATCCGATCATTTTGAGATTTCTGGACACACTGCAGCTGAAAGACTGGAGATCACAGCTAGCAGGAAATACAGACAGAGGGAGACAGCTCCAGAGTTGACCTGTTGCATAAATGATGGACTGGGAGTAACGGTTAACGCTTGCATTACAGAGTTGGACAGAAAAGGGATGAGAGTTTGCTGCTAGACAGGTTCCACGCACCTGTTGTAGAGGTGGAGGAATGCAAGCAGACAGTTCAGAGGACCAGTGACCATTAAAGTAGCGACAGAAAAGAGATAAAGAAGAAACAGTGCGGCAAACAGACAGAGGTTGAAGGGAGCCAATAAGAGGAGGAGAGTTAGAGACAAAAAGCCTTTGACTCCACCCCACTGAGAAGAGCTGTATGTGGGAAGCCTCCACACATGAGAGTTGTACTCTACACAGGGGCAGATAAAACCCGTGTATAGAGTCAACAAATGTGCAGGGGTAAAGATGGAACGGAGTTGGCTTTGCACACCTAATCTCTTGGAAGCAGATTTTACAAGAGATGTAATATGATCCTTCCCAGATAAGTCTCAAGTGAATGAAACCCCACTCATGTTCAAGGATGATGCAAGATTAAGCAAGAAGTTGGGGTATGTATGTAGCTGATGACTCATCAGCTATTTGTAATATTTTATGCTGATTTCAGGTCCCACATATGGTATATTTGGTACAGTATGTGCACACTTGCTCACGGGAGATGATTTGTGGCTGTAGAGGTATTGCCCCTCTGTGGAGCCAAGACTGAATGGGTATGATTGCAAGAAGTTGGGATCATCAGCTATTTGTGATATTTTATGCTGGAGATATCACTTGTCCTTGACAGGTATGCAAACCTCACAGACGGATGTTTCGCCCAATTCATAACAAATGTATACAGCTCAACAGGGCATAGATTGTTTTTTCCTTGAGTGTACCAAGGCCCAAGCACATCGATGGATGATCATAGGACTTCAGGGGTTAAAGAGTTAATCATGTCTCCACTACACCTTTATACAGCTGTTCCTTTACTACTCCGCCTTTCACAGCACTCTTCGTTTCCATGAACGATACTTCAGATAACACATTCCTCCTCTGTGTACTATCACATGATAGCTACCCATTTTTAGTCTCTTAGCATTTCCATTCATCATATGATCTGAAATTTCATGAATAACTAATTCCTATGTACCTACACTCATCTCCCTCAAGAGCCAAGCCTGACCACTACTTGCATCATTCAACCTACCAGTATCGATGATCTCTCTCTTGATTCTGGGTCTCTTGAACTCGGGCTCCCATTCTTCATCATCTGCATTGATATCCTCACGACGGTCATGTTCCTCTTCCATCAGGTCCTCGAGACGAGGCTCAAAGGTTCCATCTGTTTCTAGCCCAACCATTTGCTCATCTTCATCCTCTGGTTCAATCTGAAATAATGTAAATATTCAGCAATTGTGCAGGAAGTCACAAACCACTACCACTCAGGCCCATTCACCAAGAACACACACTTCAGAATTACTGATGCACGTCTGTGAGTGTCGTACCTTGAGACTAAACGCGGAAAAGAGAAAAGTGATGGTTATTGAGAGAGAAGGTGACCCCCAGTGTAATGTTACAGTGAATGGAGAGAAACTGGAATTGGTGAAAGAGTTCAAATACCTGGGCACAATGATAGAAAAGAGAGGAAAATGTGCAAAAGATGTGGAAAGTAGAATGACAAAATGAAGAAAAGTAGCTGGTGCTATGAAGGCACTAATAGGAAATAGCAGCTTCAGTTTTGTAAATGCATGAGGCTTAACAGAAGGAGTGTTAGTGTCAACTTTAACATACAGATGTGAGACTATGGTGTGGCATGAAAATTAAAAGCCAAGAGTGAGGGCAGTAGAGATGGGACTGCTGAGGAATGTATGTGGAATGCAGAGAGTGGATAGGATACGAAACAATGTGATTCATAAAAGACGTGGAGTGAGGAAGTCTGTGGACACCAGAGTCGAGGAGAGTGTACTGATATGGTATGGCCATGTGGAGACAATGGATAACAAGAGAGTGGTGAAAAAAGGTATATCTGAGCGAATTTGAAGGAGGGAGGAGGTGAGGCAGGCCAAGGGGAAAGTGGAGGGATATGGTGGATGAGTGTGTGAGGAAGAGAGATATGGAAGTCGGTAAGCCTTGGGCACTGACAAGAGATCAGGCTGGCTGGATGAATGCTGTAAGAAGAAATGCATGATCAGCGATCTGGCACCCCTTTTAGACATGACAGCGTCCGTACTGACTCTATTGGATACGTTTCTGTGAAACTACAGAATGTGGTGAATGTTTTGATGTATCAGGTAGAGGCAGGATTCTGAGGACTTAAATGATGAGTGAATGGAAGCGTGGCTCATTGGACTGGGTAAACTTGGGCTGTCTGGATGTTGCTACTCCTCACCCTGCACTAAGGTGGGAAAGGAGGTCAGGATGATGATAATGATGATAAAATAATTTTTCCAAAATAAATCCAACAAGAGTGAAACCCAAAGAATGTTCTAAGATGATGCAAACTGAGTTGGGTACTGTTAAAAATTAGAGGATGCTCCTATGGTAGATTCTGACCAGTCTAGAGATGTAAGAACTGAGTTTCTAATGCATTAAAAACAAGATTACTTTTGCCCTAATCAGAAATATCAGCCAAGTCAGAGATTAGGTGTACCACAGCCTCATCCAGTGTTTATTGAAGTGACTGCTGAAATGGATGCAGTGAGAAGCAAATGGAAAGGTGAAGGGTGGAGTCATCAGCATATGAGTGAATACACAGATATTCTCTAAACTGCCTATCACCGGTAAAATATCCATCCATCATCCAATCCTACATTGCCCCCTCAGGAGCACAGAAGCCCAGGGCTAGGCAGTTGGTCCCGACATTTAAGATGAGAGTGACCAGCCTCACTCATCCCTGGATGGCATTACATAAGCAATCAACCCCAGCCATCCCTTGGATATAAACTTTCACACAATTAAAAAATAATAATATTAATAATATAACTATTTTTACTGATAAATTGTGAAAAACAAGATGCACTTGAAAGTTTACTATAAAAAAAAAAAAAAAACAGAGCCACAACTCTTGAATTTACACACTGACTGTGCTGCCACCTGGTGTCTGCTTGTGAACATTAACATTCTCAATGAAAGCACAGATTTTTAGGATGAACAAGTGTTTGTTACTGTTTATTGGTCGCCCCCATCTTTTTTTATTCACTTTGCATGAACCATACTGATACTTCACATGCAGTGGAGGACAAACCCATCTGGTTCAAGCTCAAAACAGACGAAGGGTGGACAGAAACAATCTAGTTACTTATGTATGACCTACAGATTTTCACTTTTATAAAGTACACTGATGAATAGCACTGAATAGAGATAATGAGAGGTCAATATGTATTTACAAATCCACCCAAGTCAAACCCAGTAAAAAAAAAAAAGCAGAGGGGTGGACAGAAGTAATTTCAAGTGTAAATATGTATGACCGGTGGATTTCCATTATTGTAGTTCTTTTATTTAATAATCCTGAAACAACTGATTGGGCACAGTAAACTAAATTCATGCAAGGCTTTATGCAAAAGCTCACCTTTGGGAACACATAATCAGTTTTCTTTGCTGTTGCTGGTCTTCTTCGTCTGGCCCGTCCTCCATGAACCGACAGTGTTTCATGGTACTTGTTGACTAATTCTTCCTTTGTCTCCCGGATCTCCACCTCCAGTGTGTCAACACGATCCAGGAGACCAAAGCATCGCCGGCATATGATATCGCTGTGGGCCTGGAAAAAGGTGAATGGCTTTTTTTTTCTTTTCTTTTCTTTTTAATGGTAGGACTGAGAAGAATGACATTAACAATCATCTTCTGTCCTCTCCTTCCTTTATCTTTATACTATTAGTACATACCATATTTTTATGATTATCTTTAGTGTGACACACCCAAAACACTTGACTACACTTTTCTTCTGTTCTCATCTACAAAAATAAAGCATATTTCTTTCTAATGTCAAAAGTAGTCCTGGTGAGAAAGATTTTAACACAATGGCATTGACGACTGTGCATCAAGTTACACAAACATCCCTTAATTTTCATGTCTACACACATATATGTTCACATATGATCTACAACAATAAAGCATACATGTTTCTTTCTAACTTCAAAACTATTCCTGGTAACAGACTTCCACACAATGGCACTGACATATTCAGGCATCAAAGTTATACAAACATCCTTTATCTACCTTCCTATCCCCTGAAACTGGGAGGAGGACAGACTGCAGGTCAAGGGCAACTACAGCCAGCAGTTCACTAAGCTCATGTTCAGATGAGCCTGGAGCCACAATAACATGAACAAAAACAAACTACTGTAGGCACTTACTCCAGCAGCTGTCCAACTTGTAAAATTATTTCCATGAATCAATGTACCTTTTCCAGGAACAATGCTTACCTGCATTTCATGTATATTAACTTTCCCCTATCTGTGTAACAAGAACCATTACTACAACAGTATACTGTACTGGACATTTTCGTCCCGGGATCCAGTATTCCCAAAATGGGCCAAAAACCGCAAAAAATTAAAAAAAAAAATCCAACTTTTTCCTTCCTTTTAGGTCCTAGCCTGTCTTTATGTTGGGGAATTGTGTATTTTGGCAGGTGGCAGGCAGCAGCGAGGAGTGCCATAATGGTAGATTTTCCTCACCCAGTTCGAATACAAATATCCTTAATTTTTACATTTTCCTCTCTCATAGTTAAAATTCGGGCTTTTTCTACATCAGTTAATGGCTTGGGACCAATCTCCAATGATTCACTAAGGATTTGGAGGGTGTGAAAACGAGAGCTTTGAAATTAACAAGGGCCAGGCAGGACAAGAAAATCTGACGTGCTTTCCCATCCAAAGTCAGGCAGGCACTGAGCTCATAATCTCACAGCATTTGGTGGTAAGCCTATAAAGTTGACAGAAGCCACCAGAAAAAAATCCACCGACTATAGGAATTTTCCTACAATATTTCTTGGACCCTACCAAATATATGGTGCGAATTAGAGGGTCCAGACTTCCATTAAGCTGACTGTACATATATATATATATATCCATCCATTATCCAGTCCTACTTCGCCCCATGAGGAGCATAGGAGCCCGGGGCTAGGCAAGATGGTCCTAACATTTAAGATGAAAGTGACTAGCCTCACTCATCCCTGAATGGCATCACATGAGCAATAATCCCCAACCACCCCTTGGATATAAACCTTCACCGGCTCAATCCGATTGGAGCGCCTTAATTACCCACTAAACCAACAGGCGCCATAATTTGGTTATATGGTTACCACCCAGCGTAGTAAATGGTTTCCTGGTGTACAGGAAACCATTTGGCTTGTCACTCAGTGTAGAGTCACCCACAGGCAGTAGGAAGAGGAAAGAATGAAGGAACGAAAGACAGAAGGGGGAGTGTAGAGTCACCCGTAGGCAGGAGGAAGAGGAAAGAATGAAGGAAAGAAAGACAGAAGAGGATGGAAGGAAAGAAGGACAAAGGAGAGGAAAGGGCAGACACCTGAGAGTGGCACTACATCAAGTGAGTGGATGGTGAGCGCCCTCACCTACCACAATATATATATACAGTATATATATATATATATATATATATATATATATATATATATATATTATAATATAATATAATATAATATAATATATATATATATATATATATATATATATATATATAGGCACACCTCAGTTTAATGATGTAATTGATTAGGTAAAACCCCATTGTTAGTCGGAGTTATCATATATCGCGGTACTTTCAACATGTAAAGTAATGTGAAGCGATTACCAGCCTTGGGTTTCCCCCCAAACCAAGCCCAGAACCCACCCACATGAGCTCAAAAAGAAGTTTAAATGGCCTAACAGCTGTCAAGGAAACTAACGTAAGCCTAACACCTGTAAATAACTTGCTAAAACCAACAAATAAAATCTGAAAATCGTCAAATATACTGTATCCGGAAAAAATCAAGCTTAGTAAACTGTACCCCAAAATGACAATGTTCACCCCACTTATGGCTAAAACACATTAATCTAAGTCTGAAAATGGTTTATAAATCAACCTAAACACAATTTTGGTCTAAAATATCATGAAAATCTATTTTTTAAAAATCAAAACCCATTATTAAACTGGGGTTTGGCCATCATTCGGCAAGGTACGGTGGTATTTCTATCCCCATCGTTAAGCTGGGGTATCGCATCAAGGGGTATCGTATATCGAGGCATTACTGTATGCGTACATATACTGTGTATATATATATATTATATATATATATGTCCATCCACCCATTATCCAATCCTATAGGGGAGCGTAGAAGCCCAGGGCTAGGCAGTTGGTCCCGACATTTATGAGAGTATATATTTTAAATAACAGAACAGAGGAAGGAAAAACAAATGAGTTAAAAAAAAATAATCCACACACCAGATTACTGGCATCCTCCATTCATAAAATATCTGTAACAGTTGGAGTTGAACTGCTGTAGCTTGAAGTTAGTAGGGAAACAACCCTGGGGAAGCGAGCTCCAGAGAGAGGCAGTATATCTGGTCACTTAGCATAAAGCTATCTGGTCACTTAGCATATAACTAAAGCTAACTCTGATAACAAGGCATACAAACAAAGAATCAAACAAACAAACCAATACTGGCAAAAACATAATCTCCTTGGCAGAGGGGGGGGGGGATCTCATCACTCGCACACAGTACTTTAATTACTTGTACTATTAGTATTCTTACCTTGCGTGAGGTTAGTTTCTGTCCAATGAAAGACCCAAAAAATATGGAAAGTCTTCTGGTTGTTGCAGTAGTTTGCGTTTTGAAAAAGGACACCTGCTCCTCTGGGTCACTCATCCCCATGTCTGCATTACATATCAGGCAATGCTGACCAACTGGTTCATTTTCCTCTTCCTCTGCTTCCTCCATCCCCTCCCCAAAAGTCTCAGACAGTTTGGTTTCTACTTCACCACTGCTTTGTTCAGGTAGCTCATGGTCTGGGTTCGAAATGTTTGATATGATGGGTAGGTCTTCTGTCCCCATGTGTGTTTCAGTAACAGATTCTAAAATACTCTTAGGTCCATGGCCTTCATTTGAAACAACTAAGAGGCTGCTATTTTCTACACTGCTGCTGTGTGCATGAACTGATGTAACCAGAGAGGAATCAAGTGCCGTATTTTCCAAAGCAGATGGATCCATGATGGTGATAGTGATAGCCTGGGGAGTCTCTTGAGACTCCCCAACAGGCAGGATCTTCTCCTCCTCAGCCATGGTTACTTCAGTTTATTACTCCTGCAAAAAAGAGAAATGTTGGTAATTTTAATCCCTAGAGTACTGTAACATTAGCACACCAAAATGAGCCGTAGAGTACTGTAACATTAGCACACCAAAATGAGCCCTAGAGTACTGTAACATTAGCACACCAAAATGAGGTGACTTAAGACATATTTCATTTTTATTGGAGTAAGTGAACTTTTCCTTTTTATATATACTGTATTTTTAATGTTTATTTTTTTGGCTGCAGTCAGACTGAAGGCTAACAATGATATTATGGATGCCATGATACTTCAATTAATTAAAGTTGAGTATATCGCCACCAACTTGGCATATGAAGTCTGTTCAGAAAGTATCCAACCACGGGCTCTAAAACAACAAACAGCTAACCTGTTCAGCTAGGACATTAATCCCCCTCAAAGGAGGCCCTTTCTGATTAGACACACGTAGCCCATCGTATTTTCCACTGCCTGAAACATTTTTTTAAAAGTAGTTTTTTGGTATCTCCTGCAGGTGCTCCTGTCGCATTCGTTATGATCTCTTCTCTCAGATAAATGTTGCCCGAGACATGTTGGAGTGTGGAAATGCGATCCAGAATTTCTGAAGACTGTTATCACTGGAGATGAGACTTAGGTGTAGCGGTAGGACCCAGAAACCAAAGCACAGTCGTCCCAATGGAAGCATGCAAGGTTGCCTTGGAAAAAAAAAAAAAAAGAAGAAGAAGATGAAGAAGAAGACAGTTCCATGGCAAGGTGAAATGTGCTTGCACGTTGACAGTTTTGTTAACTACTGTGGTGTTGTGCATCACAAATACGCACCAGAAGGTGAGACTGTCAACAAACACTACTACCTCGATGTTATCTGTCGTCTCCCTTCGCAGTTTAAAGGAACAGACCAGACCTTTGGAAGGTGGCAAGCTGGAAGCTGCATCATGACAATGCCCCTGGCCAAGCACAACATCCAGCAGGTCTGGCAGGCTCCCTACTTACTAGACATGGCTCTGTGCTACTTTTGGTTATTCCCCGTGCTCAAAACTTCTCTGAAGGGTTCCCGATTTGAGACAAGAGAAGATCATAACAAGCGCGATGAAGCACCTGAACAAGACACCAAAAACCGACTTTGAAAATTTTTTCACGCAGTGGAAAGAATGCTGGGCTAAGTTTGTGAAGTCAGAAGAGGGCCTACTTTGAGGGGGTTTAGTGTCCTCGCTCAACAGATTAGCTATCTAATTTTTTAGAGCCTAAGGTCAGATACTTTCTGAACAGACCTCATATCATATTTTTTCTGAAGAAATACTGGTGTCTGAAATTACCCTAAGCTGTGTTTTAGAGATTTTAATAAAAATTTCCCACTTGGTCTACCAGCTGAGCCGCTCTGGTGTTCAAAAGAACAAGAAAACAGGAAAATTAAAAGGTGGTTCTGTCTCCTTAAGGATTACCTTTAAAAAAAATAAAAAACTGAAACTTGAAAAAGCAATGAGAAAATACAGTGGAATCTCCTAAATTGTGGTCTTATGTGACTGGGCACAGGTCGCAATTTGAGAATTCCATGAGTTAAAAATAATTAATCTTATAGGAAAAATTACTTATGAGTCTGTCATCTTGGAAAGTAGCCCCCCTTACCCCCAAACTTACATCAAACTTGTCAAAACAATTGGCAAGAGTAATAAAATGCAAAGGCTCATAAACAAATCACTGAGAATTTTTTTCCCAAGGAGAAGACACAAGATATTGTTGAAAAGTGTGTTCCCAAAAAGTCATTCATTGATGGCAACACAAAAAGGAGGCTAAACAGGAACTTACCAAAACATGAAACTATGGAGGAAACAAAGACTATGGGAACAAATGAAAAGAATGAAAGACAATTACTATAGGATCTGTGAGAACAGAATGGAAGGAAGGATGTACACTGAAACTGAAATAGAATATAGGAGAGTCAACAACCAAGCGAGAGGGGAAACAAGGAAAGCGGTGAAGAACACGGAGAAAGAAATAGCAAGGCTTGTGAAGGAGAACCCAAAATTATTCTAGAAATATGTCCTGTCAAAGACTAGAACCAAGGCAAGAATTCCAGAGTTGTGAGTTGGTCAAGACAAATCTAACAGGACGGTAAGTGACATAAAAAGCTGAGGTTCTTTCAAGGCACTTCTCTAACGTATGTGTAAAGGAACCAGATAGGGGCTCCCAGAAGGGGACACAGGAGGCAATATCACCTCTGCCGAGACTAGACATCACCAGGAAGCAAATTAGGAGCGTTATACAGAAGATGAAGAGGGACAAATCACCAGACCCTGGTTAGCTATATTCAAGGATAGTTAAAGAGGTGATGGAGGAAACAATAATGCTATTGAGAATCCTCTGTAAGTGTTCCTTCCACACGCAGCAATTACCAACAGATTGGAGGATGCAGACATCATAGCAATATTCAAAAAAGGGGACAAGTGACCTGGGAACTTACAGACCTTTAAGCCTGACCAGTGTTATCCATAAGTGTATGGAGAGTTTGACTGGGGAGAAGATAATGGCTCACATGAGGAAAAATAACTTGTTCATTAAAAAGCTGTAAGGATTCATCTCGGGAAGATCCACGGTCGTACAGCTTATCAAAGTACTTGACAGCTGGACAAAGGCAGTGCACGATGGGAAAGCTGTTGATATAATTTATTGTGATTTCATGAAGGCCTTTGATTGTGTTCCACTTAAGAGACTCCTGGAAAAAAGTTCCTGTTGTGGCATAAGGGGTAACTACCTGGGTTGGATTAAAGAGTTTCTCACAAGAGTGTTGGTCTCTCTCCCTGTCGCGGGGGCTCCCGGGCATGACGTCATGCCACTACAGAGCATGCTTGGCCGTCACGGTCAATGAAATGAAAATCAACCAAAACGTGGGCCAATCAAATCATTGATAGCATTAGGAGATTTTCAAATTTCAAACATCCCTTACTTTAGTCAGTTCCACGATGGCTTCCACTTGCAGCGGGTGTGCTGTAACTGAATACGAGGCCATCGCTCTTTTTTTTTTTTTTTTTTTTTTTTTTTTTTAAAGAATAATCAGGAAAGTGTGAATTTCCTAGGCAGTCACGGTGTTCTGCCTTCCTCCCTGAAGTGTAAGAAGTGTAGAAGTGACCTACATTATAGATAGGACCTTCACCGGTGGTACTGTAAGAATTTTAAGAATTACGCAAATTCAAAGGAGCAGAGGACATGTGGGTTTAGAGGACTGAGGCAAACCTCTCCACCTCATTCTCCGACGACATTTAAGGTATGATAAGGTTAGGTTAGGTTGGGTTGGGTTAATGTTAGGTTTGGTTAGGTTAATAATACGGGAGGTTCTAGGGGGGCTTTTTAGGGTATACGGTTCAATCCACTTCCTCGATTTCAAAACCGAAAATATTTATCCTGGTCAACTTTAGTGTGATTTGAATGAATTTGACCTTCGCTTTTGTCTGAAATAACTTGTTTTGGTGATAGGCTTGGGTAAGCCAAACTCCAAAATGAGTGATTTCCAACAAAAATAAAGGTCAAATTCATTCAAATTACAGTGAAACTGACCAGAAAAAATATTTTTGGTTTCAAAATGGAGAAATGTAGTTTCTAAAAACTGACCCAATCCACCAAAGAGCTCAATTGATATGGTGTGTCTTCTGCTTAAACTAAGCTGTTGCTTTACCAACAGTCAAAAGAAAATTATTGTCATTCATAGGACCATGAAATGACTTCATGCCTGACACTACAGCAAACTGACATCTCAGATCTACACAGCACTGCCATGAACCATTATCAGGACTGGCAGTTACCAGGAACAACATTGCCCTAGGTAAGGCTTAGGGATGGCTAAGATTTATCACCCATTTTATAAACAGGATTGCAAAGCATGTTCTTAATACCTAACCTAATGTACCCTAGTCTGCCCTAAACAAAGCGTAGTCAATAGTGTTCTTATTAATTACTGCTCGCTGGACTGACCACCACCCAGCTTAGCATTCATGGAGAGTCGGTGCCGAACCTCTCCTGGCGTGTAGGGGCGAGTTTAGTGGTCGCCGAGATAGTTTTAAACTCCCCCCTTGTTATAACGCTGCCATTCCAGCTCTTACTTACGATGTCACCCCCTACGGAACTCAGAGTACTAATGGACTGGATCTATAGTTACTTACAACGATTGGAGAAGCCGTATTGGTAAACACTGCGTAATACTACAAACTACGAGAGGACGACACCTATTCCTCTTGTATTGAAGGGTTTCCTTGATTAATAAATATCATCACAACTGAGAATTGAGGAATAAATGTTTCTAACTGATTGGTATTGCTAAATAATGAGCACAGGGCAGGACAGTACCTTGATAACACAAAGCGAAGCCGTGCATGTAATCAGCCGCCATACAACGCCATTTTCCAAAGCAACAATGGCGCTCGTTCGATTCTGAGTCACTGTTTACATGGAATTAATATCTATCCTTCAGGCTATCTTACGCTAAATTTTCAGCTATCATTTTAATATGATGGATTAGCCTACTCTGGTTCTTAATTAAATTTATATACAAGCAATCACATAAAAAAATATAAATTCGTTGGTACAAATGCCAGATGCCACGTACACAAAACCTCTCAATTATTATCCCGGTAACTGGTTTGCAGTAGCCCTGATAAACATATTCACGAAATCGTAACAGATATAATTAGTGTGCAGCAATGATCTCACTGGGATTCAGTGTACCACATTGCATATAAATGCATTATGGTCTGGCAACATGCACCGAGAAGAGTATTGGAACGAAATCTCTTTAGAGTTGCGTTCCCGCTGGAGTTCTCACCACTTATTCCCGCGCTTTTTTAAAAATGACACCTTTTAAGGCCTAATCACAAGGACGCATTATACTCAAGCTAAAACAGAACATTTTTTAATGCTTCTGGTGCATCACAGACGCTCTTAGCTATTATAGCCATTTCACTCAGGCTAAAACCTGACGATTTTTCCTTCTGCAGCACCACATGAACGCACGCAGCTATTACAAACTTTTTTTTTTTCTTTTTTTTTAAGCTGTGGGGAATCTTTGCTGTCAGGCTAAAAATATATCAATTAGCCCTTTTCGCTGCTATAGACACACTTAGGTGATTTATCCGGGCAATCACTTGAACGACTTCCGCTGAGAAATTCTTCTATTCTATCTATTGCCAGACGCCTTAATCCCGTACGGGGTGGCCACAAACAAATCGCCTCCAAGTCGCCCTGACCCCGCCATTTCACTGCCCTGCTCCCAACTCACACCCCCCTCTCATATACCTCTCCACCCCATCCCTCCATCTCATCCTCGGCCTCCCCCTCCCTTTTCCCCCTTCCACCTCACTCACATACACTCTCTTCGTCAGTCTTTCACCCTCCATTCTCTCCACATGGAAAAACCACCTCAGTGTTTTCCTCATAACGCTTCCTATCACATCCCCAACCACACCACAACGCTCCTTTATATCCTCATTCGTCAGCCTGTCTCTCCATGTGACTCCACAGGCTCCTCTTAAATAACTCATTTCCACTGCTCTCACTCTTGACTTGTGTCCTTCCAACAACGTCCAAGCTTCACTTCCATAAGTTAGAGTTGGTATCACAATACGTGTCATGTAGTAACTTTTTCACTTCCATGCTCACTTCCCTGTTTCTTATCACTGCTTTCAAAGAACCAGCAACCTTTCTTCCCTGCTGTACCCTTTCAAGCACTTCACCCTCTAAACCTCCATCCTTACTCATCACACTACCCAAGTACTTAAACGTACTCACATTTTCCAATTCCCCACCATCCAACCTCGCTGTACATTCACTGACTTCACCTCTCTCAAAGACCATCATTTTACTCTTCCCTACATTCACCTTTAGATTCCGTTTCTTACACACTCTCCCAAACTCGCCCACCAAGCCTTGCAGCTCCCCTTCGTCTTCACTCAACAACACAGTATCATCTGCAAACAACAGTACAGGGAGTTTCCAAACACTATCCTCTCTCACCAGGGCCACTCCAACATCCACTACCCTACATTGTACCTCTTTTATTACCCCATCCATGTTCAGATTGAACAACCATGGAAACATGACACATCCTTGTTTCAACCCAACTTTCAAAGAGAAAAATTCACTTAGTTCACCATCCACACGCACTGCAGCCTTCGCACCATCGCACATACTCTTCACAGCATTCAACAACTTCCCATCTACTCCATATATTCTTAACACTTTCCACAATCCTTGTCTATCCACCCTGTCATATGCTTTCTCCAAATCCATGAAAGCCGCATACAACTTCTTTCCCTTCTCTAGAAACTTTTCCACTAAAGATCTAAGAATGAATATCTGATCTACACAACCTCTTCCCTTCCTAAAGCCTCCCTGTCCTGTTCTTCTCCAACTAATTTCTCTGTTCTTTCTCTAACTCTGTCAATAAGTATCCTACCATACACTTTTCCTATTATACTAAGAAGACAAATGCCCCTATGAGTACCACACACTTCTTTTTCCCCTTTTCCATTGTACAAGGGAATAATTATACCTGACTTCCAATCCTCCGGAACTCTACCTTCCTCCCAGGCCTATCTGCATATCTTCCACATCCATTCTACTACTATCTCTCCCCCATGCATCAACATTTCACCACACACGTCTACCAGCTACACTCCTGCAAAACTGATGCTGGGCCACGAGTTACGTTTACCCGTTGAATTGTTAATGGGAAAACCACCTGGTGAGAAGCTGTCTACAGACACCTTCAGCTATGCTAAGCAACTTCAGGAACGACTGGCTGATGTACATCACCATGTGCGAGAAGCTCTAAAGTTTTCAAGTGAAGTGATGAAGTGCAAGTATGATGCCAAGGCAAGTGAGGTGAGCTTCAAGGGTGGTGATAAAGTTTGGTTATACAATCCTCAGCAGAAGATAGGACAGTCACCGAAGCTGCAGAGCCCGTGAGACGGACCTTACACTATACTGGACCACCTATCAGACGTACCGTACCAGTTCGGGGAGGCAGGAAGTCTCGCCCAAAGGTGGTACACGTGAATCGTCTGTGGCAGTACCATGGGCGAGGACAGTACAGCTGGGACGTCTCCGAGGAATTGTGCTCTCTCGCAGCCGAGGATGTTGAGGAGGACCAAGGAGCTGAAGTGCAAGAGGATGGTGACAGTTTCCCAAAAGAAGAAGCGCATCAGGAAGAGGAGCAAGACATTTCAGGTGCAGTGGACTGTGTGAAGGAGCAAGGACTTCGTCGGAAGCGGTATGGAGAAGACCTGATAAGTTGAAGGCATATTTTGTGTATAATTAAATGCTTCGTTTAGATTAAATATTATGTTTGTATACATTGTGTAGTTTTGTCGGGACGACAAAAGGATTAGGGAGGGGGTAATGTTGAGAAGCGGGATTTGCTAGTTAGGTGGTGCTGGAGTATTACCGATGATTCTCATAGTTCAGTTACGTGTCAGAGTTGCCAGTTAGCCTGCTGTTTGTGAGCGTAGTTATTTTGTAAGTTGTACATTGATTTTTGTGCTCTTTTTCTCTATAATGTTTTATTTATGTGATTATCTGTTAAATTATGTGCTTTTATCTCAGTTCGTACGCTAATAATTTAGTGTTATGTAGTGCAGGAAAACTCTGGCATGTTTTAGATGTCTCTGATTTGGTAACTGTAAATAGGTGCTAGAGTAAACTAGAAGCTTCAAGAGCAATGCAAGGCTATATAAGGTTGGGGAAAGGACTAGAGCGGTTTCAGTCAGTCTCATTTCTGTCAGAGTTAGTTCAGTGTCAGTTCAGTGCAGATTGTATAGCTCCGGTATTTGTGAAAACAGTGAAGTGCGGTTGGTAAGCATTAAGTGTAAATGCAGTTAGTGAAGACTGTATGGTTCCGGTACTTGTAAAAACGGTGAATTGAAGTTGCCAAGCATTAAGTGTAATTATCTGGAAAATAAAGACAGTGAACTTAAGAAGCCAGTGTTTATTTGCTACGCCTCAACTGATATTGCTGATCACACCAAAAGGCTGACTATAGGAAGAACAGTTCACTGGGCAACGTCCTTCCTTTACTGCACCACTGCTGTTGGAGCCTGTGGCAATGTGGTACGGGGACGTAACAGTACTCATAACACAAGTATAGCTATATTCTGCACTATCAGGAGAATCCAGCTGCAGAGCTTTATAAGCAAAATAGCTTTTTCATTGAGGGGTATCCCAACATGGGAAGGAATCCATGTGAAATGGACTTTATGAACTGTGCAGTAAATCCACCAGATGGTTGACAGACATCTACTGACTACATCAGTATTTAGGAGTATTACACAGTAATTATAACAGAGCTCTCTGACTGTCAACAAAGAAATAAACATCCTTAGATAACGATACTATACAATCAGATCCCTCTTCTATAGAATATAGCTCAGCCTTTGCACAAGAAAGACAGCCTTTCTGAGGTTATCCCCCTCCTCACTATCTCCTCGGGTCAACCCTGATCGTGGGCCAAAAATTTTGAGAACCACTGCTGTAGGTTGTCAAGATGACAGCATGGACTGGACATGAGACGGATGATGAGGGTGTATCTGTAAATAAGGGTTAGCCAAGGGCTAATTTCAGCTGTGTCGTTGGTGAGTCTAAACATGGGACTATAATCAATCCACCACTGCAGGGGCGCAAACAGGGAGGAGATCCGTATTCTCAAATGACGCATCAGAATAACAGCTGGACGCTCGTTTCGCTTCGTTTATAAAGGCTCCAACATGCTTGCATGCGTCGGCCTTGGTCGCCTAAAGGCGGCTCTCAATGCTTCTCGATCTCTAGCAGCCACCCTATTCAGTCCCTTATCCCTGAGGTCACACTATACAGCCTCGTCCCAGGCCTTTTTCCGTCTGCCTCTCGCAACCCTATCCCCAACTTTCGCACTTCTCACTTTCTGCACCCAGTTATCATCTCCCATTCTCTACACATACCCAAACCATCTCAATATCCTCTCTTCACCACGACACCAATACACTCCAGTCCCATCCTTCCTCTTAATTCTTCCATCGTACCCTAGCCCCTCCTGGCCTCGCATTCAAGGACGCACATTACATCCACCTAATCATTGTCATTTCTGTACGTTTGAGCGTGCGAATATTCTTTTCCTGTCCTGACCACTGAGCTCTATAATAGAGGTCAGTGGTACTATTATAGAGCTCAGTGGTACTGACCAGGTCTCACTACCATACAACATTACACTCCTAACACATGCCGCATGCAAAGATCTCTTAGAACGGTAGTTCGGAAAAAAAAAAAATGAAATAAAACTCACGCTGAAACTTGTATTTTGATTACTAGTTTCTTTCCTGCCCATTACATACCGCCAAGGAGAATACAGTCACTAAGGATCAAAGAGAGATTTAAGGGGAGATGCAAAAGGTACTTGCTATTATATTAAAACAATAGTTTGCCCTCCCTGACGGAAAACACCGTTTTCCTTCGAGTATCTGCTCGAGGGGACACTATATCCATTGATATATACATTACAATATCAGTGGTGTCCCACACACACCACAAACTCAGCCAGGAGACAGGGCGTGTGTGCTGAGCATTCCCCAGGCCCTGTCTTCCCCCTTACTCCACTGAAGCCAACCACCACCAACCGGGCTACAGCAAGGCCCGGTCTCCTCTAATGAGGAAAGAATCAAAACAACAACAAAAAGTGGTGTCCCCAGTTTCCTAAGGGCACGTTTTGGCGAGAGAAAGTTTAATCCCGAATCGAAAGTCGATCCCGACAGCCGACCCTGTTTTGGCGAGGCACAGTCCTGGTCATGGACTGGAGTGAAAGTTGATTCCGGATCGATCTGAGGCATTCCATCTCCCCTAGGACTGAGCTGGACGATCCTGGATTGTGATGTCACATCAAAACAAACACTGCGTCAGCTCGTACACTGTAAGTGCCGTATTTATTTACTTTTTTGTAATAACATACTGATACAATGCTACTGCCAGTTCTTAAGGTGGGTGTCTGGTTTCATCAGTAATGGGACCGTATTGATGAAAATGAAAGCAGAATTACTGCTGACCAAATCATCCCACTCTGAACTTTCAGCCGCCATCGTTTTGTTTACAATCACGTGAGGCAGTGGGGTGTCGCCATGGCAACAGGACAAGCCGATCCGAAACTGCTGGACTGTTCCAGTGTGACCTACTGACCTCTGTATTATGGAGGGGCTATCTCACAGTAAGCGTGTGACTTTGGCCGCCA
Organism: Coenobita brevimanus; assembly: GCF_032717465.1. Lineage (NCBI taxonomy): Eukaryota > Metazoa > Arthropoda > Malacostraca > Decapoda > Coenobitidae > Coenobita > Coenobita brevimanus. Next base: position 41,047,956 of record NC_137055.1, read on the forward strand.
CATTGAAACACCCGCATGAGTGTAACCCTTCTTGATCAAAATCCGCCTCGATCCTTATCCGATCCCATTTGACACCGCCAAAATAGGCCTTAAATCTTTAACAGTGGTCCTTAGTGACTGCGACTTCCAGAGAGCTTGTATCGCATAGTACTGTAAATAGAAAACATAAATATTACCTACTTAACTCAAAGGAACTATTATTTTTTCTTGCTTCCATCTGGTAATTTTACTGAACTTGGGAGTCTTGTCGAACCAAAGAAATGAAATATAACCTTCATTTACCCCTTCAGTACAAGAGATCTCCCTTCAGCAGCTAAATAAAATCGTCTGAAGGTAATAAGACAATTAAAAACGTCACCACTTCAGAAGATTAAAAAAAAAAGAATGGTCAAGCGTGATGACTGTCTCGTGCTCATGAGGCCCTTGTCACATCGTATTAATTCCTTTTCAGGGTGAATGTATTTTTTTTTTAATTCTTGCTGGCTCCAAATTATTTAATTCATCCCATGGGCGACCTCTGTGGTGGATGGATTAACTACTTCACTCCAATGACGCATTTTTTATTTTGATCCTGTACCGCGAGCAAACTCTTAACAGCCTAATTAATCTAACCGAAGCCTTACAATCTAACCTAATCTAAGTTAACCAAGTCCTAACAACCAAACCTAACCTAACTAATAATTTAACCTAACGCAATATAACCTAGCCTAACCTAACTTAGCCTCAACCTAACCTAACCCTACATCTGACCGTAACCGAACATTACAACTTAACCTAGCTCTAACAGTCTAACCTAACCTAATCTAATCCTAACAAATTAACCTAACGTAGCCTAGAGCCCCCTGGAAAAGAAAACTTCAAATCAATACGGAGGTGTGCAAGATATCCTTCAAGCAGACACGCCCTTCCCGTCATGCTAGATACACCCTTTTCATTTTAACCTAAAACTCTCATCTCTCCATCTTGAGGGCCAAACTGTAACAATGGATAAACTGTAGAATATGATACTAGTCACGAGGAGTGCTGGGCAAAGGATACAAAGCCGTAGTAATGTCTTTTTCTGCATCTGATCCACGTAAAACAAGCCGCAAAAGGACGAAAATCTGGGCCAAGTAATGATGAAAAAAACTATAGGACTAAAGATTATATTCATGATCCTTTATATTTTACTTGTGCCTTCATCGGTTAAGGAGACTCCTAAGCACCTCTTTCTTGCCGGTTTATTTCTGTATTATCGTACGGTACGTTAATATATTCTTAAATGATGATTATATATGTAACCTGGTCCATATAAAACAATTAATATGCAAGAGAGCAGCACTGACCAGTGTTTGGGTACTGATGAGGCTGAACATGTATAAAAAGGAAAAAGAAAAGAAAGAAAAAAACAAGAAAAGGAAAAAAAAAGGAAAAGAAAGAATTTTGCTTAGCATGCAAAATTTATCGTTCGGGAGGAGGTTCTGGAAGGCCACGTAAGCTAACGAGAATATGGCCGTAAGACTGTGTATCTTCTTATCTTTACGACTACCAGACACCTGACAGTCGCATTTCAGTAGTGGTAGTAGTAGTAGTAGTAGTAGTAGTAGTAGTAGTGGTAGTAATAGTAGTAGTAGCAGTAGTAGTAGTAGTAGTTGTAGTAGTAGTAGTAGTAGTAGTAGTAGTAGTAGTCAGTTAGATAGCTGCAACCCCAGGACCATCTGAACGTGAACCCAGATCACTGCACGTTTAAGATGCCCTTCTGTTCAGGGACGTTTGTATAACCAGGCAGTGGAGTCGCCTGGTTAGATCGGTGCCACCACATGAAGGCTTCTCTCATCATCACCCGCACTTGAGTGCATCGTAGGACGGAGTGTCGCTGCTAAGTAAGAACTGAAATACTTAGAGGCCTTTCTGCAAATGATACCCCTTACAAGATACGAAGCTGGGCAGTACATTGTTATGTTTTTTTTTTTTCCTTCCTGCTACTGCCTGATGGTTTTATTTAGCTTAGGGGAGACCTGTGTGGTGTAGAAATTAGGAATATATTTTGAGGGGTAATGAAACAATGCACTGTATATTGCTAACAATAGTAAATTTTAGTGAAGAATGGGCAGCAAATAATCTAAACATCTTTAATTCATTCACTGAAAGGTCTTCCCTAAAACGAATTTGATCGATCGTGTGACAGCAACAAGAAAAAGATCGATCGTGAAAGAAAAAAAAAAAGTCACCATACTGAATGCGTTAGTGTGGAATATTGAACCCCTTCTGCAGATGCGTCATGTAAGGTAGGCCTGACGTTAGTAAGAATAAAATCATACTACACTGATCGTACTGGAAAATTTAACTCCATGGTATTATAAACACTGATTTGATTATCAGTTTTCAAAATATGGGCCTTGATGATCATGTCCTCCTCCACCCCACTGTTGTGCAGGTGGTATATATATATATATATATATATATATATATATATATATATATATATATATATATCATCAGCCATAACTAGTCCACTGCTGAACAAAGGCCTCCCCCAACCTTTTCCACGAATTCCCTGACTGAGCCAATCTTTGCCACGTTTTCCCTACAAATTTCTCTATTTCATCTCTCCATCTCCTGTCTGGCCTTTTGCTGCTACGCTTACATTCTCTTGGTGTCCAGTCAGTCAGCCTCTTCCTCCATCGGTTATCCCCTATTCTTCCTATATGGCCTGCCCACCTCCATTTCTGTTCTTTTATAACTTCTATAATATCTTTGACTTTAGTCTGCTCTCTCAAACAAGTTGATCTTTTCCTTTCTCTTAAAGATATTCCCAACACTGACCTTTCCATTGCTCTCTGAGAACGGATTAATTTATTTTCCATTGATTTTGTTAGTTTCCAGGTCTCACAACCATAAGTCATAGCTGGAATTATACATTCGTTATATACTTTTCGTTTCATACAAACTGGCAAGCTACTTTTCATAATGTCTCTATGTTTACCGAAAGCTTTCCATCCAATTGTAATGCGTCTTTTTATTTCGCTATCATGATCTTTTGTTAATTTTAGTATTTGTCCCAGGTAGTTGTACTCCTCAACTTCTTCAAGAATTTCATCGCTTATTCTGATGACGCTCGTTGGTGTTTGTGGATTTAACATTTCTTTCGTTTTACTTCGGTTCATCTTCAGTCCTACTTTCAGACTTTGTCTGTTCAAGTCATTTAACATTTCTTGCAATGCCTCCGCTGTTTCTGAGATTAGGACAACGTCATCTGCAAATCTTAAATGGTTTAGCTTTTCACCATCAATGTTCACTCTTTTGTTTTCCCAGTCTAGCTTTCTGAAAATACTTTCTAGGCATGCTGTATATAATTTTGGTGAAATTGTATCTCCCTGACGCACGCCCTTTTCAATCTTAACTTTTTCTGAGTCCTTATGTAATTTAACTGTAGCAGTTCCCTCTTTATATATGTTTTCGAGCAGTTTTACAATGTTCTCATTCACTCCTTGTTCTCGCAATGAATTTATAATTGTTATGTGCTCCACTGAGTCGAAAGCCTTTTCGTAATCAACAAAACCCAAGCACAGTGGTTTATTATATTCTGTAGTTTTCTCAATTAGCTGGTTCATTGTATGAAGATGATCAATGGTCGAATACCTGCTTCGGAATCCTGCCTGTTCACGAGGTTGGTTTTCCTCCAAAATTGTTGTTATTCTGTTCGTAAGGACTTTAGTGAAGAGTTTGTAAATGACTGATAATAAGCTAATGGGTCGAAAGTTACTAAGATCTTTTGAGTCACCTTTTTTGTAAAGTAAAATAACTATTGCATTACATCATGTTTTGGGAATTTTCTTCTGTTTTATACAGTGGGTAAACAAGTGAGCAAGCCTATTTTGTACTTCTACTCCGGCATCCAACAGTAAATCTGTTACTATTCCATCTTCTCCTGGAGCCTTCCCTCTTTTCATATTTTTAAGACAAATATTTACTTCGTCTGGTGTTACCTCAGGTATTTCACTTGTGTCAATTGAAAAGTTAGCTATTGGTACTACTGTCTTTGATGCATACAGTTCTTTGTAATATTCTTCAACTCTCTTGACCATCTTATCTCTGCATTTCATTTCACCGTTTTTTTCTTTCAGTGATGTCATTTGTTGCTTTCCTTGTGCCATTTTACTTCGGACCTGTTTCAGACTTTTTCCATTTTTGATGGTTTCTTTGATCTGATCCATGTTTCTCTTTCTTTTTTCTTCTCTTTGTCTTTTGTTGATAAGCTTATTTAATTCTGCTCGTTCTATTTCGTCTTTCTTTGTCTTTACTTTCATTTCCTTTCGTTTTTTCATAAGCTCGAGTGTCTTTTCTGAATACTTCTTGGCTTTGGTTGTATTAGGTTTTCCTACTGCCTCTGCTAATTCTCTTAGCACTTTTGTTACTCTGTCATTCAGCTCATCAGTGTCACATTCAGCATTACTTAGAGCCTGAAATCTGTTCCTTATTTCCAACTGAAAGGCTGCTTTGTTTTCGTTTACTAATATTAGGCATATCTTTTTATCTTTCATCATCTTATTTCTTTCATTTCTGAAACTGAATCTGGCTGTGCAACCCACCATTCTATGATCACTTCCAATATTTACTTTGTTGACAACTGTGACATTTGTGATCGTGTTATTCTTATCTGCTATAATGAAGTCGATTTCACTTCTCCAGGTCCACTTTCTTCCTGTTCTTTTGTGGAAGAATGTGTTCATTATTCTGATGTTAAACATTTCAGCAAAATTTACCAGCATTTCTCCTCTTTCATTCCTTTCTCCCACTCCAAATTTTCCCATACATGCTTCTCCATTTTTCGACTTCCCAACTTTTGCATTGAAGTCTCCCATGAGTATAGTATATGTTGTCTTTTCTTCTTCCATAATCTGGGAGATGTCATCACAGAATGTTTCTATTTCTTCATCTGGGCTTTGAGAAGTTGGTGCATATACTTGTATGACTTTCAGGGTATATTTTTTGCATAGTCTAATGACAACCAATGCTGCTCTGTCCGATACACTGCTGAATTTAACAATGTTGTCAGCAAGATTTCTATCAATTAGAAATCCTACACCACTAACTCTTTAATTTCCCTTTCCTCTGTAGTATAATAGGTGTTTGCTGTCTTCGAGCTGAATTACTTACTTACCGGTATATATATATATATATATATATATATATATATATATATATATATATATATTCCAGCCCCTTCACCCCGACGGTTTTACACCTCAGCTGATAAAAACTGTTTGGTGTTAGCTGGAATTCCTGGAAAAAAAATACTGAAGGCTGAAGGCGTTAACAAGTGAAGGCCGGGATGACTTTTTCGTTTTTATTCTCGCTGTCTTTTGACGATTTTATTCTACTTAGAAGAGACTTTTCAAACTGCACGGAAGGGCTACATACAGCCTTAATAAGCCTCTTCAGCACAAGAAGCCTTTCATAATAATAATAATAATAATAATAATAATAATAATCTGGTAGCAACAAGAGTAGAGTGAAAAGGACTTAACCGGGAATGAACGGGGGTAAGGAGTGGAGGACACACGTTCTTGAGGTGCGAGACAGTCAAGGTTGCCAGGCTAACAAATTGTCAGCACCTCAAATACGAGAATGAGAACCACAAACACACATGAATTAATCTCCTGATGTACCAAGAACTCGTTTTTGCAGGAAGAGCAAGAGATGTAGGGAAATTCTCCACTGTCCATGAAATGAGTGGACGATGGGCGCCCTCACCTACCACAATGCCCTCACCAAGCCTACCTTGATTTACAACCGCTGCGTAAAATCGTATGGCGTTTGAACATAATACCTAAGTCTGACAGTACCATGCAGTGAAGGTGTTACCCTCTCGTACCCAGTGAATACAACTGCATGCTGGTAGCAAAAGAAAATTATGAAGATGCTTCGTATATTACGTTTTAATAGATGAACAGACTAGCATATCAAGAGACTCATACGATAAAGCCTATTAAATTAACTACTTCTCATATATTGCTATACTGTATAGGGTGATTTACTACTTAGGTCCAAGAATAATATAAAGAATCCTGTTATCAATGAATCAATTTAGATGAAATTTGGTTATTATTTTCACTTCATTACAATGGATCCAAAGTTGCACCAAGTTTGAAAACTGTCTCATTCATCATTTAAAAATAACCTTTGCGTACCAAACTTGAGAATATTCGGCGCAACGTATCCTCTCGGCTCGCTGCATTCTCCCTCATGATGTTAAAAAATCTTAAGTAAAGAAAAAAAAAATAGTCACTTATCGAGTATGGCATAATCAATGGATCACTGCAGTTGGCCAGCGGATGCCTACTCAGCGCCTAACTGATGAAAGAGCAGCATTTCATTTCCGGCAACTGTCTCGTTCAGTTCTAATGAAGGGGAGTTTCTCAAATGCAGTAAATGATTGGCAACGACTAAATACTGTAAGTACAGAGTTTCATCTAAGTCCGATCAATAATTACGTATACATTACCATTATCCTGGGGCCTCAGAGTAATGGATCATCGTGTACACACACACACACACTATATATATATATATATATATATATATATATATATATATATATATATATATATATATATATATATATACACACACACAGGTATATGTATGTATGCACTGGGCAAAATGTGAGCTGAGATAAATAGATGAACAGATATTGATAGGTAGATAGACAGTCAAATAAGCAGACAGACAGATAGACAAACAGTCAAATAAGCAGACATATAGACAGACAGTCAAATAAGCAGACAGATAGACGGACAGTCAAATAAGCATTCAGACAGCCAGCCAGCCAGCCAGAGAAAGGGTAGATAGATAGACAGATGGATAGACAGATAGACTGATTCAGATAAGCAGATAGATAGATGGATAGATTCAGATAAGCAGACAGACAGACAGATAGAGATATATAGATAGATAGGCAAATAGATAAGCAGACATACAGACAGACAGATAACCAGACAGATCATCAGACATACAGACTTAGTGCTGAAACACAGAAGAGGAATAGATACACTAGCTGGAACCTGTTTGATTTTCACCAAGGTTATAAAAGCTTCACCCATGTGTGTGTGTGTGTGTGTGTGTGTGTGTGTGTGTGTGTGTGTGTGTGTGTGTGTGTGTGTGTGTGTGTGTGTGTGTGTGTGTGTGTGTGTGTGTGTGTGTTTTGGTACCGAGACACCAGTTCGTTGATGAATCGTATTATGGGGAGAAGATGGAGGAAAACATGAGAACACGGGTGAAGTAGAGTTGTTGTTATTATTATTATTATTATTATTATTATTATTATTAATTTATCTTCACATTTAGTTATCAATTCGAAAATTTCACTGTACCATACTGTAGTTTGAGATTACAGTTGCGTGTAACATCATTCATTTTCGTTACACAGTCATATTAGTTACAGTCCTTTTTGTTAATACACTGTTTCTTCCGCCAAACCTCCAAACCACCAAATCGCCATTCTTTTTCCCTAATTCGTAAGCATTTAAAAGTCCGCTCTGGTGAAAAGAGGGAGAGAAAACTTTATGAGGTTTGAATCTATGAACGTTTTTAATGGCTGTAACTTGTCCCATCATGGCCGCTTTTTACTCTTTCCTTTAAACTGTCGAGATAGTTTTTGTTATAGCCATGGTATCTCCAAACGATTTTATTTACCTCTGGAAGGCTTTCTGAACTGGAGGTGCTACATACGGCTTTCACTATCTCACTGGCTACCTGACGTCCTTCCCTAAGTTGAAAAAAATAAAACCGTCTGACGGAAGCAAGAATGAAACATAAAATACGACATTTGATTGAAGAGATTAACTGAGAATTCCAATCTCTCTCTCTCTCTCTCTCTCTCTCTCTCTCTCTCTCTCTCTCTCTCTCTCTCTCGATGATTATTAGAAGATATACACCCATACTGTGAACCTGCTTATTATGCGCATATCATTTTCGGCCTAATATATAGTTTTCCATCTGAAGAACTCAGGGAACCGTGGAATCAAGGTGGCAGCAGCAGCAGCAGCAGCAGCAGTAGTAGTAGTAGTAGTAGTAGTAGTAGTAGTAGTAGTAGTAGTAGTATCACAGTATTTTTATTAAAGCTTCCAACATCCCTGTAGGAAGTCTTCTTATTTTTTATAATTATTACAATTATTATTATTATTATTATTATTATTATTACTTATTTAAAAATTGCGATACTGTACTTTAAAGGCTATTTGGCCTAGAGCCTTCAACCTTTGTCAACTTAGCCGGCTGGCTATCTAATTCTTTTGGCCAAATATGATGGCCATCCGTCAATCGGATCTCTGGATATAATCCGGAACAAAGATAAGCGAGTCAGCCACGCTGTCTCAAGAACCGCTCAAGCTAGGAAGCTGGAATTTTACTTCAAAATAGGCTTAAGGCGACGCAGTGCAGAAAGGAGTACGGCTCTAACAGGCTGCTCACCCGTCCCTTTGGTCCGACCCACTCTACTGGGTATGGATTTGCTTGCACCCTCACTTTCGTAATCTCTCCTTCCTTATTTCTGGATTACTTCACCCAGTCCTTAGGTGGAGAAAAAAGGTCATGATGATGATGATGATGATGATGATACTGACTTTCCCTTTTCTTTCTTTCTTTTTGTTTCAGAAAATAAAATGGAAACTATATGATAAGAGGCAAGGTTTTTAAAGTGGCTGTGTAAAGATTTGGATGCAGCCAGGGCGGGTTCCAACCTGCCGAGTCACAAAGTACACGCAGGCGGCCACAGCGTAGGCGGGTGGGGGGTCCGGCGGTTAATCTTGCCAAAGCTTTCCATTATACCTCACGGCAATCGCACCCACGCCCATTAGGAAGCCAGGGGTGTATTGAAGCTGAGTTAGTACGCTGGAATCGCCTTGCCCTGTCGGCTGTTGGACCTGAAACCATTCCTGTGAGGCGTAATGGAGATGTTTTTTTAAGCACGTGTGTTATCAACCCTCTCCTTCTTTTTCGCAGAGTGACTCCCTCCTCTCTGGGTCTTATTCACCTCTCCCCACCTAGTCTTCCTCCTGCATCACCAGCCTCCTCTCTCCTCCTCCTGCATCTCCCCTCCCCACTCTTGCCACACCTACCTACCTCCCTTTTTCCTCCTCCTACACCTCCCTGCTCCCCACCTCTCTCAACATCGCCCTTATAAAGCAGGGGCGCTGCTGTCTGATCTGGCCACTTCTAATATATTCCAGTTGGGTTGAACGCTGCACCGCCTTTACACCTTTCGCAGTGAAATACATAATACGCCTGAAGCATCAATACGACAGAGCTCCACTTGATTTCAATTGTGTTTGCGTAAGTCTGAGATATCAGAAGTGATTAAAGAACTTGCTGAGTGACGATGATTAAAACGTAATGAAGGTAATAACTGTCTCCATGTCAGCACGTTAACCTGTGATTTATTCTCATCCATTAATCGTATCATACAGGTGTCCGTCAAGGCATCAACAGCGAGGTACAAAAGATGCTTCCCCTGACGCCACGAAACCACCTGTACCTACTCCTAGTACTGGCTTACTTGCTTCCAACGCCATGCTTCCTGTACACGTTAGAGCCGTCCTTCTCCTGTGCATCACAAGTCACCACCTTGACAAAATGGTCCACCACAACAGTCACCGTACCAAAATCATCTACCGCGACTGTCATTACAACCGACTATCGTGGGAAACAGATGGCTTTCACCCGGTACTTATCAGCGCCCATCCTGGTACCAACACATCTCTCCTCAGCAGCTTCCTGGTATGTCCCTCCCTTCATGATACGCACTAGTTCTGGTAATCCATCGACTTCCCAGCGGCCGGTGGGGGCTCGACCCGTGGCCCCTGCGCGTATTGTGGAGGCCCCGTGTCGCTGCGGCCCTTGCTCCTACCAAGTGCAGAGAAACCCGTGCGTCTGTGCGCAGGAGTTTGGGTGTGGTGCGGCGGTACCAGTAAGAGCCACTAGAAGACTTACCTAATTATAATACCATGCACATTTTGAACATTACAAGTGTTGGCATAGCGTCTCTTTTTAGCTTTGAAAATCATAATATGAAAGTAGAGGTGAAAGATAGTTCAGCAGCTTATATTACCCATGATTAGTGTGATAATCAAAGATGTACAAATTATGACTTTCTAAATACAACAAAATATTTCGGTGTGTATTTCAGCATAGCATATCTGTGAAGACTCCATTAAAATTTAACAAGAAATCCTTTTTTTCAAGATAGTGTATCCCCAAATCATACGTTTTCTGTCATTTCAAATTAAAGAAAATAAACAAAAATTTAAGGATGGTTCTTGTGAATGGGAAACAACAGATATATTTCGTGTGTCAGTTAATTAACAAACAATAATGCCAACGGGTAATTTGCCGTTTCGGACAACACCTTCTTGGAAAACGAAATTATATTTTTCCTACGGTATTCTTTGTTTCAGATGAATCTTTCATTTTTACCTGCAATCAGTAGTTTCTCAGACGCTATTTCAACCCCCCATCAATCTTAAAACCCCTATAAAGTGGGGCGGGTTTTGAAGATCAGGGAAAATGAGGGGTTAAATAATTGTTAACTAGAGAAACTACCAATTTCCGGTAAGAATGAAGCTAAAAATTCGTCTGAAACGCACCGAAAACCATCGGATAAATATAATTCCTTCTTGACCCAGAATCACATCTGAACATATCTAAATTATCCATCCATCCATCCATCATCCAATCCTACATTGCCCCATGAGAAGCGTAGGAGCCTGGGACTAGGCAGTTGGTCCCGACATTTAAGATGAGAGTGACCAGCCTTACTCATCCCCGAGTGGCATTACATGAGCAATCAACCCCAACCACCCCTTGGATATAAACCTTCACCGGCTCAATCCGATTGGAGAGCAATAATTACCCACTAAACCACCAGGCGCCAAAATTTGGTTATATGGTTACCATCCAGCGTAGTAAATGGTTTCCTGGCGCACAGGAAACCATTTGGCTTGTCACTCAGTGTAGAGTCACCCACAGGCTGAAGAAAGTGGAACGAATGAAGAAAAGAAAGACAGAAGAGGGAGTGTAAAGTCACCCGTAGGCAGAAGGACAAGGAAAGAATGAAGGAAAGAGAGACAGCAGAGAACGGAAGGAAAGAAGGATGGAGAGGAAAGGGCAGACATCCGAGAGCAGCACTACATCGAGTGAATGGATGGTGAGCGCCCCCACCTACCAATAATTCTCTAAATTAACCAAACCAAAAATTATGTAACCTAACCCAAAAACAAAAAATGAAGGTGCTGTCTGAACGCGCAATAGTACCACCAAAACAACACCACAAGCATGAATATTTTTACGATCATTTTAGTTCTGCCCTTGCAACAATATTGACAAATCAACACTATTAACAACAGCAAATATCTGTCTATCTATTTATCTACTGCCAGATGCCTTAATCCCGTAAGGGGTGGCCACAAACAAATTGCCTCCATGTCGTCCTGTCCCACGCCATTTCACCGCGCTCCCCCCAGCCCACCCACCCCCTTCTCTCATATACCTCTCCATCCCTCCATCTTATCCTCGGCCTCTCCCCCTCCACGTCACACATAATCTCTCCTCGTAAGTCATTCGCTCTCCATCCTCTCCGTATGGCCAAATATAAATATATATAAAATATATGAATCTATCCACAACTTTCGTTCGCTTGGCATGTTACTGATACAAGCGCATTATTATGTCGTCTGGGTTTGACCCGCATGCTTTTCATTAACGATTTATTTTGTATACTGCACTTTCCCAGTCTCTTGTATCTTAATTATATATCTCCTACTATTACCGACAAAGACTGCATATATACGATAAAAGCAACTATTAAAATGGCACATGCAGGAATACCGACCTTTGTCTTGCTGCCGTACAGATGCCTCACGACCATACGTTAGCGCCCCGACGAATAACTGGGTGAGTAAATGGATGCTTGTGCGACAGGCGTAATTTTTTGCACCTTATGCATTATACAGTACAGCTAAGGGCACAAATAGACAAATTTTACAATATACAGCGAAACGGTGACTAACAGCTTTCGAAACGCAGTAACGTATTTTTTCCCGGCTTTCAAACAAACTTCATAAAATTTACTGTTAGAGTTTTATAATTTTTACAAAAAAAAAAAAAAAAAAAAGATATTATTATTCTAGCACAAAAGTGAGATCGAGATGTGACATGGGCAGTAGGCACTCTGACCGTAGTTTCATTATATTCTCCCTACCTTCATATGATTTTCTTCAGCTTAGGAGAGACTTTCGAACTGGACGTGTAAGATATAGCCTTCATTAACCCCTTCACTAATAAAGGTCTTTCCAGCAGCCTATATATAAAAATATGTCATCATGTTGAAGGGAGTTGCCTCTAAACTACGATGCTCTCTTATTTAATCCATTCTTGGTGCTGAAGAGGGACGCCTTCACGCAGTGGCATCAATTTAAAAGAGTGGCCCTGCTGCCCGGTTATATAGGCTTCCCTTAACTACCTCTCTCCCCTCAGAGGAAGGTGGTGGCCTGCTGAACTAGGGTGACCAACCTGCTGGCCACCTGGTTCACATTTCAGACGAACCAGAGACGACAACAACAATAAAATAACAGCAACAACACCAACAGCCTGTCCTTTCTACCACCTGAGTATTTTAAAGTTTGCTCCTTAAAGACGCGACGTAGCAAAGGAATAAGAAAATATCCAGTAACTCCTGTTCTTAGAGGTAAAGCCTGCTCATGGGTAAATTGGCCAGGCTGCAACAAGAATATAGCGCTTCAGACCATCGTAGTGAATGGGTTAATTGTTCCAGCCTCTACATTATGCCTACTCTTGTTTTATTAGTGATGATGATGATGATGATGATGACAGTGGTGGTCGTGGTAGTTGTGCTTGTGATGATGATAATGATGATGATACGAGCTTCTGACGGTTAATTCAACGGTGATCATGACGACGATTATAATGATGAGGATGATAATAATGACGACGATGGTGACGAAAATGCCTGTAATGATGAAGACGATGATGATAACAATGACGAAGACGAATATGACGACGATGATAACAATGATGACTTTTCTATCCTCACCTATCACTCACATACACCTTTCATCACCACCACCACCACCACCATCACCACCAAACACGTCACCTCCATCACCACCACCACACACGTCACCACCACCATCACCACCATACACGTCACCATCACCTTCACCACCACCCAACACCATTACCATAACCACGTCACCACCACACGCGTCACCACCACCATCATCATCACTACACATTACCACCACCACCATCACCACCACTATCACCACCACACGTCACCACCACCATCACCACCACACACGTCACCGCCACTATCACCACCACACAACACCTCTACCATAACCACCACCATCACCATCACACACATTACCACCACACACGTCACCACAATCATCACCGCCATACACGTTACCACCACCATCACCACCACACAAGTCACCTCCACCATCACCACCACACACGTCACCTCCACCAGCACCACCACACACATCACCATCACCATCACACACGTCACCACCACTACCATAACCACGTCACCAGCACACGCGTCACCACCACCATCATCACTACAGATCACCACCACCACCATCACCACCACACACATCACCACTACCATAACCACCATCACCACTACACACGTCACCACCACCACTATCACCACCACAGGAAGCTTGATACATAAGATATAAATAGGCTGTTTATTTATTTACTGACACGTGGAGGAAGCCATTATCAGAAAACCCAAAATAAGTGAAAAACCAGTATGTACTCGTAAGCATCCTCAATATTAGTCTCGCCCTACTACACCGGTGGAGACTACTCTTTGTGCTGATATTATTATTATCATTCCGGCGTCAGAGTCTCGTGACGATTCCAGGAGAACCGGGGACTGTGGAAGGAGTCTGCAGGGCCCAGGTTATGTATCCTGCCATGGGCCATTGCTAATAAAAAAAAAAAAAATCAAATCCTTTACGCGCAGTGGAAGGGCATGGCGGAAAGGGTCATATCAGTACTATGAGTGAAGGAGATATGTTGGTCGTGTCTAACTGGAGATTTCAGTCCGACCTGCACAGGGAATCTGAAGGGTGAAGTTGAAGCAGTTTCCGCAAAATTACTAAAGAATGTACCCTACCATGACCTATGAACACTACTGAGGTGTCTTGTTCATGTCTTAGCAACTGTTAATCAAGGGCCTCCATCCGGAACAGCAGGTGAAGACTAGTGACCTTCCGCAGGACAGTTACAGATTTCGTTATTATCATTATTATTATTATTATTACTATCCTTATTCTTATTATTATTATCATTATTATCCTCTTTTTATCGTCATCTTCACCTTTCCTATCTACACTATCATCATTATCATTAACGCCATCCTCATCACCATCGCTGTCACTGTCATCATTATCTCCCCCATCTTTTTCACTACAGCCTACAACGTCATCATCATTACCACCATAGTCCAAATAAATAACTCTGACACCTCATTATAATTTCTGACACCCATTATTATTTTGGGTCTGTAGTAGAAAAAAGTGGCTGCCATTTTTTTTTATAACCAGGATTAAGGTCATTTTGAGGCCTACGAAGGTCATAAGAGTTCAAATATACTCAAAATATATCAGAATAAGTTGAAATGTTGTGAGAAAGAGAGACAGAGAATAAAGGACTCAAGCCCTAATCTCTCTCTCTTCCACCCAACATTTCCACTAATCAAAATTTATCGGAATAAGTTTGATAATCTTTTTGCAAATCTTTTATTATGTGAAGGTGTTGATTAATGAAAGACGTACCTTGGAAGAATGTATTTGTGTTTTAAGGTCAACGATCAAGGTGTTTTCAAGGTTGCGATCCAGGTATTTTCAAGGTCAACGATCAAGGCATATTCACGATCAAGGTGTTTTCAAGGTCAATGATTTAGGTATACTCAAGGTCAACGATCAAGGTATATTCAAGGTTAACGATCAGAGTACTTTCAGGATCAACTATCAAGGTATTTTCAAGCTTAACGATCCAGGTATTTTCAAGGTCAACGGTCCAGGCATTTTCAAGATTAACGATCAAGGTGTTTTGAAGGTCAGCGATCAAGGTCAACGATCCAGGAATTTTCAAGGTCAACGATCAAGGAATTTTCAAGGTTAACGATCAAGGTATTTTCAAGGTGAGCGATTAAGGTATTTTCAAGGTCAACGATCAAGGAACATACAAGGTTAACGATCAAGGTATTTTCAAGGTCAACGATCAAGGTACAGTATATTCAAGATTAACGATCAAGGTATTTACGATCAAGGAATATGCAAGGTCAACGATCAAGGTATTTTCAAGGTCATCTTTACCTACTAAAATGCTAACTTATATTAAACAGTATCCTTTTTTGCTTTTAACCCTCGAAATCCAGGTCACATACATTTTTATTTCTTCCTCCTGCTACCAGATGATTTTATTTATTATTATTCATGGTACCAGACGATTTTATCCAGCTTAAGAAAGGCCTCTCACATTCTAAGGGGTTTGGGAAGGCCGTGTCTCACCCAAACAGATAGAAATGTATATATATAATTCTTAAGTGAATAAAATCGTCTGGAGATAGAAAGGATATGGCAAAAATGGCGTCCCCGGGCTGAATGGGATAAATTTGGACTTTTGGGGGGGGTTTGTCTGTTCGTATCATCACTGCAGGACCAGACTCGCTCTTCAGTGGGGAGTGATGGCTTGAATTATCTTCCCCGATGCTGGACAGGCACGAGAAAGAAACGGGTGTCTGCGAAGGTCAAAGTGTTGTCTTGGCTAGGTGTGTGTGTGTGTGTGTGTGTGTGTGTGTGTGTGTGTGTGTGTGTGTGTGTGTGTGTGTGTGTGTGTGTGTGTGTGTGTGTGTGTGTTTTAACATGAAAGGAAGTGTTAGCACCATAAATATTAATCTCTTGTTACAACTCAGCTTTCAAGACAGAGAGATGGCAATGTTGGGCCGAGTTGACGTGGACAAAAAGGAGCCACAAGGAATCCTGCCGTCGTTCAAGAGTTCAGTAGTCTATAGATGAACTGATCTGAGCCAGTTCAAGTTCAGTGTGACCTTGTTGGCGAGGGGGGGGGGAGGGGGAAACCACCGGATGTACGGGGGGATGAGAAGTGGAGGGGGAGGGATGGAGAAACCAGGGGACGGAGGGAGAGGAGAGGTGGGAGAAAATGAGGGAAGGAGAAAGCAAAAATATGGGGATATAGGGGATGGATAGAGTGAGAAAGGGGGAGAGATGGGGAGGGGAAAGGAATGGGGAGAGGAGAGGGGTTGAGGAGGTGGGGAGAGGGATGGCTAGGAGAGAGAGTTGGAAGATAAGGGAGAGGAGGAGACAAAGCAAGGACACAGAGAAAAGGGAAATAAAGAAAGAGGGAGGGGGGATAGGAAGGAAAGACAGATTACACATGGACATGGTGGATGGGGTAGAAAAAGGGAGGGAGGAAGGGAGGGATAAGAGGTGAGGGGGAGAAAGAAGGAATAAAAAAAAACAGGAAACATGGTGGGTGGAAGGAAAGAGGGGGGAGGGAGGATAAACTGAGAGGGAACGAGGAAGGATGAAAGTGATAGGAGAAGGAGGAGAGAGAAACAGGTGATTAAAAAGGGTAGGGAGGGGAATGTACGAGTAGGGGAAAGGGAAGGAGAGGTGAGACGTGAGGGGAAGGGGGAGAAGGAGAGACAAGAGAAGGATGTATGAAGAGAAGGAAGAAGGAAAGGAAAAAAAAATAGGTGGAGAGTGGGTGAAAGGATGAAACGATTGGGGGAAAAGAAGGGCATGACGGAGAGGGACGAGAAAGACAGTGGTAAAAAAAACGAGAGGAGGGAGGGAGAAGGATGGATGAGAGGAATAAAAGAGAGAGAGAGAGGATGGGAAAAAAAAATCAGCGTGACACAATGGAGGAATGAAAAAAAAAGAAAAAGAAAAAAAGAGGCAAGGGAAGGGGAAGATGGAGAGAGGAAGAGGGGGGGGGAGGGAAGTGGAGGGGGAAATGAGGACTGAGAGGAGGAAGAGAAGGGAGGGGGGGGGTGAAGAAATGACGCGATGAGTTAGAGGAAGACGGTGGAAGGACGAGAAGAAGTAGGGGGAGGGGTGAGGTAGGAGAAGAATACAGAGAGAGAGAGAGAGAGAGCGAGAGAGATTGTAGGTAAGGTACTGTGAAGGGTAGGGGAAATTATTACCTCTGGCCACCTTCACCTCCGTCCCTAACCCTCTCCCACACGGTTTCTCGGGGATTGGGGAGGAGGCGAGACAAAGGAAGAATATTTTTAACGACTATTGTACATTTCTGCTTCACTCTGCGTTTTATATCGTTCATCCCCTCATCCTAATACATCTATTGCTTTGACTAAAAATGTGCCAAAATCTACAGGCCATTTATCTTACCTTGGGGAAGCTAAGACATGCTCCCAACTTAAATGACTTAGCCGAAGTTGGCTTCACCTTGAGGGACTAAAGCAATGATTCTCAACCTTTCCTCTGTCATTTACCCTCATGTCTTGATGTATAATCAGCCTTTTATCCCGCCTCCCCTTGACTTCCACACAATCAAAGACATAAAGGCACAAAGTATGAAGTTACAAAATACCTTCAATATCAAGGTACTGTAAAATATTTACTTTGATAAATAAAGACAAAGTACGGTTCACACATATCAGTCAGAATGAGACAAAAACCAGAAACAAATACTATAAGTGGAACCTTCGCTGCCGCAGTGTCTCGGACAGTTTACTTATTAGTATATACTGTATTTCAGGAAAATTCCTGCATTTCTAGACTGATATATTTACCCCATCCATGGGATTTTTTTTCCCCTTGGGGGTAACTTTACCCCTGGCTGAGACCGACTGGACTAGAAGAAAGGTTTATTATTATTATTATTATTATTATTATTATTATTATCATTATTATTATTATTACTATCATAATTATTATTATTTTTATCATTATTATTATTATTGTTGTTGTTGTTGTTGTTGCTGTTGTTGTTGTTGTAGCTGTCATTGTTGTCATCATCATCATCATCATCATTATTATCATTATTGTTATTATTATTAGTAGTAGCAGTAGTAAAGGAAGCAGCAGTAGTAGCAGTAATAGTGGTGGTACTAATAGTACTGTCATCATCCTTATCACCATTATTATAACCATTATCATATTTTTAAAACAATATTTGACTGCCTATTTTACCATAACCATATTCAGTAACTTCTTACCTCCCTCATACCTCCTTTCTCCCCCTCTCTCTCTCCTCCCTTCTCTCTACACCTCCCTCCTTCCCTCCCTCCTGTCCTTTCTTCTCTCCAAACCTCCCTCCCTCTTGGTCATCCCTCTCTCCATACGTCCCTCCTTCCTGTTACTGTCAACTCTCCAAACTTTCCTTCTTCCTCACCTCTCCACTGCACCTTCCCTTCGTTTCTTTCTCTCCTTCCCTCCCTCCCTTATTTCTCTCCAGTTCTGTTTCCCTTCCTCCCCTTCTCCTTTCCTCTCCATCACTCTCCTCCCCTCCTTACATAGTTTCTTCCCTACTTACCTCTCCATAGCACCTTCCCTTTAACTCTCTCCTTCCCTCCCCCCTTTTTTCTCCCCAAATCTGTCTCTCTTCCAGTCCTTCTCCTTTCCTCTCCATCCCGCACCTCCCCTCCTTCCACAGTTATTTCTCTACTTAACCCTTCACTGCACCTTTTTTTTCTTTTAATCACGGAATTAGTGAGATAAGAAACAAGTTCCACAGTAAGGTGGGCGAGTAAGATAAAATGTAAACAGTGTATGGGTGTATGGTGTGGGTGAAATGTAGTTTTACACCCGCCCTTGCAGATCGAGAGGGGTGTTAGGTTTTCTCGATGTGTGTGTGTGTGTGTGTGTGTGTGTGTGTGTGTGTGTGTGTGTGTGTGTGTGTGTGTGTGTGTGTGTGTGTGTGTGTGTGTGTGTGTGTGTGTGTGTGTGTGTGTGTGTGTGTGTGACCTCCCTAACCTTGTACCCTTCCTCCATACTCTTCCCCTTTGCGTAACTGCCTCGCTCTTTCCCTGTCTGCCTTCTCCATTTACATTTCTATCCCTCCTACGTCATCTCTCTCCTATCTATCCTTTCATTATTATCACCATTTTTCTTGCATCTACTTCCTCCTGATCAGGTCCTTCCTTCTTTCTATTTCCCCATTTCCTCTCAATACTTGCCTTCTGATTAAATTTTTCCTCCTGTTATGCTGATTACACATTTCCCCTAGTCTTCCCTTTTCTCTCTCTCTCTCTCTCTCACCCACCAGAGCGAGTCTCCAGGATATGTAAGAGTCTCTCCTGACACTGTGCAGACGGGTGGGTTGTGTTTATGTAAGCTATCACCACTACGCACCACCCTCCCTCACCACCCCCTACACCACTAAACCCTCCTTCACCACTACACCCTCCCCATTCACCACTACACCCTCCATCACTACTACACTCTCTATTACAACTACATCCCTCCGTCACCACTACTATACCTTCCTTCACCATCACACCCTCCCCCTTCACCACTACACCCTCCATCACTACTACACTCTCTATTACAACTACATCCCTCCGTCACCACTATTATACCTTCCTTCACCACCACACCCTCCCCTTTCACCACTACACCCTCCATCACCACTTCACCGTTCCTCACCACTACCTCCCTCCCTCAACCATTCCACCATCACCACTACACTCTCCCTCACAAATACACCTTCCCTTCCTCACCTATACAGTATGTCATTCTCTTTCTTGCCACGCATTGTTTTATAATTATTTCATAATATCAAGTGGGAGGCAGACAATGGGGGTGCCGGGAGTTTTAAAATGGAGTGGTCAAGGGGTGGCCAAGCTCACCTATGGGATGGTCCAAGGAATACTCTTCAGGGAAGTCCGGAAGTATTCCCACCAAATACCGGTGCAGCCACTGGACAGGCCACACATTTCCGGGAAGGCCATGGGAACCCTTGCCAGTTCTCTGGCTATGTCACTGGCCCCACACACACACACACACACACACACACACACACACAGGGGGGGCATGGTGGCTCAGTGGTAGAGTGCCGACTTGAGACCGAAGAGTCGTGAGTTCGAGCCACGCCCGGGTAAGCTGCCCTGCCGGGAGAGGTAGCGCTCTCCTGTCACTTTGCTGGTTGTAGCAGCCGTGGCTCGGTGGGTTAGAGCGTTCTGATCGAAGGGTCGGAGGTTTGAGTCCACCCAAGGGTCAATGATAGACATCAGGAAAGGCATCCGGTCATAAATTGCTACACACTCCAAACCCAAAGTCCTCTACCCAGGGGCAACGCCTTAGCCCTTACTGAAAAAAAGGAAACACGGTGTAAAACTCATATATATAAATATATATATATATATATATATATATATATATATATATATATATATATATATATATATATATATATATATATACACACACACACACACACACACACACTTATACAACCTCTCTCTCTCTCTCTTCCTCGAGAGAGAGAGAGAGAGAGAGAGAGAGAGAGAGAGAGAGAGAGAGAGAGGTTGTATAAGTGTGTGTGTGTGTGTGTGTGTGTGTGTGTGTGTGTGTGTGTGTGTGTGTGTGTGTGTGTGTGTGTGTGTGTGTGTGTGTGTGTGTGTGTGTGTGTGTGTGTGTGTGTGTGTGTGTGTGTGTGTGTGTGTGTGTGTGTGTGACAAACAGCCTACCACATATGTAAGAAGAGCCTGACAGGGAATCCCTCTAAGAATATATAAAATGAAAATAATAACTCTTCACATCCTAACTCCTCTCATCTTACAGGCAGTTGTGATGTCATAGTGTATGCTGGTTAACCTATGGGGTGAAGTGAATAATCTGGAAGGCTTGTGTGGGTGAATAATAATATGGTAAATTCACTCAATATATCCCATCCTATTTGACAAGGAACAGAGAAAGATGATGACAGTGGTGGTGGTGGTGGTGGTGGTCGTGGTGGTGGTGGTGTTGCTACCTACTGCTGCTGCTACTGACGACGAAACCGACGACGATGATGCCTGTCCAGGATGCAACACAGCACCCCATACTATTAAGCACATTATAGAAGACTGCATTGCACACAATCACCTACGCCAACAACACAACATACACTCTTTGAGAGCTCTGTGGGAAAGCCCGGTCTCGGCCATGGCCTTCCTAAGGGACTCGGGGCTGTTCGGCCAGACTGCCTAGGGAACAACTACTACTATATACTACTACTATGACGACGACGATGATGATGATGATGATTGACTGACTGATTGACTGACTGACTGATGATGATGATGATGACTATTTTTATGCCGTGCCTTGGAAATATCTATCTTCCGACACAACTCCATAAGTAGCACAGATTTCGTTGCACTTATTTCTTGCTCAGTGGGCTAGAGCGGTCCGCTCTGACTGAAGGGTCGGAGGATCGAATCCACCCAAGGGTCATTGGTAGACATCAGGAAGGGCATCCGGTCATAATATGCTACACGCTCCAAACCAAAGTCCTCTACCCAGGGGCAACGCCTTAGCCCTTATCCAAAAAAGGGGTACCTGGCGTAAAAAACTCACTATTACACCTGTACATCGTTTTGTATGCTGTAAAGATAGTGTTATTATGGACACAGTTTGCATCGGTAACACACCAGAGGATGTTGGGGTGTGGTGGGCAGAATAAATAAATTGTAAGGAGGTGTTACGCAATCTCCCAAGACACTATACAACTAACAGACACGTATGCTTCCTGAATAATTAAGGGGACGAGGAATCGAAAGACGCTTCAATTTCTTTTTACAGGTCTGATAGGCTGCTGTCTTAGGTCGCGTCCACACCAACTGCTTGCTGGTGTGGGCGTATGTGGGTAGGTGTGGGCGGGTGTGGGGGAGAGCTTTTATGCGTTACTGTTATGCAGAACTCCAGCTCGCGCCAGCAAACATTTGGTGTGGACGCGCCTATTAAGGAGGTGAACGCTGCGTGCCTGCTTCAACTCCCTGCACGCTAGGGTAGGTCCACCATCACCAAATATAGCCAATGCAAGGACAGACCCACACCCGTATTATTGTTAGCGTAGGAGGCTAACGAGGACCTATTCCGTAACAGATTATTTTGTTTATTACTCTCTCCTGTTCTCTTTCTTGCTATACATATCTTTGTGGTATCATGAGAGTATACATCGATAATATACAGGAAGACACACAGATAAACCGGGAAGAAAAAAAAAAAGCGCAAGGGAGTTTCCTTAATTGAAGAGAAGGACACTATACACTTTTAACGCTAACTTGGCCTAAAATTTCTATAAAAATACCCTGAGAGAGAGAGAGAGAGAGAGAGAGAGAGAGAGAGAGAGAGACCACACAGACTTTCCGAACATTATTAAACGGCCCGCCTTAATATGAGAGAGAAGAAATACAGGAAATAATGCAGAAGTAATTTTTTGCAATTGGAAACATAAAACCTTCTTTTTAGCTATCCTTGTCATATTCTCGCAGTCAAGTTGCGCTCCTCGCCAAACCTGCATGTGCTTCCGCTTCTGATATTCTTAACACCCGAAATCCCAGCACGCCATTTACATATAGTAGTAGCCCTTTCAATCTGGTGACGATTTTTGCTCTCAACTCGTCTTTGCTATCTCTAGACGATTTTATTCAGCTTAGGAGAGACTTTTCGAACTGGAGGGGTTAGTTATAGCCTTCAGGTACCCCGTCGTTAAGAGAGAGAGAATAAAATCGTCAGGACGCCGCGAGCATAAACAAAAGAGTGCGTCTCTGGATTGAACTGGTTAATTCTTGTTGCGACCAGACGATTCAGTTCAACTCAGAAAGACATCAGAATACTTAAAGAGTCAGTGAAGGTATGTCGTATCCCTCCATTTCGAAAAAGCTAGCCTACAGTGAAAATATAATCGTTTGGAGATACAAATACCAATAAAAAAAAACTGCGTCATGGGACTGAAGGTTAAAATGTCGCCTTGCATGGAGGAAGTGACCAATCTGCGTCTCCGATGGTGTGTGGGTCCACTTGGGGGTGAGGTGGGGGAAGACGAGGGGAAGGGAGGGAAGAGGGAGGGGGTAATGGGGAGGTATGGAGGAGGATAGGAGTGGGGAAGGGAAGAGGAAAGAGGAAGAGGGAAGAAAGGGAAAGAAATACAGAGAGAGAGAGAGAGAGAGAGAGAGAGAGAGAGAGAGAGAAGGGAGGAAAGGAGGAGGAAGAAGAGAAACAGGGGAGTACAAAGGAAAGCAAACAGCAACAGTCCTTATGGTCCTTTCGAGGCTGTTTGTTACAGAGCAGACTATGACTACGAGATCTAATTCTACTATACATGCTAAAGGATAAAGATTGTAAAGCAAGAAGGCTCCCCTCGGCTCCAAACCCTCCAGTTGAAGCTGGCAGGAAAAAGTGAGAAAAAACACCATGCTGCATGGAAAAACTGACATGGAAATTTCATAGGAAAGACTGAAAAGGAAAAGTTACATTCTATAATACTTCCTATAACCAACCAGTTTTAATAACCTGAAAGAGAAAGTAGTAAAATAGAATTAATAATCAAATAAATAACGCATGACACTATGTACGGGTACGTTGAGTTAACGGGGCTTCCGTATACATGACGTGGAAATTACACAGTGCACAGTGTGGATGTTTAGGGATGATGCGGCAGCCTTGCCTGGCACTTTTAAGGTAGGCAGCAGTCACTCCACTGAGAAATGGAGTTTTCCCTTGCGGAACAAGCACACAAGTTACCTACTGAAGCAGTGACCCCTGGTACATTAAAAAAAATCCCGATGGTGGTCACTTAACTAACAGGGACCCTCAGTGATCCACAGCCCATCACAGGTCGAAAGTATGAGTAGTGACCATTAACGCAGGGCTATCAGTGCATATCCTAGTCTGTGTTTATACTATATTTACATTTAATAAATTGATCCAGGCTCGGGGGGGGGGAGGGGAATTATATATACATAGACAAGCGTTTTACTCAGGAGTAAACATATTAAGCTGGGGGTTAAACGACAGATTTACCACATCGGAGGGCAATTTGTTCCATATATTTACAACCCTATTAAAGAAGAAATGCTTAGCTTCATGCGACTGTAATCGTTTGCTAATTATTTTATGCCCACTGCCTCTAGTATAAATCGAGTGAAAAATTGAAGAATTTATCGACAGCCATGTTATCATGTCCTTTGAATATTTTGAATACTTAAATTAAATCTCCTCGTAACCTCCATTTAGTTAGGGTAAAGAGATTCAGGGCTAAACGTTCCTCGTACGGTTTATTTCTCAATCTAGGCATCATTTTTGTCATCCTTCGCTGTACTCTTTCAAGTTTCTCCATATCCTTTTAATAATATGGTGACCAAAATTGAACGCAATACTCCAAGTGCGGACGAACTAAGGAATTATACAGTGTGAGGACGATATTTTCGGATTTATATTCAAATGCTCTGCCTATGAACCCACTCAGTTTACTGGTTTTTTTCATCTGTACATTGTTTGCTTGGTTTCAAATCGTTTGTTGTTATAACTCCTGAGTCTTTTTTCACGGTTTACCCTATCAAGCTGGACATTATTCATGTTATAACTAGCTCTTACATTTTTACTGCCGATGTTTAGCACTTTACATTTATTGATATAGAAATTCATTTGCCATACCTGGGCCCAGTCAAACAGTTGATCAAGATCTCTCTGATCTCCCTGCCATTGCAATGCTATTTCTGCTCAGTTACCTATTATAGTATCGTCAGCAAATTTTGAAATCTTACTGCATAATCCTTCATTAATATCATTTATATATATCAAAAATAGGATAGGACCTAACACTGAACTCTGCGGTTCAGAAATATATATTTATATATATATATATATATATATATATATATATATATATAGAGAGAGAGAGAGAGAGAGAGAGAGAGAGAGAGAGAGAGAGAGAGAGAGAGGAGGGAAAAGGGAAGGAAGGGGATGGAATGAGGGGGTAGGGTGAGGGAAGAGGAGGGGAGGGGAGGAAAGAGGAGGAAAGGAGGGTAGGGAGGGAAGGGGAGGGGAGGAGGATTGAGTACGAGAGAAGGTATTAGCAAGGGCAGGAGAGACGGGGAGAAGGGCATGGAAGTGTGAAGTGAAGAAAGAAAGGAAGATAGGGGACGATAGTAATGAGAGAAAGAAAAGAGGAACGGGTGGGAGTGGAGACGATGAAAAAAGGAGGGGAAGGAAAAGGAAGGGGAGGGCAAGGAGGAAAGGAAGAAATGAACGGAGGATGGGAAGACAGAGACTGGGTGGGAGGGAGAGGAAGGAAATAGAAAGAAGGGACGAAGGAAGGAGGGAAGGACGGGTTGGAGGGAGAGACGGGAGGGAGGGTGGGATGGGAAGGCAGTCGTGAGCTATCCAGGTAGGAATTTCCCAGAAGTGGCGTCACACCTGTCCTGCTGGGGAGTTTCAACATCACAGAGTAAAAATAATCATCACAGTATTTATCATCATCCTGGCTTTTTTCTCCTTAAATGATCCACCAACAGAGAAGAAAGTTCCGAAAATGAAAAAAGAACTATGATAAGTAAGCCCAGGGAAAACTAGATAAACAAAGAAATATAAAGCCAACAAAAATATAATGACGATAAGTCAAATAAGCGCTTGAAAAATGTCAGGGCTATTTCTTCACATTCTGATGCCATTTCTATTTTCATCTTGTCATCCCCAGGTGTTCACACTGAAGGAGTTAACACCTTTACAGCAGCGAGACTTTTTTTTTTTTCCTGTTCAGCTAACCTAACTTTACTCATTAAACTGGGAGACGACTCACAGTGAAGAGGTTTATAAGAACAATATCTAACATCTACTTAAAATTTCTCCCCTGAGCTGAATAATACCTTCTGGTGCTGGTAAGAAAAAAATTTAAAAGTCGTAATTAAAGTAGTAGTAGTAAGTAGTAAGAGGTAGTAGTGGTAAGAAGTAGTAGTAGTAAGAGGTAGTAGTAGTAAGAAGCAGCAGTAGTAAGAAGTAGTAGTAGTAAGAAGTAGTAGTAGTAGTAGTAATAGTAGTAGTAGTAGTAATAGTAGTAGTAGTAGTAGTAGTAGTAGTAGTAGTAGTCATATGTTCATCTGAAACGTGAACCCAGTGAACTACAGGCTGAACTTTACCATTTTCCTTTCGGGGGGGATAAGGGGGTTGAGAGACGTTTGTATAACCGGGCAGTGAAACAGCCGGTTATATCGATGCCACCACATGAAGGCGTCCCTCTCCAGCACCGTCATCGCAGCGTAGGGGGTAGAGAAACAGCGCCTGGAGGTGGTGTGGTTAGACGGCCCTAGTGAACAGACGGCCTTGCATCAATTGTGGGTCCGATCGGCGAGAGGAAAGTAAGCGCGCGGCCACATTTGTTTGAAACATGTGATCAACAGGATGAAACGAAGCACAGGGTTAGAGCTGCTGTACTACCCGGAACTAAGCCTTGGACGCAACACTGAGCCTCGTTTCCTCTTGACGATCACATGTTGGGAGTAAGTGTGGTCGCGCCTTCAATAATTCTGATTATGAAATGCCACAGAAGGACATAAGCCTACTGTAGTGTTACGTGGGATTTTTGTATTTTATTTTTGTTTTTTGTCCTTCCTAGGGCCGACGGGACATGGAGGGCTTCTTATCACTTCTTCATTAGCTATTTATTCTGCACATCACACGTCAACATGCCCGTGATGAAAAGTATACTAATATCAAGATCGCATAAATAACAAGCCAGAAAATATTAAAGGGTGCCGCTCAAATTAAATCGCTGAGAATGGTATGCCACGAAGCTTCCCCTGCCGCTTGCAACACGGCCCTCACACCCTTAACTTGGCCGAAGATGTTGTGTTTTTAATTCTGTTCACGTTTCCTCCTGACGCTTATGATGAAGGTAAGAGTGGCCCGTAACTGGGGATTCATGAAGGCTGTATCCAACCCTTCCAGCCCTGAAAATCTATCTTAACTAAAATAAAATCGTCCGGAGATAGCAAGAATACATTTAAATAACACGTCACCAGATGGAAGAGATTATTTAGTGATGTATCCCGGAAGCCACGGTACTCATTGTGCTGATATTTTTACATACACACACACACACACACTCCCTTGTATCTGAGTCTCGCCTGAACCAGGCCTGTGGTCACTAGGGAATGTTTACACGTCCAAACACATGACAAGACAAACATATACCATTCCTTCACACCACGGCAAATTCGTGTGCCTAATGTCAAACCAAAAGCCCATCACGAATAGCAAATAAAATGTTACTCATGAGTAAAATCAATAATAATAATAATAATAATAATAATAATAATAGTAATAATAATAATCCAAACATCTGGTAAAACAATCCTAAAGTTTTCTGGGCTAAAAACGCTCGTAATATTTCTTGTCTATACTTTTTTCTTCAACCATATAAGTATAATTTGTTTTAACTGATGGAACTGGAAAAATCCGAGGAATACCAAGTCGTGGTTGCTTGAAATTAATCGATGACCCATAGTTATGAGATTGAAATGTCTCCTTGGTTACTAGTCAAACAACACCCTTCAATCTGACTATACTTAGCCATCACCCGAGACGAAAGGGATGAGGGATCTTTGTCAGGTTAGAAAATGCATTATATATACCAGGCAATTCACATTCAGACAAGAGAGAGAGAGAGAGAGAGAGAGAGAGAGAGAGAGAGAGAGAGAGAGAGAGAGAGAGAGAGAGAGAGAGAGATTTAGTGATTTCTTGTATCTCTTCAGGAAAAAAGTTGTCCTTAATGTCCAGTCAGAAACCCATCACGACGGAAAAAAAAAAAAAAAAAAAAATAACGCTACTCCCAATGAAATTGCCCTAAACCGCAAAGGAAGGGGTTTTACGAAGTTACCTAAACCATCAGGAACGCAGTCCTTCTGACCGGCATGGGAGACCTCGTAACACCTCTTCCTCGGCGATTTACTTTTGCGTATTCCCTTAACGTTCTCCTGTGTGTTATTCATATACTTTAAATCTCGACGTAGTTTGCATTAAAGACATACAACACAATACCAAGGAATAATGTTTAGATTAAATCGCTGGGTGAAATGTCTTACGAAAGCTCCAAGGCCACTTACAACGCGACCGAAAAGCTTATATTTAGAAATACGCTTGCGACAATATTTCTCTCGTAACTCTGATTTTAAATAACGGGAAGAACATGGCATATATATAAAAAGTATTAAGTCTTGTTCCTTTCCTACAAAAAGTAAATAATAATAATAATAATAATAATAATATTAATAATAATGATGATGATGATAATAATAATAAATAAAGGTAATGGTAACACTCTACATCCTCTCCATAGCACTTCTTTGTGACTAGAACCATATTCTATCATTATTGTCTTGTTATAGCTCAACATTCAAGATGACAAACTGACATTTTTACTTCTAGTTAAAGTCACACAATAGGCTCCTGTAAATGAGGTAAGATTTGCAAGTTATATTGGCCTTGAAATGAGCCAAAAAAAATAACATTACTACTACTACTACTGCTACTACTAATAATAATAATAAGAAGAATAAGAATAAGAATAACTAATAATAATAAGAAATAGTTCGTCGTAAAGTTTATTTATGAATCTCCCGCCAAGGCCTCAGTCTGGCTGGCATGGGTAAGTTTGCAGTACAGCCATGAGCACAAGTTTCCCTTCTGCCCTCAACGTATTCTGCTTTCCATATTTCTTTTTCCTCCCTCAACAACAAAAAATATCCTTCCTTCTCGTTCTCTTATGTTCTTCAAATCGACAGTATCTAAAAACAGTACTTGTGAAACTTTCAAATGACACAGACGACTAACTTTTGCTCATGCCTGTAACCTTCGCCATATGGGTATTGCCTGAGGGGCAGTGAAGCTGAAGGGGACAGGGAGGTGGGGAGGAAGAGGGAGACGGCGGGAAGGGAGGAGGGAGGGGGAGAGAGAGAGAGAGTTGGAGGAAGGAGGGAGGGACACGGAGAGAGAGTTGGAGGGAAAGAAAGTTGGAGGGAATGGAGGGATGAGATGTTTTGATGGAGAGAGGGGGAAGGGGAAGAGAAACGGAATGAAGGTAAGGAGGGGAACGGAGAAAGAGAGAGGGGGAGAGAGACGGAGGTAAGGGAGAAAGGGGATTAGGGAAAGAGTACAAAGGAGTACAAAGGAAAGCAAACAGCAACAGGTCCTTTCGAGGATGCTTGTTACAGAAAAGACTATCACTATGATGTCCAATTCTGCAAGCTGAAGGTAGGGATAGTAGCCTAAAACAAGAAGGGAGACAGGAGTAGGGAACGTAGATGAAAGGATTGAGAATTAGAGAGAGAGAGAGAGAGAGAGAGAGAGAGAGAGAGAGAGAGAGAGAGAGACGCGGGGGAGGATGGGGGGGAGGGAGTAGGTTACGTAAGGTCGTGCGTGGGAGAAAGAGAGATAAAGAAACGGAAAAAATAACAGGAAGAGAAAGATATGAAGACAAGGAGAGACGAGGGAGAGAAGAGGTTTGAGGAGGAAGAGAAGAAGAGGAAAAGGGAATGGAGAGAAGTGGAAGGGAAAGGAAGAGAGAGAGAGGGAGGGTGCGAGGGAGAGATGGAAGGGGAAAGGAGCAGGCAAGGAGGGAGGGGGGATGGAAGAAGGAAGGAAGGAAGACAGGGAGGGAGACGGAGGGGAGGTAGTGAAGGGAGAGAGATGGAGAGAAGGATGGAAAGAGTGGGGAGAGAGATGGAGAGAAGGATGGAAGGAGTGGGGAGAGAGATGGAGAGAAGGATGGAAAGGCGGAGGGGGGTTGAGATGGAGGTCAGGGAAAGGATAGAAAAAGATTGAGAGAGAGAGAGAGAGAGAGAGAGAGAGAGAGAGAGAGAGGTGGTGAAGGAGGGTGTGATGGAGAGGGAGGCATTGCAAGGAGTTACAAGGACAAGTAGTACCTCAAAAGGTCTTATAACCCATACGAAGGAGGTACCAAGGAGCTGAAAAGACAGAAGATGGGGGAGGGGGCTAGACGATTGAAGGAGGGGGGGGAAGGAGGGGGAGGGAGGTTAGGAGAGGAGAGGCATAGACAGGAAGACGAAGGGGGGAGGGGAGGGGGGAAGCGTGGGACGGGAGAGAGAGAGTGTGGGATGCTGGAGGGCAGGGGGGAGTGGAGGAGAGGGGGAGGTTGAAAGTATACAGGTGAGGGAGACCCGACGAGGAGCTACAGTCGTCACCCATCCAGCAGCCAGGTAGGTTAAGTATACACATTGTCCCCCCCTCCTCTATGTCTGTCTGTCTGTCTCTCTCTCTCCCTCTCTCGCTCTCTCTCTCTCTCTCTCAAAATTTCGTATGAACACTGATTTCCAACTGTAAAAGTATACGGTGATGTTCTTTAAATTGCACGAATCATTCACGATTAACAGATTTGCAGTCTCTCTCTCTCTCTCTCTCTCTCTCTCTCTCTCTCTCTCTCTCTCACTGGCTGTTTATCTACATCCGTCTGTCTGTCCATCGGTCTGCCTGTCTCCCTCTCTCTGTTTCTGTCAATCTGTCGTTGCCTCTGCCTTGTCTCTGTATGTTTTTCTGTCTATATATGCATGTATGTATGTATGTATTCTTCTATCTACATCTCTATCTATCTATCTATCTACCTCTGTCTTTGTCTCTGCCTGTCTGATTGTCTGTCTGTACCAAACTCACTCAACAACTCAGTTATGTCTCAGTCCCCCCTCAGAACTAAAATGCTTTCAACCTTTCTTTCTTTTTTTTTTTATAGTACACTGTATCTACGTCGCTTTTTTCCTTGACGCCCAACACTCCAATTTCTACACTTCTACAACGGCTCAAACGAATCAGTTATGAGGCATTTACGTGGCTAGAACTTCCTTGTTATTATAGTTTTGGATATGTGACTTACATTAGTTCAGTTGTGTGGTTGCGATATTGAGTGAAAAGTAATTTAATGTGTACGAGAGACTGTATTATGCAAGCCAATTTTCACAGTCTGCATGACCCTTGCGAACTTTGTATATGCCAAGCAGAGAGGTGGAGAGTCAGGGCGACAAGTGCATGAGGGAGAACGGTGGGTCGCGAGAAGAGGATCATTACTGAACAGGGTCAGAAAGAACTGGAGGGTCTATTTTACTGACGCCAGCTAACTCATGATGCGCCATAAGGCAATTCATAGAAAGATTAGAAGTAATATTTACATTATTAAGTTTCAAGCCAGTGAAGCATACGTAGTTCAAATGGGGAGACAGGAAAGCTAAATTATCCTTCCTGGTGAAAAACATTTAAATGAATAGGTTTTAGCTACGCGTGTTTCTCACTTTGAACTTAATTTCCGGAAAAGTCTGCCCCAACGCACAGCTTGAATGAAATACGTAACAGTAATAGTCTGGAGGTATGCAGTATCCAACGAAGGATATTCTAGGTTGCAAAGGATTGAACTACAGTCGCACTATGCAACCCTACTTCAAAACGCTGCATCTAGCGAGTGGTGTGAGCTAGTCGATTTGTCTTCACTTCACGGAGATCAGCAACTCCCACAACTTGAACACTGAGTTGTATTCGCATGAACTTCAATAACCCTTACTGACAAGGCACAAATGAATCCACTGGTCAAATCGACACATGAATCTGATTACATACTCGTATGGCCATCAACTGAGCTAACAGGGCTTAAGGATCTTCGTCAGGATGAGAGTGAGCTTAAGGATGGCGCTCTTGTGGGCTTAGATGACTCCTTAGTACCTCTGCCTTGCCAATATATTTCTTAAAAGGAAATTCATATTCATTCTGCATGCTCTTAGTTATGATGACGGTAATCCCTGCAGCCGAAACGTATCTCCTAAGCCGAATATAATCGTTTGGCGTTATGAAAAAAAAAAAAAATCTATGGATGAGAAAGATAACGATAAATATTGTAAATACCATTAAAAAGGATGTAAGGTGCAAAACATATCGCGAAGGAAGAAATGTTATAATTTTTGAAGGACTGAAACTGCCATATGTCCATCTTGAGTGCTGAGAGCTTTACATTAATACTAGAATAAGATGCTAGTCACGAAGAAATACTATGGAAAGGATTTACAGTCCAAGGATTTTTTTTCTTTTGGGGGGGGGGGATTGAGCAACGTGAAATAAGCTTCAAAAAGACGAAAATCTGTACCAAGTTAGAGTGAAAAGAGTAAAGTGAGCATCCTTAGCGTAAGTGATCATAGGCGGGATACACAAACGCACGAACAATTCCCTGTCGTAATTTAGGATTTGATATGGAGGAAGGGCAAGGAGGCTCTTGAATCTTCCTCTGTCTCCTGATCCAACTTCATAAATACATCTTAGTTACGAGAAGGAATGTAAAACTGGGTATAACTGTTTTCTGTAGGATGACCAGAGAAAGGGGTGAAAAATCTGCCTTTGTTTTAGTTCTTCCTGGAAAAAACATACCCAAGTCAAGACAGGAAGGCGATCGTAAATACGTTTGAGAATCCCACTCTAAGGATCCCGGAACATCCTTACCCAACATGGCTTACGCAAAACACACACACACACACACACACACACACACACACACACACACACACACACACACACACACACACGTGGATCATGTTACCTAAGGTGGCGCGGACGGTACGGTCATTGTGTGGGTTGGGGTGGGGGTGGGGGTGGGGATGAAGGTGGGGGTGTGGGTTGGGGTTTGTGACCTCAGTTTTGATATCTATAATTTTTTTTTCCTGTTCTTAAATTTGAAAGCTGGGGTAAGGAGTGAGAGGAGATGTGACACACTTTCTCTCAACACTTTTATGTTTGCACTCCTACGTGTGTGTGTGTGTGTGAGTGTGTGTGTGTGTGTGCATAAGATTACATGTTTATCTCTTCCCTTTACTCATACAGATTCCCTACACCTCAGAATCAAACTGTAGCGAATATTAAGGTGTTAAATACGAAAAACAACACGATTTCAGATATGGTGACTGCAACGGAGGGTTAATTTACCCTACACTTTGGTTAAAATCCTTCACCACACACCCTGTCTCTCTCAACACATTGACGACGATCCCTGGTTATACAAGACTGGTGCTGGCTCATGGCTTGGTGAAACTACTACTACTACTAACACTACTACTACTACTACTACTACTACTACTACTACTACTAGTAATACTCACTAACTACAAACACGCTAAATTATGAAAAAAATTGAGGATTAGCAATTTCCTTAAGATCAGGTATTTCTGTCATGGTCTTGTCACCACCAGACGATTTTATTCAGTGCTGATACGTCGTACTGAAGGGGTTATAGTTTTTTTTTTCTTCGTTTCAGTCTATCACAAAGAAAATTCAGGAGAACTTTGCAGATGGAGGAACGTAGAAAAAAACAAAAACATATTAACCTTTTTACCACAATGAGGCATATTAGTTACAGTCTTGCTACCTCCAGACGATTTTATTCAGCTTTGTGGGGATGCCGTGCAGTGAAGGGGTAAATGTAGGCCACATCCAACCCCTCTTGTTCGAAATCTCAGCAGTTCAAGTCCAAATGTCACAGGTTTTTTGTTACGAATGGAGGAAACCTGTAATCTGGTGCATGGATTTTTTTTCCCATCCTCTATTCATCTTGTCAGAAAAAAACAAAATACTGAAATCGTATGGGTAGAAAAAATACAAAATTCGTCATCAGGTTCAGGGACACAAAACCTCTTCAATACGATGATATATTTATTTTTAATTTTTTTTTGCACATGATTTTATTCTGCTTGGGACGGACTTTCGAACTGGGGAGGTTAGATAGAGACTTCATGTTCTTTTTCCATATCAGATGTCTTTCTTAAACTGAATAGGGTAATCTAGGGGTTCCAAGAAAATGATTCAAAAGACGTGCTCGGGCCAACGGAGTTAACTTCTACTCTCAGAAATCTTTGTACTGCCAGAGGATATGGCTGAAGGATAGTGTTATAGGATACACAAGTAGGGTATAGTAACAGGATACAATAATAGGATACAGTAGTAGGATATAGAAGCAGGATAGTAATAGTAATAGGATATAGAAGAGAGTAACAGGATACAGTAATAGGGTAATAATAAGATATAACAGTAAGATCCAGAAGTAGGATAGTAATGGGATACAGTATTAGGACACAGTAGTAGGATCTATTAATAGGATACAGTAGTGGAGTAGGACATAGTAGTCGGACACAGCAGTGAAGGTGGTGACTGAGGTGACATTTATACGGTAGGAGGTGTACGATGAACAACTGAGCATCGTCCTTTCGTCCCTGGGAGGCAGTATCATGGAGCAGTGTTGGACCAACAGCCGATAGCTGGCCTTGTGCAGCACTCCCAGGCGGGAGACTCAACCACATGTACAAAAAGTCTAGGCTGAGATTCCTGTACATAGTTCTTCCACACTAAAACATCCGATTTCTTGGGACAGATTGAACCTGTTGGCCTTGGGTGACAGCTGTCCAAGGAAAGAGGGACAGTTCGAATTGAAACCAAGACGCTAAGAACGTCAAACCATTCAAAAACTTGGCCAGGCAACTAATTACTGGTACAATGGTGGCGAGGGAACTATGTGGCACCAAGTATCCCAATGAAATGCCATCAACAGGCGAAAAAATAATCTTTAAAATGCAGTTCAAAAGTCTCTCAAAAACTAAACAATTTCGTCTGGAGAAGGCAGAAATAAAAGAAAAGATATCGTAGGCAAAAAGTTAATATGCAGAGATATGCTATTTGGGTCAGCCATGTAATAAAATGGGGTTTAATATAATACAGTAAGGGAGTGTGTGGATGCAACTCTCTTCCTGTCTCCTTCCTTCAGTTTTCTTTCCGTTTTCGTTTATTTACCTTTTGAACAATTCTCCTTCCCCGAGTTCTTCTCCTTGACCACTCTTTCTTCAACCATCCTTCCTTCAACCTGCGTTTTCTTCAATTATTTCTTCAACTCTCCCTCATTCTCCTCCTCTTTCTTCCTTCAAACTGCCTTCTTTCAACTGTCAGTCCTTCAAACCTCGTTTTTCTCCTTCTTTTCCCCCACTTATGGGTCTTTCAGCTCTCCTTCCTTCAGTCCCTCTTCCTTGAACCATCTTTCCTTCCATCAGTCCTCCTTCCTTCCTTCAGTTATCCTACCTTCGTTTCTCCTTCCACTGGAGAACCAACGATAATGATCAGGATATACGGTATGACGCAAAAAGCTGACCACCTGAGGGCGAAGAATTTGGGTACGCGACTCTATCTCTCTCAAATGCACCTCACTCGCCACACCTGCCGCCCACTACAAAGATTTGTTAATATCATCATTATCCATCCATCCATCATCCAATCCTGTGTTTCCCCATGAGGAGCATAGGAGCCCGGGGCTAGGCAAGTTGGTCCTGACATTTAAGATGAGAGTGACCAGCCTCACTCATCCCTGAGTGGGATTACGTGAGCAATAAACCCCTACCACCCCTTGGATATAAACCTACACAGGCTCAATCCGACTGGAGCCCAGTAATTACCCACTAAACCACCAGATGCCATAATTTGGTTATATGGTTACCACCCAGAGTAGTAAATGGTTTCCTGGTGTACAGAAAACCATTTGGCTTGTCGCTCAGTGTACAGTCACCCACAGGCAGAAGGAAGTGGAAAGAATGAAGGAAAGAAAGACAGAAGAGGGAGTGTAAAGCAACCTGTAGGCAGAAGGAAGAGGAAAGAATGAAGGCATGAAAGACAGCAGTGGGTGTGTGAAGTCACCCGTAGGCAGAAGGAAGGGGAAAGAATGAAGGAAAGAAAGACAAAAGAGGAAGGAAGGACGAGAGGAAAGGGCAGACACCCAAAACTGCACTACATCGAGTGAGTGGAAGGTGAGAGCCCACACCTACAAGTCATCATCATCAATACTATTATTATTATTATTATTATTACTATTATTATATTATTATTATTATTATTATTATTATTATTATTATTATTACCACCACCGACCTACTACTCTCTCCTCCTCTTTTTACTCCACACAAGCGCCCTCACCCGCCCTTCCTGTTGCCGTATAAAAACTTCATGAACTTGTCTGAACTTTGGTGACAGGAAAAAAAAGGAATGTAAACCGGTATTAGTGAAAAAACTGGAGTTGTATTAAGAGAGAGAGAGAGAGAGAGAGAGAGAGAGAGTGTGTGTGTGTGTGTGTGTGTGTGTGTGTGTGTGTGTGTGTGTGTGTGTGTGTGTGTGTGTGTGTGTGTGTGTGTGTGAGAGAGAGAGAGAGAGAGAGAGAGAGAGAATGTGTAAATGAGCAAGACTGAAAATGTTTAGGTTTAAAGGTGAAATTACAATGAAGATAGAGAGAAAACGAAATAAGAAAGGAATGGAATCTATCTATCCATCTGTCTATCAATTTATCTATTTATCCATCTATCTATCAATTTATCTATCTATCCATCTATCTATTGAATGAAGGAAACAATTGGAAAACAAAGTGAAGGAAGAGAAGTGAAGGACGAAAAGCCGATGGAAGAAGAGTTTAAAAAAATATACAAGAACAGATGAATGAACAGGAAATGAGAGCTGGGGAAAAGAATACGCTGAAATAACAGGAAGGAAGGAAGGAAGGATGGAAGGAAGGAAGGAAGGATGGAAGGAAGGAAGGAAGGAGGAAGGAATGAAGGAAGGAAAAGCCTGCACATCCTCTCCTTCCTGACCCCTCCATCCTTATATAGACGTAATGTTATCTTCGTAATTGCTGTGTATCTTGCCCGTATTTGCATATGCTGGAGAGGGCAAACAGTCAGACAGTTAGGTAGATAGATAAATAGACAGACTGACAGTTAGACAGACAGTTAGACAGAAAGGTAGGCAGAACATGTGTGTGTGTGTGTGTGTGTGTGTGTGTGTGTGTGTGTGTGTGTGTGTGTGTGTGTGTGTGTGTGTGCGGTGAGTCAGGTGTGTGGCAAGGGGCTGAGTCAGAGGGAGCGGCATCACGAGGCAGGTTTTCTGTCCTAAGGCGACCCCTGCCCTAACACACACCTCGGACCTGACTCACTAACTAATTATTGACCTGACGTCCTGCAAATAAAAGGTCTACTCGCGATGGGGATTAAATTTCTGTATGATTTTTTTTTTTAAGCAAGGAAGAAGGAACCAAAGGCCAGGAGACCGCAAACCATTCCTTCCCAGAAAAAGACAAAACACAAAAGAGGGCCAAATTCAAGATCCGTTCATTTCGAGATGACTGGACACAAAAGTTTTAAAGTTCTCAGCTCAGGTTAGGACTTTCTCGGGGTTTTAAGAGGCTCAATTGAACCTCTTACTGGCAAAATTAGTTCTACATTCAGCACGTTAATAATGGTTTATGTGGTGGTGATGAAGTGGGATGCCTTCACGTGGTGGCACTGATACTGGTTGGTTTCACTGCCCGGTTATATATGCGTCCCTCAGTTCCTTCCGTATCCCCCCCAAAAATGGAGGATGGTGGACAGCAGGGGGGTCAGCTTCAGCCTGCAGTCCACTGGGTTCACGTTGCAGATGAACCTGGGGCTACAGTAACAATAATAACCACCACCACGACCACCACCACTACCACCACCACTACTACTACTATTACTACTACTACTACTATTGCTGCTGCTATTACAGTACTAGTATCTTTATGATGGTGAAATGTATTATTTTCTATGTATCGTGAGATACGAAATAAAGCTGATTGAAATTGAAATTGAAACTACTATTACTACTACTACCATTACTACTACTACTACTACTACTACTACTACTGCTACTACTACTACTCTTGTGTGATATTTATAACAAAATGTGACTATATTATAATAATATAAACAGCCTATGACGGAATATTACAGTTATAATAATGCAATGCCGGAGAGAGACTTCGGTTCACGAGGATGCAATTTCTCTCTCTCTCTCTCTCTCTCTCTCTCTCTCTTTACAAATGTAACGGTCACTAACTGCTTTTATAAACTGGTCTGGCCAAACGCAAAACTGCTTGTATCTTTCAAACCGGATTCTCGTCGAAAGTCTCCCTAACATGATGATAACCGATGATAATGATGATGATGATAATGATGATGATGATGATGATGATGATGATGAATGATGACAAAGATACCGATGCTGCTGCTGCTGACGATGATGATGATAACAAAGACACCGATGATGATGATGATGATGATGATGATGATGATGATGATGATACAGTTAATGATGTTGACAATGATGATGATGATGGAAACAAAGATTCTGACGCCGACGACGATGATGATGATGATGATGATAATAACGATGATGATGAAACTGGTGGTGGTCAAGTGGTAAGGTAATGAACTGCTAACTGTGAGGACGCGGGATCGGTGCTAGACTAGAGCAAAATACAGTAAAAAATATAAGTATCTCTCTCTCTCTCTCTGACCTCCCACAAATATAAGAATCTCTTTCTCTCTCTCTCTCTCTCTCTGACCTCCCACAAATATAAGAATCTCTCTCTCTCTCTCTCTCTCTCTCTCTCTCTCTCTCTCTCTCTCTCTCTCTCTCTCTCTCTCATATTACACCCATAATTTCGTCAGGTATCACAGCCCGATCAAACGGCCGAGATTTGGACCCATGTCGACTATAACAATTATTATTTAAAATACACAGGAAAATAATCTACTCAAGTTTGGCCATTTTTTTCCCCGACACACCCTGTATATGAAGTTAAAATGATGAAAAATAAATCGCTTCTTATCCTTCCTTCCGACACCCGACACCAAACCCCGTATCCAAGGGCCCTCATTCTCGTCTGTTAAAGATGCTCCCTAACACCCGTTCCTAAGCGATTTATTTTGCCTATTACTCTTTCCACTCCTCTTCATTGTCATTTAAATCAACAATACCCTCTATAAACAACATACAAACTGATATTAACCAGCTGTATCAAAAAATAAATCGCTAAGGAAAAGGTGCTAGGGAGCTTCCATAACCGACGAGAACACGGACATAGTTAGCATAAAAGATTTTCGTAGCACCTCTTTCTTAGCGATTTATTTTGCATATTACTCCTTAACATTCTTTTCTGTTTTACCTGCGTTTTTTCATATCCTTATAATTTGCATCAATAACATACAAAAGTATAATGGGGCTTAATGTGTAGAATAAATAGCTAATAAAAAGGTGCCAAGAAAAGGTCAATTAGAAATACAACCCTGAACAGACACACACACACACACACACACACACACACACACACACACACACACACACACACAAAACACCAAACATAATGTAAGTCGTTTTTGGTCCTTCCCACACTCGACCTCTAATCTTCTTCAGGATGCTGGAACACACACACACACACACACACACACACACACACACACACACACACACACACACACACACACACACACACACACACACACACAATGTAAGTCGTTTTCAGCCTTCCCACAAGCAACCTCTACTTTCCCCCTTCTTCAGGATGCTGTTCGCTGGGTTGGTGACGCTGATCGCCCTAAGCGTTTCGGCGCAGGACCGGGTGGCGTCGAGGGCGTGTTACCACCATCCAACAGCGGGAGGGAGCATCTACGACTTCGAGGAGAGTGACCTGTTCAAGACCAAGAACATCTCATTGTCAGACTACCGCGGCAAGGTTGGTCTGGTCCTTAAAGTCTTATTCTTCGTAGCATCTCTTCCTAAGTGAATTATTTTGCACACCTATCAGAGTCAGACATTCCCCGTGGCAAGGTTACTCTAGTCTCCAAATTCTTATTCTTCGTAGCACCTCTTCCTAAGTGAATCATTTTGCTCACCTATCCGAGTCAGAAATTTTCCGTGGCAAGGTTAGTCTTAGTCTCCAAATCCTTATTCTTCGTAGCACCTCTTACTAAGTGAATTATTTTGAACAGAAATTACACTTTAACACTGTCTTTTATGGCATTTACATCGCCTTAATACAGACATAGTTTGCATCAGTATCATCCAAGAGGACAGTGAGATGTAATGTGCAGAATAAATTGCTAAGGAAGAGGTGTTACGAAACGTCCAAGGCCACTAAGAATAAGGTTTTCAATTTCAAGGTCCATGCTACAGTCATCCATCCATCCATCCATCCATCATCCAATCCTACACTGCCCCATGAGGAGCGTAGGAGCCCGGGGCTAGGCAGTTGGTCCCGACATTTAAGATGAGAGTGACCAGCCTCACTCATCCCTGAGTGTCATTACATGAGCAATCAACCCCAAGCACCCCTTGGATATAAACCTTCACCGGCTCAATCCGACTGGAGCGCAATAATTACGCACTAAACCACCAGGTGCCAAAATTCGGTTGTATGGTTACCATCCAACGTTGTAAATGGTTTCCTGGTGTACAGGAAACCATTTGGCTTGTCACTCAGTGTAGAGTCACCCACATGCAGAAGGAAGAGGAAAGAATGAAGGAAAGAAAGACAGAAAAGGGAGTGTAAAGTCACCCGTAGGCAGAAGGACTAAGAAAGGATGAAGGAAAGAAAGGCAGAAGAGGATGGATGGAAAGAAGGAAGGAGGCGAGGAAAGGGCAGACACCCGACAGCAGCACTACATCGAGTGAGTGGATGGTGAGCGTCCCCACCTACCACAAGCTACAGTCATAAGGTCAGATAAACTTCCACACCATCCTCTCACTACTCTCGTGTTAAAGCTACGACGATAGAAAGCAATAATTCCTTACTGGATGTGTTTACAATAAGATACAGACAATGTTACAGATAATCTCACAGAAGCTCTGGTATATGGTAAGCAGTATATATTTGAGGGTATGGTGCGTGGTGAGGGGAGCCCCGGGAATGTTGACTTATAAAGGGAGGTCCCAAAAGTATCTTGCTCTGTAAGTAGATCTGTATCAGTCCATATCAGAGATCTTCCTCTCGTAGGGAGTGTGATAACCAGACCTAACCTCCCTCCATGCTGGTGAAGTACGAACGGATATGAAATGTCTGTAGGAAGCGTGATCCATGCGAAAGTAAGTGTACAGTACTGTCAATGTTTATGTGCGTCGGAGTCTGTGTACGTCATTGGGCTCAAGGTCCCTCGAAACCTAAGCTGACATTGCGTTTTGCATGAGTAATTTTCTATGCGTCACTTCCAGCTTTGATAGTGACTCAAGCCTTGGATACACTCACGAGGCAGTTGTTATCAGTATGTTATTATGTAATTATCTCATTCATACTGGTAACAATATACTCTCAATATGGCTAAAGGAAACGGGAATAACAACAGCAATTCATTATAATTAATCTATTACTTCAAGGACGTGTGTTCCGGAAGCAACTATCACGCACGTCTCATATACTGTCT
Organism: Coenobita brevimanus; assembly: GCF_032717465.1. Classification (NCBI taxonomy): domain Eukaryota; kingdom Metazoa; phylum Arthropoda; class Malacostraca; order Decapoda; family Coenobitidae; genus Coenobita; species Coenobita brevimanus. The sequence goes on from NC_137055.1 coordinate 41,089,282, forward strand.
ATTCTTGCCGAGGAAGTGATCTGCCTACGTCCTTGATTCGAGGAAATACAGGAGGGAAATACCTCTAGTCACCTAACAGGGACTTGCAGAATTGAATACGGGTCATAGGCTTCTCAGTCACACATACACACACACACACACAAACAAAAAAGTTGCTACGGTATTTGCTTTCCTTCGTCCCTCCTAGGCTCTTAAAAATATCGTCGGGGGAGGGGGGGGGTTATAAAATAAAAATGTCATCGTAGTAAGGGGATTAATAGAGACTTTTAAACCCCTTCACTACGACAGGCCCTTCATAAATTGCAAAAAAATCGCCCGGGGTGGAATGAAAAATGGTTGAAAATCGTCCTCATTATCAAGGAAGTGACCTATATAAAAGGGTAAAGATGGGCGGGCATGTATACTTTTGTGTGTGTGTGTGTGTGTGTGTGTGTGTGTGTGTGTGTGTACAGTATATATATATATATATATATATATATATATATATATATATATATATATATATATATATATATATATATATATATTCTGTTTATATACGCATTACAATTGGATGGAAAGCTTTCAGTAAACACAGATAAATTATGAGAAGTAGCTTGCCATTATGTATGAAACGAAATGAATATACCGAATGTATAATCCAAGCTACGGCGTACGGTTGTGAGGCCTGGAAACTGACAAAATTCGATGGAAAATTAACTATTCCGTTCTCAAAATGCAATGGAAAGGTTAATGTTGGAATTAGCTTTAAGAAACTGGAAATCAACTTGGGTGAGAGAGAAGACATAACTCAAAGACATTAGAGAAGTTACAAATGAACAGAAATGGAGGTGGGCAGGTCATGTAGCAAGAATAAAGGATAACCAATGAACCACGAGACTGACTAACTGGACTCCAAGAGATTGTAAGCGTAGCAGAAAAGGGCCAGAAAGGAGGTAGATGAGAGAGAGAGATGTTTGCAGACAAAATGTGGCAGAGACTGGCTCAGTCAAGGAATTCATGGAAAACGGGAGGCCTTTGTTCAGCAGTGGACTTGCAGTGGCTGATGATGATGATGATATACATACATACACACACACACACACACACACACACACACACATATCGTCCAACCATACTTCCTCACAGTCACCATCTCCACCACAATCATCATCACCAAAGCAAATCTTTTCCACCACAACCAACCACACCACAGCCTCCAACAGATTTTAAATGAGGTGCGTATCTTTCAAGGACACCATAAAATAGCCACCACCACCACCACCACCACAATTATCACAACCGCACACCACAACGAACACACGCCACCATAACTATACACTGGCTGGGGTCCTATACCGGTATCGTCCTTGCGCACCACACCACAACCATCACATCTGTCTCTTCCACCGTGGTCACACACACACACACACACACACACACACACACACACACACACACACACACACACACACCACATCCATCAACAGATGTTAGCTGTAACGCCGTATTCATAAACAATACGACAAAAGAAACTGATTCGTGATGAGACAATATTATGGAGACATTATTTTCGTGAGAACTACAGTTATTTCCCTTTAACTTGACCCAGATTTCATGGAGCACAGTAGCAGAAAAAGGCAATGCTACAGCTCTGCATCCTATCTACGGCACTTCTTCATGACTAGCATCATTTTCCAAAGTTATTCTAATGTTGGAGCTCAGCATTCAAGATGGAGATGCAATTTTAGACCAAGTTAATGTAAATGAGTTTATGAATACGGCGTTACAGCTAATGTAAATGAGTGTGGTAAAATTCCTTATGTTTACGCTTTATGGTGTATATCGTCCAACCACACCATAACACCACCATAATCACCACAGTCAAAACCACCACACACACACACACACACTAAATGCGCTCTCTGATCTCCAACTACATGCACATCTTCCTGACCACGCACTGAGACGCATTAACAGGGCTGTTGCGCAAGGCTCTCTCGGTATATTTAGATGGTGATGCTAGTTGTGTGTGTGTGTGTGTGTGTGTGTGTGTGTGTGTGTGTGTGTGTGTGTGTGTGTGTGTGTGTGTGTGTGTGTGTGTGTGTGTGTGTGTGTGTGTGTGTGTGTGTGTGTGTGTGTGCGTGCGTGGAGAGACGAGATAACGCAGAGATTGAACGTCTCGTCAGCCATGGAGACTGTTTCGAGAGACCTTTGATTAGCAATGAATAAAATAGTGAGGCGGCAGTTAGATATAACCCTTGCATATGACAGTACAGCCGGTGGGTATAGGTGCCCAAGTGGTGACGTGAGACGGTTATGTTGCCCTCCGTTGGAGTGCCGAACAAGCTCTAAAAACACCATCTAACCAGTCGTAAAAGAGAGCTTATCAAATACAGACGGTAGGTATAAGTGCTCAAGATGTGATCTGTGAAGGTCGTTGGGAGCCCTCGGACGTTGTGTAAGGCCCTACAGTTTTACCACACCAGTCCTGAGAGACATCCCCAGCATTCCAGAATCGGGGCGGTGGGTATTGGTGCCCAAGTGGTGACGTGTGAGTGTCGCTGGGGGGATTTTACGTACGTGAATGCATTAAGATGGGAACAGACTGCTAAAGTGTAAATTCAGAATCAACAACAACAATAACAACTACAACTACAACAACAACAACAACAATAATAATAATAATAATAATAATAATAATAATAATAATAATAATAATAATAATAATGTAGTAATAAAAAAAATCATCATCATCATCACCACATCACTCTATTACCCACAAAAGCATAAGGCGGCCAAACAATGATAATAAATCATAGTTTATAAAAGTAATTAAGCTTATAAGGAGACAAAAAGTTACTACATGACACGTATTGTGATACCAACTCTAACGTATGGAAGTGAAGCTTGGACGTTGTTGGAAGGACACAAGTCAAGAGTGAGAGCAGTGGAAATGAGTTATTTAAGAGGAGCCTGTGGAGTCACATGGAGAGACAGGCTGACAAATGAGGATATAAAGAAGCGTTGTGGTGTGGATGTGGATGTGATAGGAAGCGTTATGAGGAACACACTGAGGTGGTTTGGCCATGTGGAGAGGATGGAGGGTGAGAGACTGACGAGGAGTGTATGTGCGTGAGGTGGAGGGGGGGAGAGGAAGGGGGAGGCCGATGATGAGATGGAGGGATGGAGTGGAGAGGTATATGAGAGAGGGGGGTGTAAGTTGGAAGCAAGGCAGTGAAATGCCGGGGGACAGGGCGACGTGGAGGCGATTTGTTTGTGGCCACCCCGTAAGGGATTAAGGCGTCTGGCCATAGATAGATAGATAGAAGAGACAAAACCATATTAAATACGAATACTGGAAACATACATTGATATAAATAAGTGACCATAAATAATATAAATACAACTAAATATCACACATAAGAAGGGGGTAAAAAATTATAAGCGAAATATTAAATTGATTAGTGGTTTGATTCCAGTGACTTTATTATTATTATTATTATTATTATTATTATTGTTATTATTATTATTATTATTATTATTATTATTATTATCGTTGTTGTTGTTAATTTCAATGTTATTCAGCTTAGGAAAGGGCACTCGTATTGCATTTCGGGGAGAGAGAGAGAGAGAGAGAGAGAGAGAGAGAGAGAGAGAGAGAGAGAGAGAGAGAGAGAGAATAATTCACCATATTGAAAGAGTTAAGAAACGGACGAAACAGTGTAAATCCAAAAACACTTCTCCACAATGACCCGTACTCTCGTCGGATGAGGAAGCTCCCTAACACCTTTCCCTTAGCGATTTATTTTTGGTTATGGCTGGTTAATATCCTTTTAGGCATTATTTTTGAAGATGGCAATACCATAAGGATTTATGGAACACACAAGAGGACAGTAAAGTGTAATAAACAAAATAAATCACTTGGGAAAAGGTGTTTGAGAATACATGCCCTACAGTTAACCCTCTCAAAGTCGGGGCAATTCTCCTATTCCGGCCAACACCAGAGGAAGCTCCCTAACACCTTTTCCCAAGCGATTAATTTTGTTTATTACATCTATCTGTCCTCTTCTGTGTTATATAAATCCTTCCGATATCCCCATACTCTGCATAAATAATGTACTAAAAGGATATTAACCAGTCACAACTAAAAATAAATCGCTACGGAAGAGGTGTTAGGAAGCTTCATTACCCGAGGAGAATACAAGCCTAGATTTTATATTCCAGACGATTTTATTCAGCTGAAGATAAGTCCTGGGAGCCTGAAAGAGTTAACCCCTTCAGTTCGAATATATATTTTTAAATTTGTATTCCGCTTAGGAGAAATTTTTCAAACTTGGGGGGGTTAGATATAGCCTTCATTAACCCCCTCCCTGCTAGACATCACTCCCAAGCTGAGTAAAATCGTCTTTTTATGCACGGAAGGAACCGGAGGCCAAAGCCCGCAAGGTTGTTCCCTCTTAGAAAAAAACAAAAAACAAAAACAAGATAACAGAGAGCCAAATTCATGACACGTTCATTTCGAGATGCCTGGTCATACTGCGTTTAAAAGACTAGAGGTCATAGGCAATAGGAAATACAGAAAATGGAAGACAGTTCCAGAGTTGACCTATCTGAAGGCAGAATGAGTAAAATAAAAAAAAATCGTCCTCGGACTGAAGAGGTTAAGGGCGAGGTGACATTCCAAAAGACGCCATAAGAACATCCCTTAAAGTGTTTACGGCTAAGTGGGTGTTATATAAGGACACAAGGGCGAAATTACAATGCTGGCCTGTGCATTGTGACGCCTTAACGACGGGTTTGGCCTTGAAGTGGTGTGTGGTGGTGGTGCTGGCGTGTGGAGAGGCACAATAAATAGGGGGGGGGGGCTAGGGGAGTTACGTAGACTATACAGACTGAATGGCGACCTGGTGACTCACTCGGGACGACACTTGGAGGACGCCCTGAGTGGTGGGTACGAGCCCCACTGAGTGAAAAGGAATTTGCGGGGTGGACGCTCACAAATTAACCCTAGTCCACAGCAAACACCCAAACCTACACCATCACACTATCTACTTCACCCATCCTCTATTGCACCGTCTGTACTTTATATCTACCCTGCCCTCCTCACCCTAAACTGACGATACCCCTTTTATTGTAACCTGGCCTAAAACTGCGGTCTCTCCATCTTGAATACTGAGTTATAACAAGAGATTAACACTAGATTATGATGCTAGTCACGAAGAAGTGCTTTGGGAAGGGTGTAGAGCAGCAGCATTTTCTTTTTCTACAACTGACCTGCCTGATATCAGATGCAAAGGGATGAATATTTGGGCCAAGTTAGAGTAAAAACAGTATATAATTTTTCGCAGACTTAACTAGATTTAATAATACAGTTTATTAGGTCGTATTCTAGATTTCGTAACTACTCTTCCTAAGCGATTTGTTCTGCATATTACACCTCAAAATCCTCTTGTATATTAATGATACAAAACTAAGTCGATATTGGAAGTTATGCAATGCATACAGGAAAATGTTATTTATACAGTAAAATGTTATGGTGTAATAATAAAAAATAAATCGCCAACGAAGAGGTGTTACGAAGCCTCTTATGCCATCAACTATCGAATAAATCCCTTAATCCTTCCAGCAATATTATGTTTTTTGTATTTTCTCCTCTTTACTACTAAACGATTTTTACTTTTACCTGCTGAAGACCTCTCATAGTGAAGGAGTTAACTTCTTCAAATTACACTTTTTTCTCTAACCTGGCCTAAAACTGTCATCTCTCAGTGTTAATTCCGAGTTGTAACACTAGATTAACGGTAGAATGTGGTACTAGTCACGAAGAAGTGCTGTGGAAAGGATGCAGAATCTTAATACTGTACTGTCTTTTCCCGCCACTGAGCTACGTGAAATAAGCTGGAAAAGGACGAAAATCACCAGAGTAAAAACGATACAAAGACACACGCTAATGGCCTTTTCTTGCTACCTCCAGACGATTTCATCCAGCTAGAGGAAGGTATATGTTAGGTAAAAGGTTCATGAAGGATGTATATAACCCCTCCAGTTCTAAAAGCCCATCCTTAGCCCCCAACAACAACAACAACAACAAAAATCGTCTGGAGATAGCAAGAATAAAATAGATTATGCGTCACGGGAGTGGTGTTAATGGGGGCTGCTTTTAACCCTTTCACTTTAAAATCCTTCCTTTGATGACCTGACTGATCGTAGTTATGAGTAGACTAATAAAAGACGGATTTATTTTCTGATGGTTGATTCATTTCTGATGGTAGGACGAGTGGAATTCAAAACGGATTTATTTTCTGATGGCAGAACGAGTAGAATTAAAAAAAAAAAGGGGGGGATTTATTTTCTGATGGTAGAACGTGTAGAATTTAAAACCGGATTAGTTTCCGATGGTAGGCCGAGTAGAATAAAAAAAAATGACTTATTTTCTGATGGTACAACGAGAAGAATAAAAAAGACGAAATTATTTTCTGATGCTAGAGCAAGTAGAATATAAGACGTATTTATTCAACGATTATATTCAGCAGTTATAAAGAAAGGATTAACCTAGGCTATTTTTAACAGTTTGAAAATTCTCTCTCTGGAAACACTAAGGAAATAAAGAGTAGGTCACCGGACTGGAGGGATTAATTCGAAAAAAAAGAATGTGTTACGTAATAATGGAAATTCGGATCATTTTCTATGCTTTGGATGATTCGTAACGCCTTCTCTGTAGCGATTTACTCAGCACATTAGACCTCAGTATTCTCTTGTATACTACTGATGAAAACTGTATACTCTGAAATGATACCAAGAGCATACCAATGAATGTTCAGGTGTAATGTACAAAATAAATCGCCTACAGGGAGGTGCTTTGAAACCTCCTATGGCATTGAAACAGCTGAATAAAATCGTCTGGCGATGATCACAGTAAAATACGCACACTGAAGAAACGTGTGAAGGGTTTAGAATTTAGGAAGAAATATAGATACACAGATGGATGTATAGAGACGGACCAGGTAAATAGAAAATATAAAGAAAGAGAGAGAGAGAGAGAGAGAGAGAGAGAGAGAGAGAGAGAGAGAGAGAGAGAGAGAGAGAGAGAGAGAAACATTATTATATTTTTTACACCGCGGTTGCACAAACACTAACCCTCCCCCCCCACACACACACAGTTACACATGTTCTCTCGTTCACACATCCGCCTCCTTGTCACGCTACCATTTACACTGACTTCCTCTCTCTCTCTCTCTCTCTCTCTCTCTCTCTCTCTCTCTCTCACACACACACACACACACACACACACACACACACACATTCAGTTACACGTGTTCTCTCATTCTCACTTAATCTGCCTCTCTCTCTCTCTCTCTCTCTCTCTCTCTCTCTCTCTCTCTCACACACACACACACACACACACATATTAAGTTACAAGCGCTCTCGTATTCTCATATTATCTGCCTCCCAGTCATTCTCTCTCTCTCTCTCTCTCTCTCTCTCTCTCTCACACACACACACACACACACACACAGGGACTGGACCCTTAGGCAAAACCCAAATCCTGAATGTCAAAAATGCTGACCCACGACATTTTATTTTTACCCCTTATATAAATGGACAGACAGACTTACACAACAGAGGCAGGAAACTCGATTGATAATAGTTAATTCCTCTGATTCTTATTCTTGCTTCGTACTGGCGACTTTGTTCAGTTTGGGGGGATTTATTTTGTAATGGAAGTCCCAGTGACGGATGTGGTTAATCTCTCTTGTTAGAAAAGCCTCTCTCTCTTCCTCTCTCTCCTAAGTTGAATATATATGTCTGAAGGTAGCACAACACACACACACACACACACACACACACACACACACACACACACACCTAGCCCCACTCAAAGGCAGGACGCTTTGAGTGGGAAAACGACATAATACCACAATTAGCTCTAAAATTTTCAGTAATGCTCCCAGTTACCCATGAAAATTACCATGGTTGGCCCTAAAAGACTTATGTAGCTGCATCTGTGCTAACGCTTTCGATTAGAACCTCTTTCTCCTCCTCCTCCTCCCCCTCCTTCTCCACGTCCTGTACTAAATGACTCCTCCTCTACCCGCAGGTAGTACTGATCGTGAATGTGGCGACGTACTGAGGTTACACCCATCAGTACACCGACATGAATGTGCTACAGGAGTCATTCTCTGACTTCGAGATCCTTGCCTTCCCATGCAACCAGTTCGGAAAGGTAATACCATGACATTATTTCTTTATACTTCCGTCTATTATATTGGACGCTACTGACCGTTTTCCCTATTTTAATTATCATTTTCTAATTTCTGGACGACAGTCACTCTACCTATTAAATGGAGACAAAGCTAGAATGATAATAATTATTGCCATCACTGTCACCATCATCATCAGCTTGTGTGAGTTCACAGTTCTCTCCAGTCACACCTACAGATCGTTAGTTGGTTTCAGTCCAGTCCTGAGATATTAAAGACTTAGATCTCTCTCCCTGATTCTTTGTTCTACCCCACGTTCTCATGTTACTTGTTGCTCTAGTTTTCTAAAGAAAAACTTTAATCCTGATGTCTCTCTGTTCATAAAGTATTCACGTAAGTCTTTATGTACTGATGTTTCACCTCACTGCTTTATTTTTGCTATCGCCATATTATTTTATTAAGTGAGATTCCAAACAGGAAAAGTGCCAAAAAGTCTAAAAGTAAAATCAGTGGGCATGATGCAGAACAGGTCGTGTGAACTCTCCTAATTTAAACAGGTCAGAGGAACCTGCAGCTCCCACACCCTGCCGTGCCACTGGCCTGGCAGGAGCAGGTTCACTGTCGCGTCAAGGAAGGAACTGTTCTGCAGTAGTATATGTAACAAAACTATGCCAGCGGAGAGTAAAAAGTTTGTGAAAATATCACGCATGGTATGGCGGCAGACAGAGAAGTTTTGACTAAGAAGTCAGGACGCACAGGATGGGTCACATAAGACTCCTTACAGGTCGCACAGTACATACCAAAGTTGTATCGTTGATCCTGGCCCTAAACAGTACCACCAAACACTTAGCCTTCTTACCCCCCACAAACTCACGACTTTACTTACACTATTACCAGAGAAGTACTACTCTCGCTGTGGTGTTTCAAACTGAATGTCTTATACAAGAAAGGATAAGATTAGCGACACGATCTTTGTGTATGAATGTACCTGCTCACCCATAACTTAATACCTTCACTGCAACACGTCTCGCATGAGTTTCAAAAGTCCTGTATCAACAATGAGTTTAATTCTCACCCGTTATGGAGCTACATTTACTGATGGCATTAAGGGCGAAAACGGTTTCCCTCATAATTCACTCATAAGATCAGCATTAACTGTTGTTTCTTTATGGCTGAGAATTAGATGGACCTCTGATCATGTACCGTAGCAATTTTTGCTCAAAATCGGCTCATCAAATATCTGCCTACCTATCTGTCTATGTATGTATGTATGTAAGTATCTATCTATCTATCTATCTATCTATCTATCTCTATATAGGATGTATAATATGGAAGCTTTACAGCTGGATCCCACTTATATAACAGGCATATTTGTTGCCTGTATAGACAACATACAACTGCACATTTTCAACATCTCACGTTGTACTAACCACAACCTGTGCCTCCCACAGCAAGAACCAGCTGGCACCCCTGACGAGCTTCTCAATGGCATCAGGTAAAGTACGAAAAATTATACGATCTGTGATTCTAATTAACTGTTGCACAGACTTGTTTATCGGATAATTTGGTCAAGATCCTTTATCAATACGGTTTGTTTTCTCGTCATCTGGCCAGGATCCTTTATAAATACCTGTTTATCTTGCAGGTTGGCTTGAAGCATTCATTAATACGATACTTGTTTAACCTGTTAATTGGATTTTTTTTTTTTAAATAAATATGAGACTTGTTTATCGTAGTCTTTGGTTGGGATCCTTTATAAATTCAACCCCAGGTAAGCTGTAGCACATCTGTCAACCACTAATGATGCTAATTACCGTGCAGGTATGTGCGGCCAGGTAACGGGTTCACGCCAAACTTCACCCTTTTCTCTAAGATCGAGGTGAACGGCGAGAATGAACACCCTCTCTACACTTACCTCAAGGTAGGTCATAACAATAATATCAGTATTAATAATAATAATCATCATCATCATCATCATCCAGACCTCCTTTCCCATCCTAGGGCAGTGTGAGGAGTAGCAACGTCTACACTGCCCAAGTTTGTCCAAATGAATGGGCCACGCTCCCATTCAGTGATCATTCAAGCCCAAGGAATCCTGGCTCCATCAGATAGCACCCCCCCCCAAAAAAAAAAAAAAAAAAAAAAAAAATCACCACATTCTGTAGCTTCACATATACCTATCTGATAGAGTCAGTCCGAACGCTGTCACGTTAAAAAGGGGTGCCAAATCCCTGGTTATGCGCTTCTCAGCACAAAATTCATCCAGCCAGCCCGGTCTCTTGTCAGTCCCTTAGCCTCACCAATTTCTAAACCTCTCTTCCCCACACACTCATCCACCATATCCCTCCACCTTCTTCCTGGCGTACCTCGCCTCCTCCCTCCTTCAAATTCGCTCAGATGCACCTTTTTCTCCACTCTAAAGTTATCCATTCTCTTCACATGACCATACCATCTCAGTACACTCTCTTCGATTCTGGTGTCCACAGACTTCCTCACTGCACATCTTTCACGAATCACATGATTTCGCATAATAATAATAATAATAATAATAATAATTATAATAACAACAACAACAACAACAACAACAACAACAACAACAATAATAATAATAATAATAATAATAATAATAAAAATAATAATAATAATAATGACAATAATAATAATAATAATAATAATAATAATAGTGTGTGTGTGTGTGTGTGTGTGTGTGTGTGTGTGTGTGTGTGTGTGTGTGTGTGTGTGTGTGTGTGTGTGTGTGTGAAGTTTCAGAGAAGCAGAGAAATGGATAAGTGGATGACAGAAGTGACAATAAATACCACACAGTATGCAAAATATTACTTGATTAATACCACAGTTCAGATTATACAATCATCAATAGCATTAAAACAAATTATATTTTTTTGTTAAGAAAGGCAGACGGATAGAGAGATAAACAGACAGATTGATCGATATACAGTAGACAGATCGATGTTGAAATAGACATACAGACTCAGGCAGATAGATAGACAGATGGCTAATAAATGGATACACAGATGGATGAACAGATACAGATACACTGAAATGCTTTCATTAAAAGTTAGACGAGAACAATTTATTAAAATAAGGTAATATAGGCACTCATGATATACACTGTTAGAAAAAAAAAAATAATCCAATACATAAAGGTTCATTTGAGCCACTTTCAACGCACCGTATCATCCATCCTGCCACAGTCGTTCTGTCCGGCAACCCGCCTGACCTTCTCGGACTCCAAGAAGCTCTACTACAGCCCCATGCACATCAGCGACGTGCGGTGGAACTGGGAGAAGTTCCTCATCACCAAGAGCGGCAAGCCCTTCATGCGATACGACCCGGGCACCAAACCTGATGAGATTCGCCACGACGTCCTCTACCTTCTACAACAGGAAGCCTAGACTCATGCAGGGGAATAATATAACAGTGCGTGAATGGTCGATGAACAATACACAAAGTAGAGTCAAAGTTTATTCCTGAGGCTTTACAGCGAAACTGTTGGGGAATAAACTTTGACTCTATCTCGTGTATTCTTCATCCACCCTTCATCAACCTGTTCCAGTGTCACATCATCTAACGGTCCATATTATAAGCCCCTTCAATACGATGATAAGTAGGTGACTGCTGAGTTTAACAAGGGTTCGTTTTTACATACTTCAGTACAAAAGGTCTTATCTGTGTTGCATAAAATCGTCTGGGTGCGTAAGAATATACTAAAAAAAAAAAAAAAATGCATCGCGTTAAAAATAACATTGTTTTTTTTACTTTTCCAGTAAAATAAATTAGTCTGTACTGGTAAGAATATCATGTAAAACGTCATAGTGCAGAAGTGGTTAAATTACCTGGCGAAGATGCCCCGCCCCCTTGCACCTGATTGGCTACTACTTAAATGCGGTAAATGCAATGATACACCTCTTCATTTATATAATTACGTATCACTATATTTAATTCACTGCGCACCTGTCAACGTTTCATTATCATCTACAGCAAGTTTATAATGGCAAAAGTACACGGACAATGAGTTGCTGATTATGCTGATGTGAATGGAGGTCAAAATATTACTTCGCGCGGTTCTTTATTCCAAATGCTTACTAATGTGTCAGTCACCACCTTGAATAAGTTTACAACTGAACAGTATAATGAAAAGGAGTTACTTAATACGAACAGGATGGAAACCATAGTCGAAATTTATGATTATGAACTTCTCTGACCCCTTAATATTCACTTCGTCACGTTGAGCATTCAAGTTGGGGGCATGGTTCAGTTTCGCCAGGTTAAAGTGGACGGACTATAGGCTACCAGTAACATCTAAGGCACTGATGAAGCGCAGTGAAATATCTATAACGTTAATCACATCAATGCCACTAATAGGGGAGAGATAATACTATGTATTTCCTAAGGAATCGAATTAATCCAATGATGCCAAGAGAATTCAGATGCACCACAATAATGTCATCTCAGTAACACCTCTCAGGAAATGAACCCAAGCTCATCATGTGACAGGCCAGGTACTTTGCTTGTATCAACCTAGCCCTCTGTTCAATTCCTAAGAGTAATTTCGCTTTTGCAGGCAGGCTTCAAATTTCACACTCATAAAATCCAGAAACTGTGGTGAGTTGTATCTTAGTTACTTAGATTACTAAATGTCTCTCATAAAGTGGTCCATCCATTCGAATACCTATATTTACAGCCCAACTACTGTACACTGCTGGAAACTTGAAGCCTGCTTGTAAACGTGTAAGCTGGGGGGACTGTACCTGCAGAGGTGGTTTTGGTGGACTGAAATGTGTGGTAAACTTTGAATATGTACCAGAGAATTGCCAGAGAATCAGGGAAGCATTAGAAGCTATATACACACGTGTTTATTAGAGTTCCTTGTTGATGTTCAAGCATATGAAAATATGCACAAATGTTTAGGAAAGTTGTCTGCTGGTGTTGTGACAGTGGTGGTGTTTGGTAAGTGTGTCCGGGGCGGCATCGTGATGGCGTCGCCACAAACCCTTGGGTGGGCGAGGCCGGAAGGTCAACCCGGGTGTGGTCTTAGCACATTCACCCACACCCGGGCCACACCAGCCACGCCGAGCACACACCACCAACGCCCCTGCTGTAACAGCCTCAGTGGCACTCACAACAATAAAGCATCCTAACTTTTAATATGCATTTAATTTACCTTTACATACCGTGCATCAAACTAGTTTGATTTGGCAAAGGGCCGTACCGGTATTTTAACTGCCTTTGGTGATTTCGTAACACTCTTTCCCTAGAATTTTATTTTGATGATACACCTTAATATCCTCAAGAATGTTAATGATGAGAACTATATCAATTCGAGAAATATATACTGTACATAGCACAACAACGAATATCAAGGTGCAACATGAGTACCAGTAATAAATCACAAAGAAAAAAGCACTACGAAGTATTTCATGCAACATAGAATGCAACACCAAACCGAATCATGCTGACTCATTCTACCTGAGAGGAGAAAATTATGCCAGTCATCAAAATACGGAAGGAGAAGGAGGAAGTGGAGGGGGAGCTCATGTCTTACTAACACCTCGGCTACTGCAGTGCTCGCTACTCCGTCAGCAAAAAGCCATAGATGTGTTTAAGACGCTGTTACTGTAGTCACTGCTCTTATCAACTTTTTGTTTGCACCTTCTCTCAATTACGGCGGGCACACAGCACCCGTCTACCTATGCAGTCTCACTCATTACTGTCCAAATTCCTAATGCAGTAATTATCCGTACTCTTTTCATTCCTGCAAACAAGTGATTAGCTTTAGACTTGTCTTCCTCAATCTCTATTTCCCACTGCGTATGATCTCCAGTCTTTAAACGCAACGTGTCCAGACATCTCACAATGAGTCTGGCTATCTTTTTATTCAAGATTCATTGAACAGCACAAGTTTTCCAGGATAACAGTTTTGCGTTCATACATTCTGACACAAATAGCTACCACGCAACACACACACACACACACACACACACACCGCTCGTTGGTGCAGTGGTAACGCTCTCGCTTGCCAACTGGTGGACGGGAGTTCGCGCCTCGCTCAGGTTGCGGAAAGTTTCACTGACGAAGTGGGTGGTTACTGTCCCCCTTGAGCAAGGGGACGGGTGTGTGCATGTGTGAAGGTCACAGCCTTGCCCTTAGATCGGACTATATGAGCTCTCAGCTCCCTTTCGGGAGGGTAAAAGCTGACGATCACGACCATCAAGTGATCCTGACCGACCCGGTGAATTACACACACTCAACAACTCCTAGCATCTTGCGTCGATGGGCAACAAATCAATTTTGGGAAGAGAAACACAATGCAGACCACTTTTTTCCCCCCATATTTAATGAAACTGGAAAAATATTACACATTATGTTGATATCATTTTTTTTTTTTAATAAAGACAACAAAAAAACCTCGAATAGGGTATCTGGCAACTAGTTAACAACGCTGAGTGGCTAATGCGGCAGTGGAGGCAAGTGTACCTCAACAACAGTAATAGTAACTGTAGCCCACCAGGTCCATCTCAAACGTGAACCCGGTGGACTGCAGGCTTCAGATGATCTGCATTTCACCATCCTCCTTTTAGGAAATAGGGAAGTAGCTGCGGGACGCTTGCATAACCAGGCAGTTGAGCGACCTGGTTATTTAGATGCCACCACATGAAGGCGTCCCTCTCCTGCACCGTGCCTCACCAGTAAACCAACTTCTCAAAGATCTGGTATAACTGACCACTTGCGAGCGCTGAATTTCATAGGAGTTCAAAATATCGACAATGATCACTTTTGTAGTTTTAAATATATATATGATTATCGTATGAAAACAGCTTTGACATAATATCTAGTACTTGCTGAACACTGTTATCTTTCGCTCTAACCCTAAATAAGGAAACTTATGAACATTTTCTCAGTGACTGTGAAAACATGGACAGTCCTCGATACTGCACTCTCCTTATTTACGGCTAAATCGAAACATAACATCGTTCAGCAAGTACCATATCTGATATTACACTGACTCACAGCCACTATCACATGATATTTTACTATTTCGAGCGCCATTTATGCTATAAGTGCAAAATCACCAACGTCGAAATTTTAAACTTCCCTGTAGCCCAAAACTAGCAAGAGGAATTCTATTATTTCATCGTCACTGAGAACTAGATACACAAGGCAACATTTAACTCCAATAACACAAGTCTAGGAGATGATGGTCATAAACAAGAGGGCCCTGTTATGGGGTGCTTAGGCTTGTTTACCATTAGGCACAAGGTCACGTGATGCCTTACAGACGAGAGGCTATTTAGCGCTCAAGGTTCCTCTGTCGTCAAGTGCCAGGGTAACTCGAGAAGTGAGGCGGTATTCATTAAATTTGCTGAGCCTAAGCTCCCTTTGTGTATGCCATTATTTCAACTTAAATACCCGTACCTACCAAACACTTCAAATCCCAATTCGTCTATAACAAGGTGAAAACGACGACAACGCAAAACTATTTCTGATAGAAATGACTGACCTGCTGCGCAGACTTGCAGTATTAATCGTAAAAACTGGATAAGATACTTGGAGTGCCAAGGGCAAGACATGTGACCAGTAAGTATTTATTGCGCTGAATTGTTCATAATATAAATAAATAATTAATTAAATAACTGAATAAATAAACTAATAAATTACAGGGTGCATTTCTTCCAATAACCTCATTCGGTAGAGAGGTGGCCTGCAGTCCTACCGGACCCAGGTTCAAATCCCCGCTGGGGGAGCGAACAGTTTAAGGATCTGAATTTCATAAAATCAGACTTTACTGATCTACCAGACGACTCGCCGACATGTAAAAATACCCCCGTCTCATACTCCTACATGAGACAGACCTAGCATGTATTCAATACGGGCGGTGGGTGTTGGCGCCGAAGTGGTGACATGTAGAGGTGTGTATGGTATGTAGGACTACTGGGTCTTGGGAGCAAGCTGTGAAGCCTATGCCCAGAGTCGGACACCAAAAAAATAAATAAATAAATAAATAAATAAATAAATAAATCTATCTATCTACAGCCCGACGCCCTAATCCCGCAAAGGGTGGCAGCAGACAAAACGCCTCCAAGTCGCTCTGTCACCCACCATTTGACTACCCTCCCCCCAACTCCCCCCCTCCCTCATATAAATAAAATAAAAAAATAAATATTTACTCTAGCCTCGGCTGTGAAGCATCTGGTAAAATTACTAATGAAGATAAATAAGAATAAACACAGTATATATAAAACTTAAGCTCGAAAAGGTTTGTGTATACGACTCCAGGGAACAAGAAGAGGAGGGTGAGGCTGAAGGAGGAATGCGTAAATCTTATGCAAAACTTAAGATGAAGGGAGCTTATGAAAACGTCAGCAGAAAGAGGAGAGAGGGGGAGAGGAGGGTGAAGGGGGTGTTTGAAGTCTTACATACAAGGTCAAGAAACTTTGTGAATATGTGTCCCGGAGGCTGAGAGTGAAGGGTGATGTTGAAGGAGGAGTGTGTGAGGGCTGGAGGAACAGTGCCATCCCGGGCCTCGCAGCAGGCGGGAGGGAGGCGTCACCTACAAGCCTTCAGGTACTGTCTTCGACGTACAGACTCAGTTGGGTTCTACTGTAGTTATGATACCGCTAAACAGAGTATGCCGTACAAGACAAAAGAAAGCAGAGATTGATAATGAGAAGTGTGACAGTGTTTGTTGTGTTTCTTCTATTCTTATAACTACAAATGACGCAGTTACAGCTCGTCAGTCAGGGTAACGTCAAGAAAAGATTAACAGTAATGCTTGTCTGAGATCTGCGTGATATATCCACACTGAGGGGCAGGTGTGTCCATAACGTGGGTGTGGGTGTGGGTGTGGGTGTGGATGTGGCAGTAGGGTGAGGTTGTATGTGTGGGTGTTGGTGTGGATGTGGGCTGACTGCAGGTGTGGATGTGGGGTGCGTGTGGGTGCAGTTGTGCATTTTGGTGTGGGTTGGGGTGGGTGTAGGTGTAGGTGAGGGTGTGTGGGTATGGGTTGGGTGTAAATGTAGATATGGGTGTGGGATGGATGTAAATGTAGGTGTGGGTGTGGGGCAGGTAATAATCAGGCACCCGCGCTGGACTTTGATGTGTGAATGCTTCAATTAATGCGTCACAAACACATACTTTTAACAAAATTCCCCAAACAATTGCAACCATGAATAAATCAACAAACTAAAACCGACAGCTTCTTCACGCTTGACATGAACTTTGATAAAACAGGTTAACGGAGGCATCATACAGAGGAAAATTGCGATATTCATAGAGAGAAATACTACAGATTAAGTTTTGAAATGCTCTAGATATTAAATTTTTGTGGTGTGTTGGTGGTGATGGGGAAGGTTATGGTGGTGGTGGTGAGGAAGGTGGAGATTGTGGTGGGGGTGGTGAGGAAGGTTATGGTGGATGGTGATGGTGAGGAAGGTTTTGGCAAATGATGGTGGTTGTGGTGCGGAAGATGATGGTTGTGGTGAGGAAGATGATGGTGGTGGTGGTGACGAAGGCTATAGTAAGTGGTGGTGACGATAAAGAAAGTTATAGTTGACGGTGATGATGATGATGATGATGATGACGATGGTGGATGTGGTGGTGGTGGTGAGGATGGTTATGGAAGATGGTGATGGCAGTTGTGAGGCAGGTTACGAGAGAGAGAGAGAGAGAGAGAGAGAGAGAGAGAGACGTCTTCGGAGTGAATTAAAATGAAAATAATACGTTCTCTGGCTGAGGATGGTGTGGTCGGGTGCGTTGGTGATGGTGTGGTCGGGTGCGTTGGTGATGGTGTGGTCGGGTGCGTTGGTGATGGTGTGGTCGGGTGCGTTGGTGATGATGTGGTCGGGTGCGTTGGTGATGGTGTGGTCGGGTGCGTTGATGATGATGTGGTCGGGTGCGTTAATGTGGGTGTATTGAGGAAACAAAATCTCTTGGATCCAGCTCAAATAAACACACCAACGGATGGAAGGTATCACTTAAAATGATCTAATACCACTAATACCACTTCAGGATGGTGTGGTGGAATGCGTTGGTGGTGGGGATGGTGGGTGTGGTGGCGGCCATACCCCAGCAGACGGCGCCACAGAGGGCCTGCTACCACCACCACTCAAGGGGCGAGTCCATATACGACTTTCAGGAGCTCGATATTATGAGCAAGAAGAATATTTCCCTCTCAGACTACCGCGGCAAGGTAAGGGTAAAACAGATAGACAGATGGGAAAATGGATAATCAGCAGACAGATAGACGGATAATATATACAGATAGATAGGGAGTTACGTTGTCTGGTACAGCATATACGTAGAGATTGATAAACACATAGATAACAAATAGAATGATATAGATACAGGTAAAGCTACTAATATGTCTGTACTGTTGCAGGTACTTCCGATATTAGACGTGGCCACCTACTGATTTATATTATTACTGTTATTATCATTATTATTATTAAACTAGTTATGAAAAAAGAATGTCATCTTTCTTTCTATATTCCCTCTTCTTCCAGTATATTTCCTTCTTTGCTTCTACGTCTTCTCCATTTCTCCTTCATTTCATTTCCTCGTGTTTTTTCTCCTTTTCTGAAAACTGTACTAATTGCACACGTGTATGCAGGTGGTACTGGTGGTGAACGTGGCCACCTACTGAGGTCTGACCGATCAGTACCTCGCCATGAATGTGCTACAAGAATCCTTCACAGACTTTGAGGTGCTCGGCTTCCCATGCAACCAGTTTGGCCAGGTGGGTCACACTCGACATTTTTTCTTTCTTTTTTTTTATTCTCGTCTGTTGAGGTGATTCCCCGGCACCTCTTTCTTAACGACTTATCCTGAATGTTACACGTCATTATTATCTTTCGGGGTGTTTATGTCCTTTCAATACCGACACAGATTGCATTAATAATATACCGATGCAAGAGATATATCAACACCACATTTGCAGAAATAGACTGGAAAGGCAGGGGTTCTAAAAGCCTCCTATGCAGGCAAAAATATGGGGTTAGGTGGTATTTTCACTCGCGTATGAGACTTCCCAGCACCTTTTCCTTACCGGTCCTTCTCCCATACGGGGCGTTTATATTCCCTTGTATTCTGTTGTTACTCTATCCCAGTCTGGCCGAGCAGACCCGTCGACTACAAAAATCAGCCTCATCCTTGTGGCAAACAGCGCCTTGCCAAGGTTGGAACAAGGTCCTTTCACATGGCGAGGTGCCGGGAAAAAGGAGGAACCTCCAAGAGGATCAGCTGTGTAAAGGAGATAATATGAGCAATAGTCTCAGCCCGGACTGTAAATGCTTGATTAGGCGGTTGTGCCAGGTCAGTAACGTAAGGCCACCTACCGGATCCTGGCCCCATGTTACTCCCATGGCAGTACTTCTTGGGATGATGGTAACCATCCATCTACTGCCATTTTAGTGGGGCTAACGGGTGAAACACCTTGCCCAAGGGTGACCCGGGACTATGCAGGGCAGGGACGTCCACCTTCCCTGAGCCGAACACATGCTTCGGCCGCATACCCGAAATATTCCCTTGTATTTTAAGTACGTTGATATTAAACAGCAAAGTCATACCGAAGGATTTTATGGCCAAGCAAGAGGTGTTAGTAAGTCTCCTAAGCTCCAATGGAAACCAGCTTAGTAAGTTTTGTAGCATTTCTTCTTAAGCAGTTTATTTTGCTTGTTAAATCAAGATAGTCACTTAGTTTTAATGCTATCCTTCAAAGATCGACACAGTTTGCATAAATGACGTATAACAAAATATTAACTCTTTCATGGTGGGGATAACACTGGTACTCTTTCAGCTAACGCCGAACAATTTAAGTCAGCTAAAAGTAAGACATAGGAGCAAGTCAATCCGGGTACAGTTACTCTCTCTCTCTCTCTCTCATGGTAGGGACTGCTCTCGTATTTTATTCCATTTAACCAGAGACAATTTAATTCAGCTGAGTGGGTCACAGGCCTTGATAGGAAAGTGAGTGTTAAATGCATATTGTTTATGTTCAATCTGTGTTACAATGGGGCTATATTCAAATTTATCTTGTAGTGCCGTGTGTATTAAGTCTACATTATAATCCAGTCTTATTTAAATTTCTAATACGGTATTCTTTATGGTACTTTTGCATTATAATGACCACAGATTAGAATTTCCCCTGTGCTATTATTTATGTTGCATCTGCGTTATCCTGGTGTCAGATTCAAATGTCTCTTGCAGTAATGTTTATGTTACTTCTGAGTCATAATGGTGTTACTTGTGTTACTTCTGCGTTATAATGGTGCTGTTTATTTTACTTCTGCGTTATACTGGTGTTGTTTACGTCACTTCTACGTTATAATGGTGTTGTTTGTGTTACTTCTACGTTATAATGGTGTTGTTTATGGCACTTCTGCGTTATAATGGTGCTGTTTATGTTACTTCTACGTTATAATGGTGTTGTTTATGTTACTTCTACGTTATAATGGTGTTGTTTATGTTACTTCTACGTTATAATGGTGTTGTTTATGTTACTTCTACGTTATAATGGTGTTGTTTATGTTACTTCTACGTTATAATGGTGTTGTTTATGGCACTTCTGCGTTATAATGGTGTTGTTGATGCTGTTTTTAGGTTATACTGGTGTTGTTTATGGCACTTCTACGTTATAATGGTGTTGTTTATGCTACCTGTACGTTATAACGATGTTGTCTATGATACTTCTACGTTATAATGGTGTTGTTTATGTTACTTCCAGGTTATATAGGTGTTGTTTATGCTATTTTTAGGTTATACTGGTGTTGCTTATACCATTTCTAGGTTATGATGTTGTTTATTTTACTTGTGCGTTATAAAGGTGCCATACTTTCATGTCACCCGCCCTTCCCTACTCAGCAAGAACCGGGAGCCGGCGGCGAGGAGATAATGAACGGTGTGAAGTACGTTCGTCCCGGCGGAGGCTTCACACCGGCGTTCACCCTCTTCAGGAAAGTGGAGGTGAACGGCAAAAACGAGCACCCCATCTTTACATATCTGAAGGTGAGAGAAGGTGTGCTGGGAGGGTAGTCTTAGTGCTTCATTCTTTTATAGGGTGTTAAGTTTTTTTTTTCCTAATGCAAGAAAGAAGGAACCAAAGGCCAGGGACCCGCAAACCGTTCCTTCCAAGAAAAAAAAAAACAATACAAAAGAGACCCAAATTCAAGATCCGTTCACTTCGAGATGCCTGGACACACTGCGTTTGAAAGACTGGAGATCATAGGAAGTAGGAAACACAGACAGAGGGAGACAGTTCCAGAGTTGACCTGTTGAATAAATGAAGGACTGGGAGTAACGGTTAACTCTTGCATTAGAGAGTTGGACAGAAAAGGGATGAGAGTTTGTTGCTAGACGGGTGCTACGCGCCCGTCGTAGAGGTGGAGGGATGCAAGCAGACAGTTTAGAGGAGCAGTGACCATTGAAGTACCGATAGAAAAGAGATAAAGATGCAACAGTGCGGTGAAGAGACAAAGGCTGAAGGGAGCCAGTAAGAGGAGTGCTGATGAGACGAAAAGCCTCTGACTCCACCATATTGAGAAGAGATATATATGGGGAGCCTCCCCACACATGAGAGTTGTACTCCACACAGGGGTGAATAAAACCCGTGTATAAAGTTAAAACAACTGTGCAGGAGTAAAGAAGGTACGGAGTCGGCTTAGAACACCTAAGTGTGTAGGGTGTTAGATGTACAGGGTGTTATGGTTATAAGGAATTAAGTGTATAGGGTGTTTGGTGTGTAGGGTGTTTGGTGTGTAGGGTGTTTGGTGTGTAGGGTGTTTGGTGTGTTGGGTGTTAAATGTATATGGTGTTATGTGTACAGGGTGTTACGTGTATAGCGTGTTAAGTGTATAGGGTGTTAAGTGTATAGGGTGTTACGTGTATAGGGTGTTAACTGTGTAGGGTGTTAAGTGTATCGGGTGGTAGGTGTGTTGGGTGTTGGGTGTGTTATGTATAGGGTGTTATGTGTATAGGGTGTTACGTGTATAGGGTGTTACGTGTATAAGGTGTTACGTTGTGGTGAACGGCAATAACAATCACGATCTTCAAGAATCTTAAAGGAGAGAACGGCAGCTGAGAGAGAAAACTTGTCACGTTCTTCTCACATAGTATTTTATGAACGTAATACAGCTCATCCTCATACTGTTTTTACTCCATCTTCAATGTTGAGTTGTAAAAAGAGATTACTGCTAAAACATGATGCTAGTAACGAAGATGTGCTAAGAAAAGGAGGTAGCGCCGTAATATCATCTTCAACCATTTACCTACGTGAAAAAGGAGGAAAGGAAAGGAAATTTAGGCCAGGTTTAAGCAAAAGATGTATTACTGCAATACCTATCCTTTCCACAATTATGTATTTTTGAGTACGATGTTAAGGGAATGTAAGAGGCCTATGATAACTGGTAAAATAACGTCCAACAGAGTGAAAATTGACTGTAATTAGATTCCACGTTAAACACTGAATGGTGTGTGAAGTGTGACAGTGTGGGATGGGGCGGTGTGTGAGGTGTGACAGTGTGAGATGTGACAGGGTGAGGTGCCGCAGTGTAAGATGTGGCAGTGTGTATGGTTTGGCCGTGGGTGGTGTGTGTATGAATTGTGGCAGCGTATGATTTGTTCACGTGAGATATGACAGAGTGAGATGCGGCGGTGTGAGATATGTCAGTGTGTAGTTTGGCTTTGGCAGATGAGTGATCGTGGTGGTATACTATTTGACCGTGAGAAGGTACCGGGAGCTTCATGGCCCCAATACTTTCACTACAGACCCCTGCCAATGATGATGATGATGATGAAAATAATAATGTTTCTGTGTACTAATAATCTGCCCCTTTTCCTCTTCCCTCCAGTCCTTCTGCCCAGCCACAAGAGAAGGCTTCGTACACCCTGACAAGCTTTACTACGATCCCCTCTCCAATAACGACATCAGGTGGAACTGGGAGAAGTTTCTCATCACCAAGAGTGGAAAGCCTTACATGCGTTACGACCCACAAACCAAGCCAGAGCAAATTCGCACAGACATCCTCTACCTTCTGCAGCAAGACTCTTAAGCTGGGGCAGTTCAGCAGACGTCAGGAGAATGAGCAGCGGCTCCTAAGTGTTCGAACGTGAGGGTTTTCAAAATTCATGAGATGATGCTTATAATATTCATCGTCGCAGAAAACCACAAGCACTGGCGCTCACAAAATTCGTGGACTAATGAAAAACAAACACAAACTGGTTGAACTATCACTACAGACTCTAACAGAATAATAACAGCGTTCTAAAAATTCGTGAAATAACTGAGTAAAATACATCATATTTATCTGAACCACGCTGGCATAATGAAAACATTTTAGCCTATCAAATACTGGCCTGTGATGCACTCCTGGGAGTACCGTACAGCTTAGATATATAGCATGGTGTAATATATATTATTCTACGAAACGTTGCAATATTCATTGTTATTAAAGTTTCATACCCGGTACGTCGGAAAAAAATAGGTGTCACAGATCAAGCAAGTTACAAATATCGGGTGCCAAGATGCATAGGTATCACAGTTTTCCCTAAGATTTTAGATGAACAAGAGTGCCACAACGGAAAAGAATGCCGAGTGGAGTCAATATCAGGTGGAAAAAGTAATGCTGTGTTGTTGAATGGGCGCCAGAAGATGAGCCAATATTAGGTATATGAAAATAAAACACGGAAGCAGTGTTGTGTTGACGCACGAGGTCCAAAGAGACGAGCCAGAATCAAATATACAAGCTACAGATGAAGTGGAGACCCGTGCTTATGTGCGAGAGGGTGGCCTTGAGGTGAGCCATTGTCAGTGGTGTTTGGTGTGTGTGTCCGGCGCGGCATCGTGATGGCGTCGCCACAAACCCTCGGGTGGGCGAGGCCGGAAGGTCAACCCGGGTGTGGTCTTAGCACATTCACCCACACCCGGGCCACACCAGCCACGCCGAGCACACACCACCAACACCGCTGCTGTTGGCTCACCCGGAACTCTCATTTACGAACAAAGTGTGCTAAAAGGAGGGCTGGGTGTGTTAAGATGTTGAAGTAATAAACATTTATGGAAGGTGTGTTTTTATGTATTCCCCCTGTTAGCAATGTTCTCACTCGGGCATCCTGAGACCCATCCAGGTCAGCTTTGATCTTTACTGGTCATTCTAGTTCATTTCAGTCACACTCAAGCTCAGGCAGACTGATTCACTTTAGGTCACCTTAAGTTTATCGGTTCTATTCAACAAAAGAGCTATTCAAACTCTGCTTATGAAAGCCTGTGACGGTATCATCCTCGTCGGCGGAATGATTTTCGAGATACGACAGTTCAGATCTTTCAAGGCCTTCTCACGTCCATTCAGGTCAGTCAGGTTGATTCCAGTTAATACAGTGCTCTTCAGGTTATGTATCTGAAGGCATAAACCAAAACTCAACCTTACTGGTGATGCGATTTTTGAGTTGACTAGATTCAGGTTCTTCATGTGTGTGTGTGTGGGGGGGAGGGGGGACAGAAGTAGGCAAGATGGGTTGGGATGGTGGTGCGTGGTGAACTATAACTACAGGTCGTTTACTCTAAACTGGCAAAGATCCTTAAGCTCATTCAGCTCGATTGGCTACCAGCGAGCATGAGTAGCAATGTGATGTTTACGTTCAGCTGAGAAATGAGCGGCCCCGACACGACACGGCCCGACCGCGATGGTTTTCAGAAGCTAATAACTTTTCTATGTGAGACAGAAAGGAGATTCTTTCAGCAGGTAGTAGATACATTCAACATTTTTTTTTGTTTTTATAAATTTACTCAAGAGACCAAAGAAAACCCTTGGAATCCCAGCACTTCAAAGGAATGTACCGAGGGCTTCAGCTGACATACTCCACTATAAGATAGATTTAAAGCACTGTGAAAGTGACACATGCGGGGTATGAATTGTTTTTCGCTTTCACATGCTGACTGTGTGTGTGTGTGTGTGTGTGTGTGTGTGTGTGTGTGTGTGTGTGTGTGTGTGTGTGTGTGTGTGTGTGTGTGTGTGTGTGTGTGTGTGTGTGTGTGTGTGTGTGTGTGTGTGCGTGCGTGCGTGCGTGCGTGCGTGCGAGAGAAAACGTTAGAAAGTAAATATTTTAGCTCAATTATTCTTCTGTTATTGTTCAAATACCTCACCAGAAATGCCGAAAGTTTACACCAATATTAAATTACGATGACAGGTGTATGCACAAAGGCTCGCTCGCTTGTCACTCCCTTACGAAGCACACTTAACTGGTGTTCATATACTCAGATGGTAGAGCTTTGATTAGTAACCAAGGATACTCATTCGTACCTCATAAAAACGGCTTAACGAATTTCATACAACCACGACTTGGTACTGAGGTTGTGAAGGTGACCCTGTCCCGTCAGGTAAAGAAAGACTAGAGGTTCCGTTTTCTAGGTGGCATAGGAGACTTCGTAGCACCTCATCCTCTGTGACTTATTCAGCAAGTTATATATATATATATATATATATATATATATATATATATATAGATATATATATATATATATATATATATATATACAAAGAGAGAGAGAGAGATAGAGAGAGAGAGGAAACACGCACGTGTTCTAATCATATATCCTCAACAGTGCCCGCATCCCTAAACAGATCACAATTGAGGGCTCGGCAGTTCTTTAACACAGAGGGAGGGGGAAGGGAGAAAGGAATTATATAAGAAGTATGTATGTGGAGGGATAACAGGTGGTATGAACAGGGGTTACTCATTGGTTGGTCAATTTTGTGATCACATCATAATCGTAGGACACTGTGTAGTGAAGTTCGAATTCCCTGACTGCTTGTGAGATTGTGAGAATGGAGACACAAGCTATCTCCTGTCAGCAACAACCATATGACCAAACCTACACCATATCACTGTCCACCTCAGCTATCCTCTGTTTCATAACCTGTCCCTTGTATCTGTTCTACCTTCCTCCTAACCTCCTATCCACTCTTCACTTCAGTTATCTTCTCTTTCACTGTCTATGCCTTGTATCAGCCCCATCCTCCTCTAAACACCCCTATGACTTTATACTAAACAGGGATAAGGTAGTGCACGCTTCTTGTCTCTTTTTATTCTCACAGTCATTTCCATTTAGCTATTCTATCACTAGTTTCGGTCGCTACATTCAACAGCTTATTAATATGCTCTTTCTACGCGCTCACCTTCTTTCTCCATGGTGTCGGGAAGAAAATTAATGTTGAGAAGGAGAGGAAGAGAATGGTTAGAAAGAATGGAAGGGTAGCTGCAGAAACGGTAAGGCAAGGGGGTAGCAAATAAGGAAAGATGAGGGGGAAGAATGAATAAGGAAGGGGATGGAGAGGGAAGGGTAAATAAGGGAGGAGAGGAAAAGTAAAACACGAGGGGTTTGTAAGAGGGAGGAGTAAATAAAATAAGGTTTTGAAGGGGGGAAGAGATGAAAAAAAGAATGGAAAACGAAGGGCATAGGTGCTTGGCCGCGGTGTTCAGCTCTATAACTTAAACTTTTGAGCCGGTGGCAGGTTACTTACCGACAATTCTGGGACAAAAACCACCGCATCATCCAGGTTACCACCACTGACTCCCTTTGGTGTTACCCTAGGTACTCATTTTACCTACCAACCCACAAAGTGTGGATGGACACCTGGAGGGAGAGGCGCCAGCTGCCTGTACCTGATGCGACCCCAGACACTATCAGGCTAACACCTTTATATCAAGAAATACTATCCATTCGGCCACCGCAGTGGTGAGGGGGTACGAAGAATAAATCAGGAAGGGTAATAAGGAAGAATGAGTCAGTGTGGGGTGGGGTGGCGGCTCAATGAGGGCAGGTGGATGGCAAGAGTGTGTGAGTGAAGGGAGGCCACACAGCCACACCGCCCTCCACCACACAACAGGCAGCAAGACAGCCTCCCCACAACCAGGTAACTTGCCTATCCTGGCTCCCAGATACAGATCACCACTAAAGGTTAGTGTTGTGCTACAGAGAATCAAGCTCAGGCAGACCATGTTTTACCATAAACAGGAGAACCGAGTGCTTTAAATGGCCAAAGGGAAATATCAAACACTTAAAACTCAGTGTTTGGTATTCTGTTTCAAATATTCAAAAGAACTCTGTTCGGTCAGGTCAAGTAAAAATTATCAGTTACGGTCCACGTGAGTAATTAGGGAACTCTCTGCACTGCGTTGATGGCTAGAGGCTACACCTAGTAACGTGTCCCTTTGAACACGTGTCTTTGTCTTTGTCAATTCACATAGTTCCTTGAAAGGCTGGACCTTTTCCTACTGCGGAATAGTGATGTCCGGAATTAACTTTTTCCCATGCTAACCAAGTACGGTTCCAGAAGGGGTGTCTGTGAGGAGAGCAAGATATAAGAAAGTTGAAGTGTTGTACAGCACATGTTTCTGTGTGTCACTATTTTGACAGGGTGTAAACATACGCTAGCAAATAAAAGGACATTCTGCTATCACCCACTTCAAATACCCGCCACGGGTGAATTTTAAACAAAGACCCAAGGCATCGCAGAACAGGAGGTGGACATGGTACCAATGAACCACCATGGCTCCATGAGCAGTACGCCATGATAATGAAAGAAGTAGGGAAGTGACTTAGGAGCTCAGTCAATACAAAACAATACAAGAATATATTTGGTAGTTGTAAGAAAGAGAGGAAAAAAATCATGTCCCCCAAAGAACGAGAAGTCATTATGGGATTCAATAAAAAAAATCATCCGATAGTACTTATGATCAATTTAAATATCTCCCCTCTACAAAGGGTCATTTACTACATGGCAGCTATAGAGAACAACACCCTTACAGATATATGAGGTTGACAACCATGTGCATATTTCAGCTGCACAGGTGGTGAAGCAATGCAAGCTGGAGGCATGAGTAGGTGACACCCTGGGAGAGGTGGAAAAGGGAAGAAGGGGAGGGAGAGGGAAAGGGAATGCAAAGTGCAGGGAGTGACGGCAAACAAAGGTAGGAAGTGGAAGAGAGAAGAATAGCCGCTGGGATCTCAAATCAAGTGCACTCGTACAATAATGTCTGGGTAGAAGGAACGTCATCACGCGGTGGCACTGATATTACCAGGATGCTCCACTGCGCGGTTAGAAAAGCATCCTACAACTTCCTGTCCCCTGAAAGGAGGGTGGATGCCAGGAGAAGTCCAACTTCATCTTGTAGTAAACGGGGTTCACATTCAGATCAGACTGGGACCACAACTTTAGCAAGTGTATACAATGTCTAACAGGTCACCATTCTGACTATTTCAAATCAAAATATTACTCCTTGGGATTGGGAGAAGCAAGAAATGTGAGTTCTGCACGTGTGAACCACATAAAAATCAATCTGGTACGACGGAGCATGATCTACATTAATACTGACAATAAAAGGAAACAAAGGCCATGAGATTCAAAAACGTAAACATAACTACAGTAGTTCAAGAAAGGGTACTGAAACAGGTGAGGCTATCCAGTGATTAAACAGACACTGACAGGACACAAAGGACACAAGACTAATACTGCAGGCGTTTAGGGCCAGAATGATACAGCCAAAGTTAATACTGCTAGCATGACGAGCCCAGGTAGGTAAAATTATACGGTAAGGCTGACTGAATGGCGTTGAGACAATAGTACAGGAAGTAAGACTAACGCTACAAGTATGACTGACCTGAATAAGAATGATAATGGGAATATGGTATAATGGTCACGGCGGAAAACAAGAATAGTACCGGTACTCGATGGCTAAGAGTCACGGCGGAAAGCGGGAATGGGTCATTTGAGGGGCCGTGGGAGGGAGGGGGGGGAGAGGAATTTGGGGGTGTACGTTGGGACATGATGTGGAGGCACGAACATCAAAACTGAGGATGAGACAGACAGGGTCACGGAGCAAAATGCTAGAACATCACCAGGGAAATGAGGGTGTGAGTGGCTTGGGATGGTAGTATAGGTTAGGCGGGCAAGGATATAGCAGGAGATTCAGGGGCAGTGGGTACAGGATCTGCATGGCGTATACAGCTTGTAAAATAGCGAGCTGATTCTTTCAGTCAACAAAACCATTCTAAGATCCTTATGAGATCCTGCTGAGGAGGAAGTGCCTCACTTTGCGTCAGTGGAGGTGCTGAGGTGTGTCCCTGGGGTATGGCAAGGTAATTACTTCTTGGGTGGTATGAGAAAATTACTTGATCTGGCTTTTCAGACCACACTGATTTGTGTGTAACTTAGTTTCCATATTCAAAATGGAAAGTACTGTATATGTACACAGACATACACAAACACACCTATATATACTGTAGAGGTTATCGCGAAAAGTCTCCCCCAAATTCGTCTGTAGGTACGTAATTGATATATTAAAGTATGTGTAATATGGGTACTACTGTGGCCCTCAGGATGCTGTGGGCGGGCCTGGTGACGCTGGCGGCGGTGGGTGTGGCGGCGCAGGATCGGGTGGAGTCACGGGCGTGCTACCACCACCCATCTGCAGGAGGAACCATCTATGACTTTGAGGAGAGTGACCTGTTCGAGACCAAGAACATCTCACTGGCAGACTACCGCGGGCAGGTTGGTCAGCTGACTTCATCAATTCTCTTTTGACCTCTTGTACCTGAACTACATGTGTGCAAAATATATTAGCCTTAAAACGAGGCAAAATGAATGATGATGATATTATTGGTTGGCTTAAACACTGTAAAGCGACTTTATTAAGTTTAAATCCATCACTACCAAAGAATTTCCTCTAAGCTGAACAAAATCATCAGGCGGCTGCAACTGTACGCGTGGAAAGAGGGACTGTACGATTTATAACTCCCTATACATCCGACACCCTTCACTACCCTCTCCTTCAGACTTTAAATCAATACACAGCCTAGCCTCGAACCCCAACACCTCACATATGGGACTAAATTATTACATACACGACTCCTCCCCAGGTGTAAATGAACAAATGGCGGCAACTGTACAAAAAAAGAGATGGGCTTTACATTTTACCACTATGCTGCATATAAAGACGCCTTCACCATAACTCCTGCCCTCCCTCAGGTCTTACATCAATACTCGTACTTAACCTATCCTCGCCCCCCTACTCCTCAAATAAGGGTCTGATGTTATATGTATAGTCACTGATATTAGTTCCATAAACATTCCATTTCTTTTACTTCCCCCTAGAAGTTAATCTTTCTAAGTCGCATTTTGAGTGGTATGGAAGGATTCGTAACATCTACCCCTAAGTGATTTACTCTGTACATTACACCCCAGTATCTTCATGTATGCTACTGATTCAAACACTGCCGATAATGATACGATAAAAATAACTTACAGTATAATGTTAAGATGTAATGTGAAAAATAAATCACTAAGGAAGAGATGCTACGAAGCTTCCTATGTCACTTTAAATAAGGACCTATGCTTAGAGAGAGACTTGGCATGCTGCTTTGCCCATAAATGATTCTCTGATATGGAGCGTCGGGGAGGAAAGGAAGAACACGCCTGAAATGTGAAGCAGACGCAGTGAAATATTGTAGACGACCATGTCCTAACTGGGAGGTAGGAAGCAGTGGAATAGTAGGTGAACATGAACCAAGTGTGAAGGAGATGCAGTGAAATTGTAGGCGCACATGCCCTAAGGGGATGCAGACGCTGTGAAATAGCATAACCAAAGTGTTAAACAGACACATTGGATTAGCAGGTGTACATGCTCTAGGTGTGAAGCATGTGCAGGGAATCAGTAGGTCCAAAGTATGAAGCAGACGCCGTAGAAGAGTAGGCGTGTGAAGTAGCCGTAATGGAGGCGAGCATGCTTTAAATATGAAGCGGACAAAGTGGAATAGCAGGCAAAACTTTTGACCCTAACTGCACTACCTTTACCCTTCTCCAGGTGGTACTGATCGTGAACGTGGCCACCTACTGAGGCCTTACCATTCAGTACCACGAACTGAATGAGCTGCACCAGTCCTACTCCAACCTCACCGTGCTCGCCTTCCCCTGCAACCAGTTTGCCAAGGTACTGTACGTGGCAGGGTTGTGTTGTGATATAAAGCTGCAGTTTGAGTCTGTTTGCAACTTGAACTGAAACAGGGATTTTTATACATGTTTATACTTTTATCTTAACTCAAACAGGTATCAAACATGTCATGAACGAACTAGCGCGAATATCGATGTAAAAAAGTGGCGAAAGTATTTATAATAATTTACCGTTCTGGGGACTTGCTCATCTTACAGAACAGCTAAGATTCTTTAAATATGGCCTCTGGATCTTAAGTTCCATGATTTCGTGTCGTAGTTTTGGAGGCTGTTTGGGCGCTTTCATCAAAGAACCATCTATTTCCCACTAATATATGAAATTATTCTTTCTCAGTCTTGTGAACAAACTTGGAAAGATCTATATATATTCCTCTTACGCTAACCTGGCCTAATACTGCCATCTTTACATCCCGAATCCTGAGGTAAAACAACAGATTAATACTGGAATATGATGCTAGTCACGATTCAGTTTCATAGAAGGATTGTACAGCCATATCATTTTCTTATTCTGCCGCTGGGCTTGATGAAATCAGCCGAAGAAGGACGAATATCTGGGCTAGGTTATGGAAAAGAGAATGTGGTTTGGCCAGGTGTCTGTCAGGGTTTGTGATGTAATATAAAGATGCATTCATAAGGCATCTTTTCATCAACAATCACTCTAATCCTGTTTCCTACTTTTTTTTTTTTTTTCCCCAACCAGTGAACGAAGCGACAGGGATTGTGTAATTTGAAAGTCGGGTCTCAATACTCTACCCTGAGATTACGGCTATATTCTCAGTCTCCTCAATCCGAACAACCATTTTAATATTCTTGCTATTTTCAGGCCATTTAACTCAGGAAAGATCTGTAGTGTTGCAAGGGTTTATTAATGCTACATCGTTCCCTTTAGGTAAAGAAAAAACGAAAAAGAGTATACAAAGATCGTCTGGAAGTAGGAAAAAAATCGTTATCTGATTGAAGACACTAAAAATCTAATCGCGAAGAGGACGGCAAGTTTCAAATACTTCATGGTGATATATAAGATGTCTATTTATCACCTATTAGCCTGCATCCCACATTACAGTGAGCAGTCGGGTACGGCACAGAAACCAAACACGTTCTGTCTTCGTCAAATGCTTTAGAAATTGCCGACAAAAAATGAGGGCTAGCCTTCCTCTTTTATGTTTATTCCTCTTCAGTGCGGTGACGTTTTATTAATACAGTATTATTCATTCTTCCTCCAGAAAGTTTTATTCAGTGAAAAATAAGGCTGTGAATGGTTACTGGGGAGCCCCGTCAACACAAAAGGTTTCTCCAAAGTAAAGTAAATAAATGAATAAATAACAGAACCGTTTGAAGCCAGCAAGAATATACTAAAACGTCATTGGATTTTATGGGGTTAAGCATACTGCCGTCCGTGATTGCCAACAGGGGACTCGGCGTTGTATTTATGGGGCCCTTTGGAGATTTCGTAACACCTCCTTTTTACCGATTTATTCTCCACATTACAACTCCGTCTCCATGCAAAGTATGCCGATTATAAAATTATATAAACACCGTATAGGAGCATGTTAATGTGTAATATGCAAAACAGATAACGAAACAGCTGGTACTACGAAGCCTCCTATGCCATCTAGAATACAGTACAGGCCTTAGTGTCAAGAGCCCGTATTCTCGTCGGTTAAGGAAGCTCCCTAACACCTCTTCCTCAGCGACTTATTTTTTGATACGCTGGTTATTATTATTCTGCACATCATTTATGCATAGTGTGGCGATATTATAACGGTCTACACAACACACAAGGGGGCGGTAAGGTGCAATAAACGAAATAAATCGATAAGGAAGACTAGAGACCGGGCCATGAATCGAGTCTTGTCCTTCTCGTTGTCATTTTCCCTCATAAAAAAATTAATCTAGAACTAAATATGTTGCATCAAATTTCATGTCACCCAATACAGCCCAGGAAAAATGTGTTACAAAAACATCTGACATCAGCGTCACAGACTAAAGCCAAACTAAGGGCAGGACTCTCGTACTGAAACAGCCAGTGAAAGTTGTACCCAACTCTTCCAGTTTGAAGGAAAGAGTAATGGAGAATTAGCACCAAGCCACAATACGGCTATATGGCACGGTAGGAGTAGAGGGAAAATAAGGGCAGGAAGAAACACGAAAGCACTATCAAGAAGAGAGGCAGGACAGAGGAGCAGAAGCGGACAGTAAGAAGAGAAAGACTGGAGACAAAAAGGCCCCTTTTAGTCGCCTCTTACGACAAGCAGGGATACTGGGGAAGTATTCTTTCTCCCCCCCTCCCCAGGGGGTTCTTCCAGTCTGAAAAGTCCCTCTTACGCTGCTGAAAGTCGTTTAGAGCTACCAATAATAATGAAAACATTTCGCCCTCAGACTGAGGAAAGTAAGCCCTTGAATCCAGTGACATGTTTGTTGTGCTATTCCTATCTCCAGACTAATTTATTCAGCTTAGAAGGTAACCTTACTAGTGCAGGGGTTAATAAATGCTATACCTAACCCCTTCAGTCCGAAAAGTCTATCACAAAGGAATTACAATCGCCTGGAGATAAGAAAAAGAAAAAAAAAAAGGCCGATGACTGTAAAAGTTAAGCTTGCAAATCTCCGCCCTGTGAGGCAGAGTGGTGGGGGAAGTGAGGATGGAAGGCCAGGTAGAAGAGCCTTGTCACCTGAGATGAATCATGTCTCAGGCATCACCTCTCTCTCTCTCTCTCTCTCTCTCTCTCTCTCTCTCTCTCTCTCTCTCTCTCTCTCTCTCTCTCTCTCTCTCTCTCTCTCTCTCTCTCTCTATATATATATATATATATATATATATATATATATATATGATGTGGGTTATATTTCTTGTCTTGTCTTAGTATCTTTATGCTTAATTCACTTATTTTTTTAGTTTGTTGGGGCCAAGCTTCATTTTCGGGTTGCTGTAATCATGCTTTACAAAACGTAATAGTCAGCTGGAGAGGTGGGTGGGGGCAGAGGGATTGGAAGAGGTTTGAAAAAATAAAGACATAATGAAAACTATACTACAGTACAGAACTATAAAGGAGATTGCCTTCGTCTATGGATGCCTTAAAACCAAATGTAAGCCGAAATCTATGCCTGTAAGCGCCTACCACCGTCTAACCGCATGTCTGTACAATTGCTATACTTCCCTCTCAAAAAAAGAAAAAAATCCAAAAATTGTCAGTCCAGTAAATCCCCCTTCCCAGAAAAAAAAAAAAAAATCCCTAAATATTCCAGTTCGTCGAATCTATACATGTAAAAAATAATCCATCCTCTCCAACATCCAAAAATAACCCATCCTCTCCACTCATCCAAGAATAAGCCATCCTATCCACTCATCCAATATAATGTAACCTATCCACTTATCCCAAAATAATCCATCCTATCCATCCACTCGAAAATAATCCATCCCAACGCCCAGTCCATTACAATCCACCCACAATCTCATCCATCTGAAAAAATTAACCACTCATCCATCCCATTAAAAACTAGCTAACAATGACGTTCCAAGAATAAATATAAATACATAAATAAACAGATGAAAGAAATAAGCAATCCACCTGTTCTTGAAAACTATCCAGAATAAATCCACTGAAAAAAAAAAAATCCCTGTCCCTATAAAGAAAAATCCGGAAACAAGTAGAGAAATCCACCAACCAAAAATAAATCCATTCACCCACTAAATCCATGGAACAAACCTACCTAAAAAAAAAAATCAAAAGAATCCACTCATCAGAAAACTTACACACACATAAAAAATAATCCACCTCCATCATGTCAGTCCACCCACCCACTTTTACAATGAATTAACCTACCTGTCTTTAATATACAGTAATCCACCCACTTTATTAAGGAAACCAATCTATCCACTCACAAGCAAATGCACCGACCCTCCCACCTAAATGAAAAAAAAAAGTCCACCTACCCACCTGTAACAAAATCCACCCACTCAACTATGTAACAGAAATTCATCCACTTGAGGGACAAACGTTTCGAGGTGGTTTGGCCATGTGGAACGTATGGAGGGTGAGGAACTAACTGCAGCATGTTTACTCCAACGAAGATCCTTAACCCCTTTCATCTCAAGTGGGGGGTCAACTTGATTGGTAACCAAGGAGACTCATTCCTACCTCATAAACTAGACTCATCGGATTTCACACAACCGCGATTTGGCTTTCAAGTTGTGTGGGTGCTCCGTTCCCGTCAGATGAAAACAAAACTTCTATGGGAGTGTATATGAGACTGCGATGGCTGGAAGGAGGGGAGGGAGAGCGAGAACGAGGTGGAGAGATAAGGTACAAAAGTATGTGCGAGAGGGCGATGGTGCGTCGTGGGAAGTCAGGTCGTTACGGAATTCTGAGAGTCACCTGGAGGTCCTGTTGTCGAGGACACCCTTCCACAGCTTACGGTGACAGACAACAAACAAAATATAATGTACCAAGTCATCATATTCCGCATTACACGTATAACATTTTGCTTCTTCTCCTCTGTGTCTTACCTGTCTTGCCTTTCATGAGTAGGAAGTTTCTTCTTCTTCTTCTGGATAATATTACCACTTAATACAGGCTTGTTAATGTGTGCTCTTGCCCTCCTATTACCATTGTTTTAGAGAGAGAAAGAGAGAAAGAGAGAGAGAGAGAGAGAGAGAGAGAGAGAGAGAGAGGGGCTTGTTAATGTGTGCTCTTGCCTTCCCATTATCATTGTTTTAGAGAGAGAGAGAGAGAGAGAGAGAGAGAGAGAGAGAGAGAGAGAGAGAGAGAGAGAGAGAGGTTTGTTAATGTGTGCTCTTGCCTTCCCATTATCATTGTTTTATAGAGAGTGTGTGTGTGTGTGTGTGTGTGTGTGTGTGTGTGTGTGTGTGTGTGTGTGTGTGTGTGTGTGTGTGTGTGTGTGTGTGTGTGTGTGTGAGAGAGAGTGTGTGTGTGTGTGTGTGTGTGTGTGTGTGTGTGTGTGTGTGTGTGTGTGATGTCAAGCATGACTTTTTCCATTACTTCTTCCTTCAGCTTGTCTGCGCCCCAGTTTCTCATCTTCCCTTATATGTCTTCATTTATCATTTTCCTCATTTCGTCATACTTTACATCGCTGTACTCTCGCATCTCTTTTCCATCTGCCTCCACACATCATTTTCATTTCTCTTTAGGAAGGCATTAGCATCATCTCTCAATATGCGCTGTTATGCATACGGTGTACTTCAGCTGCCCTACCCCAACCACATCCACCACAGAGGAAGCCCGTATCTCTTGTATCAGCGGGGTTACCTGTGTATTAACCAGGTGCTCCCTCGTTACACCATGAAACTGTTTTTTAACCTGTATTGGTCAGTTTCTCACACTACGCAGACACACACACACACACACACACACACACACACACACACACACACACACAAGGATTTCACTCAGCTTCTTAAAATGGTCTGGGTATAAGATGGATTAAACAAGCTAGTAGTGCCCATACGAATAACCAAAAAGGGAGACAGGCCTGGATGAAGTATATAATGTCAATCCTAGCTTATATCCTGTGCAGCAACAAAGGGTAAATGCTGCTAATAACACTGAAGGGCAGAGGACAGAGGCAGGTGTGAGAAGGGTGGACAGGTGGCACTATATCAGCTGCGGCTCAGTTGGTTACACATTTACAGACATTCTCGAGCGCAAACTGTGTCTAATATTGTTTGTTTATACTTACAGTAGGTCTTCACTCCTACAGCTGCCAAATATTTCACAGTCAAGCTACAATGAATCTCAACAGAAAAGACAAATCAGATACCAGTTGACCGCTATGAGCATGCTTATCCTGGGAACTGGTTAAAATTCTTGATAAATATTGACTCTGGTCCCTCACACTCACTAACAGGCAACATCCGCTTCTCCATCACCACCACCATTGACCTCCATCACCAACACCACCATCACTGCTGCCTCCATCACCAACACCATAACACATACTCCACGACCACCACCACCACTGACTTTCATCACCAACACCATCACACATACTCCACGACCACCACCACCACTGACTTTCATCACCAACACCATCACACATACTCTTCACTTAATTTCTTTTACTCACATCGAGGAAAAGCTATCAGACATCAAAGCAACTGCCAGCTTAATTCCTTCAACCTGAGGACGTCTTTAACATTTCGTTCCTGCCAGCTACAGACAATTTTGTTCTACTAGGAAGAAACGAGGCCCATGTAGGTTTAAATTCAAGGACTGATTAGAGTCTACTGCTTACATGATGCAGTTCAGGTGGGAACAAGTGGTCACCCTCGCCTTAAATGTTATGTCCCAGTTCCCTATGCTCCTGATGGGGTACTGAAGGAGTAAGCAGCCTCACCATACGTCAAGGCAAAAAAATTCATGAAAAAAAAAAGCGTCATCATACTAAAAAGTTTAAATGCTGGCAACCTGCCTTTACATAAGAAACACAACGAAGTAACAAATAAATTCTTGTAACTAAACACAGTGATAAGCATTCTGTTAAAACACAGTACTACACGTTATTTTTTACATTATTACACGCGACACACATACAAATCTCTATATTTACCCTTAGTTTCCCCAGTTAAATGACGTATGATAGCCCTAGTAGTAGTAGTAGTAGTAGTAGTAGTGTGTGTGTGTGTGTGTGTGTGTGTGTAATTCACCGGGTCGGTCAGGATCACTTGATGGTCGTGATTGTCAGCTTTTACCCTCCCGGAAGGGAGCTGAGAGCTCATATAGTCCGATCTAAGGGCAAGGCTGTGACCTTCACACACGCACACACCCGTCCCCTTGCTCAAAGGGGACAGTAACCACCCACTTCATCAGTGAAACTTTTCGCAACCTGAGCGAGGCGCGAACTCCCGCCCACCAGTTGGCAAGCGGGAACGTTACCACTGCACCAGCGAGCGGTGTGTGTGTGTGTGTGTGTGTGTGTGTGTGTGTGTGTGTGTGTGTGTGTGTGTGTGTGTGTGTGTGTGTGTGTGTGTGTGTGTGTGTGTGTGTGTGTGTGTGTGTGTGTGTGTATTTTGTCAGTTGGAGGAACAAGACAAACGGTATACTCGCATTTTATCACCATGATTTCATTTATTTATTTAAGTAACAACGGAGGAGGGAAAAACAATAGTAAATTTTATGAATGGACGACACCAGATTACTGGTGTCCTCCACTAATAAAGTGAAGGCTATAAAAAATAACATCTTCAAATCAGTGACCTGGAATTAATACCAATACTTGCATAAGTGGGAGACTGACCAGGAGAGCGTTTTAGGAGACCTTGACCTCGATGGAGATAAGGGTGCAAGGGTAAGTAAGGGAGGGTGGTGGCGTATTGTGTGAACTGGATCTTAGTGGAGTACGCAGACTTGCGTAGAAGGTCCTTTTGTTGTAGCAGCCCCAAACAGGATATGGATTCAAACAACAGATTCGTATATATTATGGTTTCGTACATGATTTGGGTAAACGTTGCCGCGCAATGTGTCGTCCTTCTTAAGTTATGGAAGTGGCCACCCGAGTCTAGGGCAAGCACTTAAAAAGCTGTAAGGAAACCATACTGATGTAAATACACTATGAAGGTGGCATGAGTTTAGAGGATTATGTTTAGCCTTACAGTATCAAGTGGGTTAACTCCATCACAAGGAATCCTACTGGTAGTTCAGACTGAGAGACACTGGACCAAAAGGGGCCCCTCACACACGAGGAACTGAACCTCACAGAACCCTGCCTTGCCTTGGCGGAACAGTCAGGCTTTGCGCAGTGAAATGGAGGAAGTCTACCCTGCAGATGAGTCACAACCACTATCAACACTTCTGGACTGTCTTAATTGGGTCCTCTTCATGTATCAGGTACAGTACTGTGAATCAGAATGTGATTTACGGTACTAGTCATTATTTTATATCATATATATATATATATATATATATATATATATATATATATATATATATATATATATATATATATATATATATCTGCTGTGCCTTCCTTGCAGCAAGAGCCGGCGGCCACTGCCTCCGAGCTGATGAATGGCCTAAAGCACGTGCGACCAGGAGGAGGGTACGAGCCTAACTTCCCCATCTTCAAGAAAATTGATGTCAATGGAGATACTGCCCATCCCCTCTACAACTACCTTAAGGTAACATACCGGTACAGTACATTAAAGGGCTGCATCGGCATTAATTTAGCCAATTACTGCTTAGTCAATTGCTGACCAATATCAATTGACCAGCAATTACAAAGAATAATGACTCTGACTAGTCTTAAGATATCTGATTTATTGGACCTTAAAAGACATCCACCTAATGTAACTGTCAACTTAGAATTAGTCGCGGTGTTGGAGAGGAACATCCTCCTGTGGTGGCATTGATATTCTCAAGCAGATCCATTGCTTTCCCGGTTATTCAAACGTACCTTAACCTCCCCACCCCCATTCCCGAAAGGAGGATGGTGGGCTGCAGGATGTGGGGAACTTTACCAGCATCCCTTGAGTTCACGTGCAGATGACTGTGATGTCCCCATGGTTGTTTAATAAAGACAGAATATGGATGGGATTATGAGAGGTAAAATTCGAGTTATGGAGAAAGGGATGAGGACAGTGATGAACGGTGAAGAGTAAAAACAGTATCTCGTATTTGTTATACGCAGATGATATCGCTAATTGAGAACAACAGCTTTGCAGACAGGTAGGCTAGGCTACAGACCTTTGTTGATGTCTGTGGGCGTCGTCCTTTGAGAGTGAATGTAGATAATAGCAAAGTGATGGTAGCTGAGAGATAATGTGACTCCCAGTGTGATGTTTCGGATAATGGAGAGTTGAACTGATAAGACAGCTAAGTACCAGGGTGTAGTGATAGAAAAAGAGAGCTGTGTGTGTGTAAAAGAAGTGGAAAGTAGAGTGGTACAGACCTTGATAAAAAAGAAAACAAGTCTTAATGTGGCAGCTGCAAGAGGGTTACAAGCGGATATGCGACTTTGGTGTGACATGAAAACAAGGTCAAGGATTACTGCAGTGGAGATAGGGATTTCTGAGAAATGTGTGTGAGTGCAGTGAGTCGATAGGATAAGAAAACGTGATTAGTGAAAGAAATGGAGCAAATCTGCGATTATAAAAAGGGTCTATGTGAGAAAGTCTGACGGTGGAAGGATGTGTGAAAGGGTGGACAGATGTGGTAAATGAGTGAGTGAGAATGTGTGGTATGGAAGTTGATGAGGCCAGGGAACTGACAGGGATTTGGCTGGCTGGAAGAATTTTGTGAAGGGCAGTGCATGACAAAAGTCTGGTACCCTCCCTTTTTACAGATAATTATGAAACAAATTTTTGGAAAGGTGTGCCTGCGAAATGGAGTCAGTAGTTTGGTACCCCCCCCCTTTTTTTTTTTTACTGACAAAGCACTTGTGTGGAAAGGTCTACCTGTGAGGCAGAGCCAGAACTTCAAGGGGTTTGAATGAAGGGTGAATGAGTGACCTATTTTGATGGGCATGCTGTTGCTGTTTAATTCTCTCATTAATATTTCTTTTTTTTATCCTACTTCGCTCCAGTGGGCAGGAAAAAAAATGCAGGATGATGGTGGTGATGAGTAATTTATGTACATATAGTACAGTACGACAGACAATGTTAAAAGCTTGCACAGGTCAACCTTTTTTCACCTGATAGCTTCTTACCAAGCTGCATGTTTCTTGCAGCTTGGAAGCCCCTTCTCAGGACATCATCTCATGTTTTCCTTAGTTTGCCAGCAGGGACAGTCTCTTCCATATTTACGTTTGTACATCATCTCATCCACTACCTCTTAACACTCTGTGTCAAAACACTCTTAAATCCACACATTATACTGTTCTTCGGTGTGGCACTATACAACTGTCTCATCTCTCAATTTATGTACTCAATGTTGTAAACATCCCCTACTGCTGCCCATTTCACTACCACAAGGTACCTTACTCTACACTCAAACACATATAAGTTCCATTGAAAGTTACATAGGGAAAATCCCCTCACTGTCAGTAGGGGCAAAATCTCTCTGAACTCCTTCCAATTAACTTCTGACTTGTGCAATTGTGCTATCTTCTGCACCAAAACATCAGCACACTCAGATCCATATCCTCATCAGTCTCCTCAAGTACTGGCTGGACAACAAACATCCCTTGCTTATGGCATACTCTACCTTTCACACCACATCTCTTCATGTATCCACTCTCACAAACACAAGCTGGAGTTACTAGGTACAAGACCATTGCAACCACTCTCCACCAACAATCCTTGTCCACTGCGCTAAACATATCTTTTGTCTCTCCCACATGTACCATCAAAACCTCAAAACTTCATACCCTCCATCAAATTCCTGAACTTCTCCACAGCAACAATCTTGCAGCCAGCATCAAATCACTGGAATACAATGAGGCTTAAGAGCGTTCCTGAACTAAAATTCCATGGCAATACTTCAAGTACTGTGACAAACAAAAAGGAGACTTGCACTCACCTTTAATATAAACTCCATGCTCTCTACTCTACCACTCTCACATTTGTTCTTGAGCCATACTTACTGGTATACTTTCACTACCAGGCACACTGGCTATGCTTCCAGTCCCAACTCTTGTTGCCCACTGCAAAGCCTCTCTAAGCACCCCATCATATGCTTCCTCCAAATCTACAAAAATTGGTTAGAGTTCTCTCCTTTTTACTTGAACTTCCCCTTTTACCTGTTTAACAACAAAAAGAGCATCTGTTGTACCCTTATCAGTCATGAATACACACTGTATTTCATAAATTTTCACACCCTTACCACGCTCTCCCACACCCTATCAGTACCTTCATCTCATTCATCAAATTCACACCCCTATCATATCCATCCTCAAATACACTTCCCTTCCTCTTGTAAACATTCATTCACCTAACATAACAACTTCAAATCCCTCTCATATCCACACCCAAATGTATTTTTTTCCTCATGTAATCAGCCACAGTCACACTATAGAAATCCTCCCTCACAGTTCACTAATTAAGTCAGTTACCATTCCAACACTCACATCACATTAAATTACCATACCAATACTTCAGTGACCAATCCAAAGCTACCACTCATCTTGCCATTCTTCATTAATTTTTTATCTATCACTGTCTTGACACTGTCATACTTGATCAGCAGTGACAGACCAAAGCTGGTGGTGCTAAGTGTGAACTATCCCTATCCAAGTACAGTAAGCCCTTGTTATAAGTTATTCCCCCCCCCCTTTTTTTTTTTTTTTTGCTATCCTTCTTCTTTTCCTTTTTATAACCTATCCTTCTTCTTCTTCTTCTTTTTTTCAAGCTATCCTTCTTTTTTTTGCTTTTCATAAGCCATCCATCTTTTTCTGCTTTTTATAAGCTATCCTTTTTTTTTGCTTTAAATCTAAATTATAGAAAACTGAGTACTTTATTAATGTGTCAGTGCTACCTATAAGGCTAATTTTTGCAGTTTCCCTAGTTTAGAGTTGCAGTTGTATGAAACAGAGCTAATTTTTTTTCATGCATCACTGATTTATAACAATGACTGCAAGTATTATCACTATCACTCTAGTTCTCAACACTCACTCCTGCCCCACCAGGCCTACTGCCCAGCCACACGTGAAACCTTTTCTGACCCTGACTACCTATACTACAGCCCCATCCGCTACAATGACATCCGCTGGAATTGGGAGAAATTTCTGGTGACAAAAAGTGGCAAGCCCTTCATGCGTTATGACCCTCTCACAGCTCCAGAGAAAATCAGAAAGGACATTGTTTTTCTTCTGCAGCAGAATGAATAACAAGCTTAGAGAACAATATTTGGTAATTCAGTTTGATGGACAACTTACACCAAAATATTCAGACATTCTATCATTCATAGATTCATATATATATATATAATATACACTTTCTCAGCATCCCATGCTTCTTTGCTCACAATTATAGTTTCAAAGCAGTACTGGAGTATACTTCACACTAAAACATCTTTGAACCAGTGTCATACACAAAATGTATAAGCAGTATTGTATATGTACTGTACTACTGAAAAAAGAGATAACAAATCTGTAATTAGCAGCAGAAGTCAGTGTGCTTTTGCATATCTGCTTATAATATTCTGTCATAACACTGTTGTAGTTCATACTTATGATAATTCACCAATGACTGTAGCACCACTAATTATGGGATAATAATACGGTACCATATACAGTACACCACATAGTCAGCAAGCTTATGCAATGCACAGCAATCATATTTTCTTGCTGTGATCAGACCTTTGCCGGTGTAGTCCTGAGATCCAGCATGGTGTCATGATGGCACCGCCACAAACCCAAGGGTAGGCAGTGCTTGATGGGTAACCCCAAGTGTGGTTTTCTAGCTCATTCAGCTACATTTGGGCTATTCCATGTCATGCTGGCACTCAGGTTACTATGCATGCTTGGGTAGGATTGCATTATATAAATGGCGTTCTGCAGCTACTAGAATGATATCGGTATTGCATGCATGTGCTCAAATAAACATAACTTTACTGAATTTTTACTCTCTGATGTTTACCATGAATGAAAAATCTCTTTAGGATGGAAAAATGGCAGACACAGTGATCCCAAGCATTACATTCAAAGTAAAAAAGAAGACTATCAGTGGAATGACAAGAGGTATGGCAGGAGGTGATGATGGTTTCACCACTGATCTTATTAAGGATGCAGGTAACTTTGCATTACATGCATCAGCAAACTTATACATGAAATGATTAGAAGCCAAAACAGATCATGGAAAAATGCACTTATTTACCCTGGTTTATGAGTAGACATATGAAAAAGCAACACTGAAGACCTAAATAACTATTGTATGATTAAATTTCTCCCTATTGTGTATAAACTTTTCACAAACATCCTAACAAGTTTGTTATAATAAAGCATTTGATTCACTTGAAAAACCTGTTAGAGCAATCTTAGGACAAGATGCAGAAGGAACATGCTGAAGAACTCAGATACTTATACAGATACCACCATCATTATAAAACTCCAAATGGACTGCTGCAAAACACCAATAAAGAGAGGTGCTAGACAAGAATACTTGTTGGTGAGGGTGCCCATCATCCACTCACTCAACACAGAGCTGCCTGCCTCCCTCCCTCTCTCTCTCTCACTCTCTCTGATGCAAGATTCATTGTTTAACAGCTTCAAGAAAAACATATATGAAGAACATGAGAGGAGCATGTGGAGTTATGTGAAGAGACAGACTGGCAAATGAGGAAGTGAAGGAATGTTGTGGTGTGGATGTGACAGAAAGCATTAGGAGAAATACACTGAGGTGGTTTGGCCATGTATTTACCTATTTGTATTTACCTATTTGTAGTATACAGGAATTGAGCAATGCTCGTGTTGTCCTGTCTCCATATCCACATTTATCAAGTCTACCTTTACACACATGAATGTTTTTCTCATGCACCACCTCTTTGTCTAAGTCGTTCCAAATATTTAAGAATATACCTAATTGTGATATACACGGAATGTACTATGCTCGTGGGTTTCCGTCGCTGTTTCTCAATAAGTCGAATTTAACTTTAAACTCGTTTATGTTTTTAGACTGGACGATCTCTTTGTCCAGGCTATTCCATAAGTCTATACTTCTGTAAGGAAAGCTATATTTCTTGATATCCTTCAAACAGCTTGACTTTTTCAATTTCATTCCATGTCCTCTTGTTGCTCTCT
Source organism: Coenobita brevimanus (assembly GCF_032717465.1). NCBI lineage: Eukaryota > Metazoa > Arthropoda > Malacostraca > Decapoda > Coenobitidae > Coenobita > Coenobita brevimanus. The sequence goes on from NC_137055.1 coordinate 41,134,169, forward strand.
TATCCCATACAAACAGATCTTCTTTGTCAATTTTATCTACTCCCACCATGGTCCTGAACACCGCAATCATGTCTCCCCTCTTTCTCCTTTCCTCTAACGAAGGCAAATCCAGTTTTTCCAGCCTCTCTGTATGACAGGTCTGTCAGACTGGGGACCATCTTGGTTGCTGTTCTTTGTATTCTCTCAATCTTGTTTATATCTTTCTTTTTGTGTGGGGACCACACTACCGCTGCATATTCTAACCTGGGCGGATCATGGCCACTATCAATTTTTTCATCATTTCCTCATCCATATAATGAAATGCTACTCTTATGTTAGTCAAGAGCTTATAAGTCTCTCCAACTATCTTGTTAATGTGCTTTTCTGGTGACAAACTATCTTGGACCAGCACTCCCAAATCTTTCTCTTCTCTCCTTTTTGTGATTAATTCATTACCCAAAAAATAATTCAGTGATGGTCTCCTGGTACTTTTACCCATTTCCAATATTTTACATTTCTTTACATTAAATTTCATTTCCCACGTCCGGCTCCAATTGTGTATCCTATCCAAATCCTCCTGCAGTATTTTACAATCCTCCTCAACCTCTATCTTCCTCAAGATCTTTACATCATCAGCAAACAGACTCGCATAACTGTTCACTCCATCTACCATATCATTTACATAAATCAGGAACATTACTGGCGCCAACACTGAGCCTTGAGGGACTCCACTTGTTACTTCCCTCCATCCAGACATCTTTTCCTTTATTACTGTCCTCATTTGTCTGTCTCTCAAAAAGTCTCTCATCCATTCCAGAAGTTTCCCTTTAGTCCTCCTATATATTCTAGTTTCCACATTAGTCTCTTATGAGGTACCTTGTCAAAGGCCTTCTCTAAGTCTAAGTACACACAATCCACCCAACCATCTCTCTCCTGTACCACATCAATCGCTCTTGAGTAAAAGCTCATCAAGTTTGAAACACATGACCTTCCACTTCTGAATCCAAACTGACATTCAGCCAAAATATTCATCTCTTCCAGATATTTTATCCATCTGTCTTTCAGGATTCTCTCACACAATTTTGCGACCATGCTGGTTAGAGACACTGGTCTATAATTCAGGGGTTCTTCCCTGTTTCCTCCCTTGTAAATTGGTACCACATTTGCCCTCTTCCATTCTTTTGGCACTTTCCCTCTTCCAGTGAGCATACAATTAAGCTGTGAATTTTATCCGCCAGTTGTTCTCTGCATTCCTTCAGTACCCAATTAGAAATTCCATCAGGTCCTGGGGCTTTCCTTACATCTTGAGTTTCCAGTAATTTATACACTTCCTGCACCTCCACTTTTATATCTTTCATCACCGGAACATTTCTAATCACTCCCTCCCCTTCCACAAGCTCCTTTTCTTTAGTGAAAACTGACTGGAAACGCTTGTTCATTATTTCTGCTTGCATTGCCGCATCATTAAAGACCTCTCCATCTACTTTCAGCTTGGTGATTCCTTCCTTTTGTTTCAGTTTGCCATTAACAAATCTATAAAACAGTTTGGGTTCATCCTTGCATTTGTCAATTATACCTTTTTCAAAATTCCTTTCTTCTTCCCTACGTATTCTTGTGTATTCGTTTCTTGTTCTTTTATATTCTTCCTTTGTTCTGTCGTTACCTCTCTTTCTCCAATTGTTCCACGCCTTATCTCTCTCTTTTTTGGCTATCATACACCTTCTATTAAACCACTCCTTTTTCCTGTTTTCTTTCCCTCTTACTCTTGGTACAAATTTTTCCACTCCCAAATTATAGAGGTCTAGAAAGATATCCCACTTCCTCTGTATCTCTCTTGTTTCTCTGAATTTTCTCCAATCCGCATTTTCAAAAAAGTTTCTCAATCCTGTATGCAGGGTGAGAGACTAATAAAGAGAGTGTATGTAAGTGAGGTGGAGGGGGGGAGAGGGAAGGGGAGACTGAGGATGAGATAGAATGGAGTGGAGAGGTTCATGAAAGAGGTAGGTGTTAGTTGGAGGGAGGGCCATGTAATGGCAGGGGACAGAGTGACATGGGAGGCATTTTGTCTGTGGCCATCCCTTACCAGATTAAGGTGTCTGGCTATAGACAGATAGAAAAGACAGCTGTACAGGTATTTTGTTTTTGTTGCTTTGGAGAAGGATTTTGAGTGCCCAAGGAGATGGTGCAATGGGCAATGGAAAAGCTTGGGAATGAGGAACTGGTTAGCGAGAGTGGTTATGAGAATGTATGAGAGTGCTCACACCCAGGTGAGGGTGCAATGAGGTTTCAGTGAATTTTCCATGAATGCTGGTGTGCATCAGAGGCCAGTTTTATGTCCCATCTTGTTTATCATGGTGCTTGAAGCTCTCTCATGTGACTTCAGAACTGGATTCCCATGGGAGGTGTTATATGCTGATGGCTTGGTGTTGATCGTGGAGAATGACAGGGTAGCGGAAGAGAGATGTAGGCGATGGAGAGATGAAATGGGGCACAAGGGTTTGAGAGTAGCCTAAGTGCATATAAAACGAAATATAGGGCAAGTGGGAGTCCTGTCAATGCAGATAAGTGTGGTTATGCACAATTTGCAACAAGTGTGTGGGAAGTAACTCCATTTTGTGCAGTGTCTGTGATAAGTGGGTGCATAAGAGATGTATTGGTATTAGAGGTAGGCTGCAAAATAGTGTTAATTTTGAGTGTACGGTTTGTAAAGGAAAGCATACAGAAGCAGAGAAGTAGAAATGGAATAATCTTGCTGAAGAGTCTCTTGAGTGGAAAGCATACTCAAGCAGAGAGGAAGGAATGGATTAATCTTGCTGGAGAATCTCTTGAGTGTGTGAAGTTCTGTCTTGGGGGGGATATGGTACAAGCTGGAGGTGGGGCTGGATAAGGAGTGGCTGGAAGAAGCTTGACAAACTATTTCTCCTTCTGACACTGAGAGGGCTCTCCCTTTGTGCTAAAGGGTCCTTATATGAAGTACATGCTAGGAGTGTAATGCTGTACAGTCATGAGACTCAGGCAATAAAGGAGGAGGATATTCGTTGGCTCAAATGTACAGAGGTGAGAAGGATTAGATGAATGCATAATGCATCCTGGAATGACAAACCTGGGGGGTTAGGATTGCAAATGAAGAGTTGAGATGTAGGATGGGTCTTAAATGTATTAAGTGTTGTGATGAGAAATTGTAGATTGTGATAGTTTGGGCATGTGGAGAGCATGGAGGATGACAACTGGGTGTACAAGGTGAGAGGTGTGAACACTCAGGGTTGAGAAGAGCAACAGAACGAAAAAGGCTTGGGATAAGGTCACAGTGTGATCTCAGGGTCAGGAACTGAGGTGAAGCTACTAGTGATTGTGCAGTGTGGAATGCTACCATTAGGTAACCAAGGCCAATGCATGCTAGCATGATGAAACCTTTATGAGTGAACAAATGAACAAAACCTTCCCAGCTGATGTCAAAAGTGGGAATTGCAGATGGGTGGATTATGATAAATTTCACAGGAACATTATAGCAATATGTACAGCAAATACTTGTATGTGTTTAAGTGGAAAGTTATAGAAGCAACTCAAATCTAACCTTTCAAAAATGATGAAGACATAAGCTGGAAAATAATTAATAAAAAATGCAGAAGTACTCATATACAGTACTGTATAAAACAGCATAAACATAAGAACATTATTCAGTATTGTAATTTCACCGCCTTTACAACACAGGAACTTCCTTCTCATTGAATCCAATATCCAAAAGTGATGAACTAGTTTATTTGCAATTTTTACATCTTAAGTCAGTCTCAGTACAAGGTATAATGATTGTGACTGTATCTACCATAATCACCTGGTACAGTAATATGCTATATTGAAACTACCTGCAAATATGTAGGAACAGTTCACTAATTAGTATTGTTACTCAATTCTCTACATATCTGCAGTATCAAAGTTATGACCACTACAACCACAAAATTATTCTTTACCTTATAGTAAACCCCCCATATGCTTGGGTAAAGTGTTACCTAGGGCTCAGTGCACTCGGAGATTTATGACCCATTATAAAAATCCACTGTGTTAATCAGTCCTCAGGCCTGACCTCAGCTTTCTTACTGAAGACCCTCTATGACTCCAACATGAGTAAAGGATGCTTTCTAAGGGCATATCCTTCAGTATACAGTGCTGTTGTGGTAAAGCAGACATTAAACTGTGACGTTAAAATAGCATGCCGCACAAATGGAATGCTTTTCTTGACACATGATATCCTTGCTACCAATTTTTTCATTCACAAACTGAGAATCTGCACTTTCTACAACCACAGGTAAAAGGTGCATTATTTATTATCACGTACTGTTGTATGGCACTATATGTTTGATCAGCACTTGCTGAATCCCCTGGATTCTATGTAGATAAATTTACTTGCAAAATGTGACTATGTCCTTGACATGGAATATCTATCTCTTACGGCTGCATTACTTCTCATTCAGAAAAAACACTCATTGTTAAATGACTACAGAGCACTTCGTTTGAAGTGCTCATAAACCTAATATACAAGACCATCATTTTGTGACAGTAAAATATATTCATGGTTGTTGCTGCTCTACCCTGGCTTGTCTGGCCAAACAGACCAATCAATCACAAGCAAGCAGCCACTTTCCTGCATCTTGCTAGGATCAGAACAGGGTTCTTCCACATGGCAAGGTGCAGGGAAAATGGAGAAAGCATAGCTTCCAAGAGGATGAGCTGTGTATGGGAGATATGTATGAGTGAAGACCTTGACTACAGTACTGGGTAACCGTGGCTGAGTTCCCTGCCTGGCAGTGTTGTGCAAGACCAGCTACTGGGGCTTTGCCCTACATCACTTCCATGGTCATACTTCCTATGATGATGGTAACCCCCACCTACTACCTTTTGACGAACAGGTGCTACATCTTGCCAAAGGGTAACATGGGACTACGTAGAGCAGGATAACCCATCTTTCCTAAGCGGGACACATGTTGTGGTCAAATATCCCGATACAGTATACTCATGATGAAAATGTAAGTACAGTATGGCAATACGAGACTACAGCATCATAACACTATGCACAACTTCTGTACTTTGTAACAAATGGCTGTCAATATATTCAGTATTAGCAGCAAGGCATCAGCTTGTCCACCACTAACTTCTGAGTGTCTTAACTACTCTAGGTAAACAACCAACCTGAAAGTTTTTCATATACTGAATGTACCATTAACAGATGTCACTTACTCAGTATATTATTCACTTACATGAACAGAAATGATCTTTAAATTTTCACTACATAGGCAAAGATATAGAAAAAACAAATATGGCTCCTTTAATGAAATGTCTGGGTATGTCACTGTTTACTTAATATCTCCCCACCATATGTGATGATGATGATGATGATAACCAATTCAAAGCTCCCAAGAAATGGAAAACAACTCATTCCACACTTCCTGTCACAATCATTATGCTTAAAAATATACTTACATCTAGCTTCAAATCCACAAACAGGGGATAATTAAGTAATGAAAAGTAACTACTGGTACTTTCTACAAGCACCTCATAATTTGTACAAAGATAAATCCAGTACCGTATGAAATAAACTGCAGACATGGGTAGAATCTGCATCACAACAAGCAATCTTTATAGGATATAGCTTCACAAGCCATAACTGAACTCTAACAAAACCTAAAGTTTTCACATTCAAATTCCCTACAAAAAATATCAGCTTCACACAAACTACAGGTACTGTACTACAATTGAAATGCATGTAGTTCTCTGTGTATTAAAAAACAGCCAGTTCAACATTACACTCTGTACAATGTAGGGACCCAAAACTTGGGCATCACAGTCTTGAAATTTAAGGGTAGGTGACTATACAATTTATATATATATATAAAAAAAAAACTGTGTCCCACGAAGTCAGAGGTATCCAGCATCCACAAACACCTTCTTCAGCTTGGCAGTCTCAGTGTCAGAAAGGGGTAGGAGTGGTGACCGAGTGGGACCACCATACAAACCCATCCAGTCCATCACCTGCTTCAATCCAGGAATTCCAAAATCTCTCGTAACCTGAGGATTGGAGATGATATCTATATCTATATCTATCTATCTATCTATCTATACATATATATACTGTATATATATATATATATATATATATATATATGTATATATTTATGTCAACAGTGTATGAATAACAAGAAGATATTGCTTACAGAGATATTAACTGGGGATCACTGATGAAATATTTAAAACAGCACTGTAACAACTGCAAGAAAATATTGTTTACACTGATGACTAGGTGTTGATTGTGGAGTCTATGAGGGGAGGGGGGGCAGAAGAAAGACTAAGTGGAAAGATGGAATGGGGTACAAAAGTTTAAGAGTAAATGCAAATAAAACAAATGTCATGATACCTAGGGCAGGTGGTGGTAATGTCAAAGCAGAGAGTCACCATGTGCAGTTGAAGGTGAAGGAGGTAACTCCATCTTGTGCACTGCGATAAGCGGATGCATAAGAGATGTAGAGGTAATTGAAGTTGCCTGTGAAATAATGCTGATTTTGTATGTGAAGTGTGTCAGGGAGAGTATACAGAGCATGAATGGCACGAAAGGACTGATCTTGCTGGGGAATCTCTTCAATGTGTGAAGGAGTTTTGTCATTTGGAGGATATGTTATGTCCTGGGGGTTGGATCTAGCTCAGTAACAAGGGCAAGGAGTGACTGTAGTCGGAAGAAGTTTAGGGGGCCGTTGCCTCTCCTGACAATGAAAGGGCTCTCCATTGTGCTAAGAGGTCCTTGTATATGGCAAGTGTTAAGACTGCAATGTTGTACGGTAGTGAGGCCCTGGAAGAATAGTTTATTCAGTACTGATGTATACCTGCTGCTGAAATAAAAATTTCATGCACTAATTCATCTCCATCACTAAGTTTCATCTACACAAACTATCACATATAATTTTGTATTTAGCATTTTTTCACTTTCCTCTTCATCCAAATTTGATTATTAAGTGCTTGGCAGCTATAGGAGTGAAGGCAAAAATATACAGTGCATAACATACACAATATTAGACGCAACTTAAACCTAACAGTTTATAAATAGGGCCCCCGGACTCCAGCTTATTTCATAATTCCACCTAACATTAACCTCCTATAAACATGCATCACACCTGTCCCTCCTATTAATCTGTGATCCACTTTTCCTGGTAGCATGGTGATGGTTTTTGTATTAAGTAAATGATGCCAAGGTTACAGGGTGGTCTCTAAGGCTTATCTGATCTATACTACAGTAGCTGAGCTTCAAGCCACCTTAAAAAAAAATAAAAAATAAAAAACTATATCCTGTCCGTCTCTTCTCATACACTTCACTTATGTCAATCTCCATCCATCATCCAATTCTTTATTACCCTAATCTTTGCCAAGTGCTTCTCCATGCACAATTCATCCAGCCCAATACCTTACAGTTCCCTTGCATCATCAATCTCCATACCTTGCTTTTTCATGCATGCTTATTTACCATACTGTACCTCTTTACACGAATACTATATGTATATACCAGTACTGTAACTAGTCTCCATAAACCTTCACTTGAGATTTATCGCCCTTTAATTCACTGCCATGATCAATCACTAATTTCTGTCAGCAGTGATCATAAGAATTTATTTAATTTATGGAAGAAGAGTAACTGGAGAACTTACAATATTTTGAAGGGTGGGGTTGTTACTTTTAGGAGAATAGGACCCTATGTGAGTGATATCTAGGTAGCAAATGATAAAAGAAACTCCAAGGTCCTGTTTATAGAAACTGCTTTTCAGAACTGTTGCAAGCATAAGCAAAATGGATGGCATAAATAATAAAGAAATTCATGAAAACTACGGAATGGAATGGAGGGAAACTTGTACTGCTAAATGTATAAAGAAAAACACACCAAAATAGTACAGTCACACCAGAAACCAGTGTCCACAAGAAGCATGCCAAACAAGTTCTTGGAAAGTGAGAAATATTTTAAGGATAAAATGGATGCTGCCACAAATGGAGCAGTGTGGACAGCCGCTATTAGGTGACTATGGTCGATGCATGTAAGCATGTTGTAGCCTTTATAAAGATATGAGTACAATGGACAGAGACAGAAGAGGATGAGGAGTGACAAAGACAGTAAAAGAAGTATGGATGGACAAAGTAGCCTGGAATTTGTTTTGTCAAGGCCATTCTTTGTCTGGAGGTTCCCAGGGAGAAGGAAAACATCCAAGATAATGAGAATGAGGATGACTTTCCAAGCCATAGATACATACTGCAGAGTTTGGAGCAATGAGTTTTTTCTGCAACTCGACTGCAGCTTCAGTGTTACCCTGAACTGTCAGCTGTTGCAGCTCACAGACAGCTGCTCCTAAGACATTGGCCAAGGCACACACTCCACCTACCCCACCTGGTGTATGTAAGGAGGAAAAAAGAATAGAGTAGTACATACAAATACAAGTACAGGATACTAAGAGTATTCAGATGATTTTAAGCTGACCACAGAATAATTTCTGTGATTTTACCAGTTTCATCATTAATGTATTTTAGTGGCTGAGCAAACTATCACTAATCTGGTACTTCCAAGGATAAAGGAAATCTATACTTTTAACAGAACAATTTTTCCATATAAGCCAAGTTACTAATTACTATGGAACACAGAATAAGTCAATGGTATCTGAAACTAAAGCTCACCAATATTTAGAGTGGCCATAAGGAAACTTGCTGATCCAGCAAAAACCTGGAAATCCAGGCCTCTTGTATGATGAATAATGCTGCCAATTTTAGTAATCTGTGCATAAGCAAGAAAGCTGTTAGAAGGTGGCCATAAAGAAACTTGCCGATCCACCAATAACCTGGAAATCCAGGCCTCTTGTGTGATGAATAATGCTGCCAATTTTAGTAATCTGTGCATAAGCAAGAAAGCTGTTAGAAACAATATCTTAAATTAATGGGAATACAAGTATTTATTTTTTCTTACAATAAAGAAAAAAAATGTACTATGATGAAGAACTATACTTGAGTGTGGCTTTGGTCACAATTATAAATCAATTTCACACTGTGCAATAAGCTTTATGAAAGCAATGCACAACATAATACTGTAGTTTGGCATTACTGTAATGTATATAGTAAAATCTCTAAACAGTTTTCACATCTTTTTTGTAACTTTAATATCACACTGCACTTGACATACAATATATTACAAATCAATTATAACTTTCTGTATTAATGTTCTCCTGGAAAGAGATATGACACTTCTATCACAGTAGCTGCTTTTCCTAACATAACTATCATGCCACAATTTTCTACTCAACTCTCTTTTACTCCAGTATCTGGCAACCTAGATCTTGGCCTTTCTCTCTTTCTCTTTTTCCAGGTAGAATACAATACTTGGTATATCCACTTTATGTCATTTCTCTAAATTTCCCATTTCAGATTATTCTAACTATAGCTTCTCTAAATCATAACTTTTCTTTTAAGTATGGTATGTGTATCACTGGAGAACCAAAATTATCATACAGCATTGTATAATATGGCACTGGAAAAAAAAAAAAAAAAAAAAAAATTGTACAGTATACAGATTACCTACTGGGTGAAGAGGTTATCTTGCTAGAGGAAACTGGATGTCTAGCCAGCAAATTCTGTGCAAATGTTAAATATAGTACTATAACATGTCCAAAATTACAAGTGTTTCATTACTGTAGTTCAAAATCTTACAACTGCACCTCTTTTAGGATTAATCATCAGCCACACTTTTTCTCTCGACTAAGGACGAGGTACAGTAAGATTTAGAAACAACAGATGAGGAAGTAGGAAAGTAGAAGAACTATCAGTAGTATGTCCACACTGCCAAGTGAAATGGATCATATCTAAGCCCACAGAATCTTGGTTCCACACTACAAGCCTTGTTAACTTTCTGATGCACTTTACATATTGTACACCTACCAGAGAGTAATTTCATCAAATGTTAAGTAATAAAAACAGTGCAGACATTTGTCATGAGCTTTCTATACATACTTCATCCAATCAGTTTCAATTCTATCTATCTATTGCCAGATGCCATAATCCCGTAAGGGGTTGCCATTTGACTTTGAGTTATTTGTTTTACAGGGAGGGGCACTAACCCTCCACCAACCCACTTGTTGACACATAGGGAGCACGTATGGTTTGGTTATATGGTTACCACCCAGTGTTGTAAATGGTTTCTTGGCTTACAGGAAACCATTTGACTCGTCACTCACTGTAAAGCCACCTGTAAAGGAAAGAAAAGCAATAAGAAGTGACACGAAAGATGGGAGAAATAGGAAACGAGGAGGGCAAGCACAGATAAAGAATGATAAAGGTTAAGGAAGAAGTAGGCAGCACTATACCAAGTGAGTGGATGATGGTTGCCACCACCTACCACTAATCCTTGTTAATATTCTAGCCTCATCAACTTCCATACCTCACTTCTTCACACACTCACTAAAATTAAACTATTTTATCATAAACACTAAACATACACTCAATAGTCTTCCATATGTACAGTACCAAGCACTTACATCTCCTCCACTCTCTTTAATTCCAATGATGTTAGGATGTTCTGCAAGTTCAGCTATAACACCCAAGCTTAGATCAATCACTGAAAACAAGAATTATTTTAACTGTTAAGCTGCTGGGCAGAATTATAATACCGCAAGATTCCTTCATTATCAAGGTTAGAGTTCCATATGATATACCACAGATTTCAGGATCATCTCAAGTATGATTGGGTGTTGCTATTTTAGTCCTGAATCAACATCTTTCACTGACTATGTATTAGAAAATTGCTGCTACACGAGCAGAAAAGTATGCATTATCCACTGTCCTACACATATAGCTTAGATATTCACCTACTGCATCAGTGCCATAACAGCAGCACCATGACAAGGTTAGAACCAGAAAGCAAAAAAATTTCCTCTCGCATGAAAATCCTTAGCATCTACTCAGTTCTATGAATCCAAAATGATCAAGGAATACATCTTGTATTACACAAAGCTGTTCCCCTGTCACACTTGAGTCCTTTAGTACTGTTCTTTGGTGCATGCAGGAAGATAAAGGGTGGGCATTAGTCCTGTGTACTGATGTAATACATTAGACTCAATGTCCCCATGCAATTTTCTAAACACCTGGTTGTCTAGTGAGTTTACGCATTCCAACCACAGGAGTGGTTGGAATTTCTGTATTTCAATATATACACATAATCAGTTAACACATACACTGTATAGTATAAAAATAAAAATACTGTATACATAAGCTACTGTTCAGATTATATAAATAAACTGTAACTTACATTGTGGTAGTATATATATACTTGGATAATGGAAATTATACAGTAGTAGCATAAAACTTTTTGATCAGATAATGAAGGTAATGGAGGGAGTTCTAGATGGTATGATTAGAGAAAGAGTGAATACTGATGAGATGCAGTTTGGGTTTATGCCAGGCAAAGGGACCAATGATGCTATATTCATTGCTCAATAGCTTCACAAAAATATACAGCAAAACAAAGAGGTCTGTACTTTGTTTTTGTTAATTTGGAGAAAGCCTCTGATAAAGTCCTTAGGGAAGTGGTGAAGGGGACAATGAGAAACCTCAGAATCGAGGAGTGGCTCGTTAGAGTGGTTATGGCTATGTTTGTGGGTGCTCGCACTCAGGTGAAAGTGAATGAAGATTTGAGTGATGAGTTTTCCGTGAATGTCGGTGTGCATCAGGAGTCAGTCTTGAGCCTCTTGTTGTTTATCATGGTGCATGAAGCCCTCTCATATGACATCAGAAATGGGCTCCTGTGGGAAGGTGTTGTATGCTGATGATTTGGCGCTGACTGCAGACAATGAAAGGGAAGCGGAGGAAAGATTTAAGAAATGGAGAGATGGTATAGGGCACAAGGGCTTGAGAGTAAATGCATATAAAATAAAGGTGATGGTATCTTGGGTTGGTGGCAGTACAAAAAAGAGGGAGAATGAACATGTGTGGTTTGCCACAAGGGCGTGGGAAGTAACTCCATCTTGTGTAGTGTCTGTGATAAGTGGATGGATAAGAGATGTAGTGTATTAGAGGTAGACTGCAAGATAATGCTGATTTCAAGTGTGAGGTGTGTTGGGGAGAGCATGTGGAGATTGTCTGGCGTGAAAGGACTGATCTTGCTGATGAGTCTTTCGAGTGTGTGGAAGAGTTTTGTTACTTGGAAGACATGTTAAATGCTGGAGGTGGGGCTGGAGCTAGCTCTGTGGCTAGAGTGAGGAGTGGTTGGAAAAAGTTCAGGGAGCTGTTGCCTTTCCTGACATTGAGAGGGCTCGCCCTCCGTGCTAAAGGATCTTTATATGCGACATGTGTTAGAAGTGTAATACTGTACAGTAGTAAGACCTGGTCAGTGTAGAAGGATATTTGCAGGCTTAAACATACAGAAATGACAAAGGCTAGGTGGATGTGCAGTGCTTCCTCAAATGCGAGGCCTGGGGAAGCTACGTTTATGATGGAAGAGTTAAGAGGAAAGAAGGGATTGGAGTGTACTGGCTTTGTGATGAAAAGTAGTAGACTGAGATGGTCTTGGCATGACAATTGGGTGCAGAAGGTGAGGAGTGTTAATGCTAGGGGTAGAGTTGCAAGAAAGAGACCAAACAAGACCTGGGACGAGGTCACAGAGAGTGACCTCATGGATATGGCCCTGAAAAGGGAGGCTGCCAGAGATCAAGCAGCATGGAGGGTCACCATTAGATGACCAAGGCTGACACATGCAAGCATGCTGAAGCCTTTATAAACAAAACAAAATGACTACTGTACACTATATGTTGCTGTAATAAATATGTGCATATTTAACACTGTATGACAATTCAGTACATGTGAATATCCAAAGGTCCAGATCTGCATAACTAGAAGTGTGTCTGTAATTCATAACATTACATATCAATGATTTTCTTGTTAAAGTACTGGATTGGAATAATGCACTCACATAAATATGAGAATGACAGAACTCGACTACAATAATTGTGATTCAGAACATCAAAAAGTGTTCAATCACTAACCAGTAAAGGCAGGAACACTGTAAAGGATGACAGGAACAGGACAATTGTCAGCTACAGCTGTGAAGTGAGCATGTAGTGCTTTATCCTGAAAATTAATCATTATTCATCATCATGTGGATCTCTTTTTTTTCTTATCTAAAGATGGGATGAGGTATGGCTAAAAAGCAGGAAATAAAAAAACAACATGATGGAGGCATAACTAATCAACAGCTTGCCCAGTGAAGTGGGCCACATACTCATTTGCTCACTGTTCAAGCTCCTAGTAACCTGACTGCACTTCACAGGCTTACGTCCCACACATATGGACTTTATATTACCTATCAAATATCTAATCCCCATAGTGGCAACCTGGCAGAAATTTCTAAGCACCTATGACATACTGCTGATGGGTAACTACATTCTGTAGTCTATCTATCTACTGTATCTATACTACAGCCAGACACTTCAATCCTGTAAGGAGTGGCCACAAATGAATTGCCTCCATGTCACCCAGTACCCTGCCAATATGCTGACTTCCCCCAACTCACCCCCCCTTCTGCCATATAGTGTACCTCTCCACTCCATCCCTCTACTGCCATACCTTGTACCCCTTTTATAACTCCATCCATATACAGATTGAACAACCATGCAGATGCGACACATCCCTGTTTCAATCTAACATTCAGACAGAAAAATTCACTCAGTCACCATCCACATGCACTGCAACCTTAGTGTCCTCATACATACACTTCACAGCATTCAACAACTTCCCATTTACTCCATATATTCTTAATATTTTCCACATTCCTTGCCTATCCACTCCATCATATGCTTTCTCCAAAACCATGAAGGCTGCATACACCTTCTTCCCCTTCTCTAGAAACTTTTCCTCAGTCTCCCCTTCCCTCCCTCCCCCTCCACTTCACTCACATACACTCTCATTCTCCATCCCCTTCACATGGCCAATCTGCCTCAATGTATTTCTCCTAATGTTTTCTATCACATCCACATCCACACCACAATGCTCCTTCACTTCCTCATTTGTCAGTCTGTCTCTTCACATAACTTCACATCCTCCCCTCAAATAGCTCATTTCCACTGTTCTCACTCTTGACTTGTGCCTTTCCAACAATATCCAAGCTTCACATCCATAAGAAACCATTGATAACACAATACTATCATGCAGTGACTTTTTTACTTCCATGCTCACTTTCCTATTTATTATCACTGCTTTCAAAGAACCAGCAACCTTTCTTCCTTGTTGTACTCTTTCAAGCACTTCATCCTCTAAACTTCCATCCTTACTCATCACACTACCCAAGTACTTCAATTCATTCACAATTTCCATTTTCTCATTATCCAGCCTCACTGTGCATTCAGTGACATCATTTCTCTTGAAGACCACCACTTTACTCATCCCTATATTCACGTACCAGTATAGATTCCATTTCTTACACACTCCCCTAAACACACTCACCAAGCCTTGCACCTCCCGTTCATCTTCACTTATAAATACAGTATCATCTGCAAACAATAGATAATGCTAAGAGAAACCTGATAAAATATTCAATGAAAATCTGTCCGCAATGCAACGCAGTACAAAGCAGAAATTTGTGTGCCATGTTAATGGTTAACACTCAAGCAACTGTTTATTCAGTTTATCTATTACCTAATATAGTCACATTCTGTGAGGGAATCTCTCAACATGACTTTGTACATAATAATAAATGAAGACAACTACATAAATGAAGACAACATTACTTTAATTCTAGCTATGCAGTAATGGCCTGCTAAATTACCTTCATTCCAGCCTTGTAGTAACTGGGAGTGACAACCATTACAGCATCAGCACCAGCATCAGCCATCTTCTGACTCATTGCAATTGTTGCTTGAGTTGCTGCACAATGTAACAGACAGAGTAACTTCCACTATCAACACTATTATAATACCTACAAGCAGTACCTTCAGTAGTTTTCATACATAGATGCTTCTACAAAGATTAGGAAATGTCATTGCACTGTGCTGGGTATTCATCACTGATTTTCTTACTGCCAAACTACACAGTACAACAACAAAACTTGAGTACTTTTATAAATGCAGTTACATAGAAAACTTATAATAACCAGATTCTGGACATTTATTCAATAAAATTATTCTACACCATTACTGAAATGATTACATATTAGCTGGTATCTGAAATGTGTTTATTAAAGAACTGCTCACTTCATGACGATGATAATAAAGCAGTTTTACTCTCCCACTTACAGAACTAAGGCACTGCCCTAATTTAAAGGACTCTGTTGGTAAACACAGCCATTTGTGAAACACAAACCAACCACGGTCTGAGTTCCCGTATTACATTCTAAAATTCAAGTTAGTTACCACATATATGAAATACTGTACATACCCAAATAAGTTGTAGTGTAGGGTTCAAATCTTGCTATTGTTTCTATCCTAAACTTCAAATGCAACTATGAGTTACTCCTGCTGCATCTATATCTGGCTGAAGTATTCTGAAGATATACATGTGGCATTCATTTGGCCACATGCACATCTTGACTTATGACTTATGACCACATTCTTGTAGATGATTTTCAATTACAGTATTATCATACCATCACCAAACTTGTGACAAAAATAACTCAAATGGACATATACAAACATTCACATCCTGAACCAGCCAAGATGATCTTCTTGCTGGTAGAGGGTAGGAACTCTCTTGTGCGCTTGACGAGCTCCACCCTCTCTTCTGGGCTCAGGTACACATACTCTCCATTGCTCCCCTCTACCACCAGCCCTATAACAAAAAAACATTTCAGTGTCTGGTATACTATTTCTTAAAAACATACAACTTCTACTATGCATGGATTCTTTAAGCAACAGATGGCTATATTATTTCTATGTTAAGCTTTTATTTCTACCTTACTTTTTTCCTTGACTTTTTACTGCTACTGTTGAACATGGGTACTTTAACCATCTAACAGTCTGAATAATTCTGTTCTGCATACCACCACACAATTAAATTTAGCTAAGTGTCATAAGAGACTGAGTGTGCTTACTAAAGCCAGATGATTTTATTCTGCTGTGGGAAAGCCTTACCAGTAAATACCATTCCAATAGTTCAAATCTCTCACTAACCGATCAACTGTTATGCATGCACAGAAGTATTTAATTCTTGCCAATACCGGTACCAGAAGGCTTACATGAACTCAGTGAAGCAAATCTCTATAAAGCAGGGGTTAAAACAGTGAGGAATTTAAGTTGGGGGTCACTACAAGAACAAATTTTTACACTTTACAACCTTATGGGTCTCTGATAACTACTTTTATCTGGTGATGTATTTTCTATCCCCAGATTATGTTATTTATATTATGACATACTTCTCAAACTGGAGGGGTTAGATATAACTTTCATTAACCCCTTCACAACTAGATGTCCTTTCCAAGATGCATGAAATAGCCTTTTGGTGGCAAAAATATAAGAAAGAGTTGTTCTTGCTGCTGCTGTTTTGCTGCTTAACCCTGGTCTGTCTAGCCAAGTAGACCCATGGACCACAGACAAGCAACTGGGGCCATCCTACAGGTACAGTGCTGTTAAGTACATATACCGTGTAGAGAATATCCACGTCCTTGTGGTAGACAGCATCTCATCAAGGTCAAACCAGGATCCTTCCCTGCAGTGAGGTGCAGGGAAATCTGACAAGGTTTGGTTCCTGGGTGGATGTTGCAGCTACTTACTGTAGCTCCTCTTAGGGCACACAGTGCCACCATATGTAGGCTCCTCATCAGCATCCAAAGAAAATGTACATTCTTGGGGTGGAGGGGTTCAGTTGTATACGGTACAGGTAAGTCATGTACTAAAAACAAGAATACAAATTCCTTTCAGCTGAAGAGCTTAGATGTTTTATAGATACATAATCTCTTTTGCTTGAAGGGTCTCTCACAGCTGAATAAAATAATGAAGCACTAAGGGATAGGGTGGATTAGCGAGGCACAGGTATACTTGTGAATGGGGTATGAATTGGAGAGGTGGCAGCCTAATTACAGGGGACAAGGTTACATGTAGGGGACCTGTTTGTAACCACCACCATCAGGGTTAATACTGTAAATGGGTAAACACATTTCACGGTACCTAAAGAAAAAAAAATTCTTTGCTAGATGGTTAACTATACGATGTGAGATGGTGATTAACTCTTAAACTGCTACCATAAGTTTTCAAGCTACTTATATATAACATAAAAGCCAAACTATAGAAGCTATAGCCAAAATTGAGGAGGTTAACTTTGGGGATGGTAAATTACTTAAAAATCTCTGCAATTATTTCTGGAAAAAAAAAAAACTCAGAAATTACAGACGCTGTTGTGGTGCAATTAGTACAACTTATTTGGCAGAAAAGTTATATTTTAACATTTATCTCACCAGCAATATAGAATTATAAAGTAACACTTCAATTATGGGCTTATAACTAGCCCAATAATACATTAAGCAAGCCACTATTTAACTGACATCATGTAATATCAAGCAAACCATTATTTAACTGACATCATGTAAATCCATTAATGCTAAAAAAAAAAAAAAATAAAATAAAAAAATAAAAATCTTACCTTTGAAAGGAATCTTGCTCCACACGTCCACATTACTGGCTAATTTGTCATATGCAATTGATTCATCCTTGTTGAACGGTGTCGGCATAGGAGGGAAGATTCCACTCAGGTCCAATCGTCTTGAAGAAGCTGCTGCCGTGGAGGTTGCAAGCAAGCATGACGGTGGCGTTACATTTGACCTTAATCTACCACTTGACATCCACAAGCAACCCTTTTGATTTGTTGAAAGTTTCATCCACTTGGTAAGTCCACTTATAACGTTACTCCTGATTAATGCCATCTTCTCTGTTAAAGGTAACTTAACGTGTCAGCTGATCCACTCTCGCTTACTCCCCGATCAGCTGTGTTTACTCTCAGGCTGACAACACCGACATAGAGATGAGTAACAAGTAGAGCGTGAGAAGGACGCTCAGTACAGATACACGTTACTATGCAAACAGGAAAAGTACTCAATAAATATAATATGCTTCTCCTTTAACACTGTTTATTTACATACTCTTAAAACTGTTGAATTACACTCACATCATCAATCATCATTATCCACATCTCTTCCCACCTTATGATGGGGTCAGGTAGGATCCAAAGAGCACGCAAAAAAATAAATAAATAAATAAATAAAGTGAAAGTAGTTGTCAAATTATTCATAATCAGGGTAACTGGACCATGCACTCACTGACCATGTCTATGTTCTTCCCAATGACGTTTAGCCTGTGGCAATTTATGCTGCTTAACTTACCCCTCACGATGGATGAATTACTTTTCATTTGTTAAGATTAATAAGATGAAAAAGATGAGAACATCCACCCATAGCTGTCATTTAACTCAAGCACTGTGATTAACGAAAAATGTCACTCGATTATCATGGATCTTAGCTTGATGATACACAACAGTAATGAATGGCATTATGTGTATGGCCATGCAGTAAGGTGACAGTGAACAGGCGGTTTGCAATAGATGTCGAGGTATGAAGTATCCCTGGTTTTTACTTAAGACCAATAGTATTTAATCCCTTCAACCTGGTGGCATATCTTTTGGCTAATTCTTATTATCCCCAGGTAATGTTATTTGCCCATCTAACCCATCTAGTTCGAAAGGCCTCTCGTCAGTTGAATATAAACGCCTGGAGATAACAAGAATAATATGAACAAGACAGAGGACACCTTTAATAATCACACCCGCCTCTGTAGTAATATAGGGGGAAAATAATTAGTTACTGATTAAACACTTAAATGAGGCCCTTTTAATTCACAGGCAATGCTCTGCTCGGTTCTTTTGTCATGTTTACGGCTATTCCGGCAGGATGAAGGTACGTGGTCAAACAGTAAGGTAAGTTTGCATCGTGTATTTCTGATTGTGTATGTATGTATGTATGTAGCCCATGCAAGTGAAGTCTTCCCCTTGAGCTCTGTGTAACATTCACGGCTGTTCCGGCACAACGCATTCACGCGGTCGACTAGTACTTATGGAGAGGATTTCTGTGTGCAAGTATATGCATGTACAGTATATATCTGCCTCTCAACACCCCCGACCCCCTAAAGGCTGGACCTCATCCTTAAAACGGTAGAGGAACCCAGTGGGGGGCACACACTGATCTTGGGTCCCCTCTGCGTAAGGCAAAAGTAAGTCACGGGATTGAAGAGGATAATCTTTTTGTGCTGTCCGTACCCTTTCCATCTCAAAACATCTTCTGTCACCCCTCATCAGAAATCAGTGTTAGATACCACTCATGACAGAAATTTCACTTTACACCGAGATGGCACAATGAAAAAGAAGAATCAAACAGAAGAATACAGATATAGTCATGACGATACATTCAGTAGATAAAAATTCTAAATTCATATTTTCGCAGCTAATATGTCTGACATAATTCGCAGCTCCACATATGTTTCACACCCTACGTATTAACATTTCTGCTATTGACTAAACACTAATATTATAATTATAAGTAAGCACAATAATACACTACTCGTTTTAACAAGAGTGGATAAAGGGTAGTCAATCATGGTCCGCACTATAATCGTTACTGCGAGAGGGACGTTCTAGCCATGAGCTACAGATAAAAAAAAATTATAGATATACTTATGATTAGTTCCCCGTCGTTCTCAAGTTTTATTACTGCAGGTGGGACAACGATAGGAGAGTAAGAGAAATTTTCCCATCTCTATTGTTCTATTAAAAAAAAAAAAAAAAAAAACGTAATTACGACAGGGAACTGATCATAAGTTCGTAAGTCAACGTCCTGGACTAAGTTATAAGAAACCATTAGGTTTGTCACTAAGTGAAGTAACCTGAAGGTAACACGTCAATCTGACTCACGGTCAGCGACCCCACCAACCAAAAATGGTGGCAGCAGCAGCAGCAGCAGCAGCAGTGGTGGTGGTGGTAGCAGCAGCAGCAGCAGTAGTAGTTGTTGTAGTAGTAGTAGTAGTAGTAGTAGTAGTAGTAGTAGTAGTAGTAGTAGTAGTAGTAGTAGTAGTAGTAGTAGTAGTAAAAGTAGTAGCAGCTTAATATAATAATAATAATAATAATAATAATTATAATAATAATAATAATAATAATAATAATACCGTAATAGTAGCAACAACAACAACAATGATAGCTCTGGTGTGTCTCTGTTTATTAGGACAAAAACTGATCCACTAATATTTAAAATATTTTGACGAGGATCGAACCTTGCACAGAAAAACAGCGATTTTTTTTTTTTTTTCCCATTTCACGCCTATGTGTTTTACTCTTAGCCAATTACTCGTCATATTCCACTGGCTTCACTCTCGACTCGATACAAAGACATTTTTCCATGAGTTGCATGCTATAGTGAAAAAAAAAAATGCATGGGCTTCAGTATTTTGGAGGGAATATATATAGAGACGAGTCATTCAGTACGCCTCCATGAACTTACAAAGATGAACAAATAAAGAACTACTGGATGCGGGAGCTTTAGTACTCTTCGGTTAATTGCCTTGTTGTGTAATGTGGTGTGGTGAGGGAGGGTGATACTGTGTGGTGTGGTGTGGTGTGGGAGGGTGATTTTGTGTGGTGTGGTGTGGGAGGGTGATTTTGCGTAGTGTTGTGTGGGAGGGTGATTTTGTGTGGTGTGGTGTGGGAGGGTGATTTTGTGTGGTGTGGTGTGGGAGGGTGATTTTGCGTAGTGTTGTGTGGGAGGGTGATTTTGTGTGGTGTGGTGTGGGAGGGTGATTTTGTGTGGCGTGGTGTGGGAGGGTGATTTTGTGTGGTGTGGTGTGGGAGGGTGATTTTGTGTGGTGTGGTGTGGTGTGGGAGGGTGATTTTGTGTGGTGTGGTGTGGGAGGGTGATTTTGTGTGGTGTGGTGTGGGAGGGTGATTTTGTGTGGTGAGGTGTGGGAGGGTGATTTTGTGTGGTGTGATGTGGAAGGGTGATTCTGTATGGTATGGTGTGGTGTGGTGTGAGGGGGTGATTCTGTATGGTATGGTGTGGTGTGGTGTGAGGGGGTGATTCTGTGTGGTATGGTATGGTGTGGTTTGGTGAAGGAGGGTGATGTGGTGTGGTATGATATGGCGCGGTGTGATGTGGGAGGGTGACTGTATGGTGTGGTGTGGTGTGGCGTGGCTTCCCTAAAGTCGCTGGAGTATACGAGAATGAAACACCTCGCGTCCGAAAATCATTAGTGAGACAAACGGACAGCGCCGCCACTAAAGATGTTCCTGTACCAAAACGGGCGCAAACACCAAGAGATATATTTATTCTTACAACGCTTCATCTTCAGGCAGAATAAGATGATGACGTAATCGAAATGGGCAATAGAGTAGTTAACTTTCTTCTATCTATCGGTCCCTTCACCTAAAACCGGCGTGAAAATATCTATCTATCTACCTGTCCATCTATCTATCTATCTACCTACCTATCTATCTATAGCCAGACACCTTAATCCCGTCTACCTGCCTACCTATCTATCTATAGCCAGACGCCTTAATCACATAAGAGGTGGCCACAAACAAACTGCCTTCATGTCGCCCTGTCCCTTGCCATTTCGCTGCCCTACACCCAGCTCACAACCCCGTCTCCCATATACCTCTCCGATCCATCCTTCCACCTCATCCTCGGTCTCCCTCTTCCTCTTACCCTCCCCCCTCCACCTTACACATACTCTCATCATTAGTCTCTCCCTCTCCATCCACAAAATAAGGAAGCTAATTATACAGTAAAAAAATATATATATATCAGAAATTTTATAGGAAGGATGAATTGGAAATAATCTTGTCAGCTCAGTGATAAAAAGACACTACCATCGATCTATATCCTTTCCACTGTAGTGCTTCGGGACTAGCATCGCATTTTACTATTAATTTCTTGCTACATCTGAACATTCAAGATGGAAAGATAGCAAGGTTAGGCCAAGTTACGGTCAAAGGAGTATGGCATTATATTCTAGGGTTTATCTTCTAATTTCTAGATGGAGAGATGATTAATTTCAGGCCAAGTTACAGTGAGTGTAGTATAGCAGCATATTCAAGTGTTAACCTCTTATTACAACTCAAGGTTCAAGACGAAGACATGGCAATTTTAGGTCAAGTCAAAGTGAAAAGAGCACAGCATCATATTCTAGTACTAATATTTTGGCACAACACAACATTCAAGACGGAGAGAGGATAATTTTAAGCCAAGTAAAAGTGAAAAGACTATGTACACTTTCTTAGCATCGAACATTTCTCGTCCTGATTCCTTACTTTCGCTGTCCCCTCAATTTACTCCGTCTTTCCTCGCCTCGCCTTTCCACTGGTTTGAAGCCTTACCTGATTGTAACATCCATTTCACCCTCTGTCATCCAGTCCTAGTTGCCTCTCTCTCTCTCTCTCTCTCTCTCTCTCTCTCTCTCTCTCTCTCTCTCTCTCTCTCTCTCTCTCTCGTCCCATCTACGTTCTGTCCAAACCACATTTTTCACCTCTCACTCTGGTATCTATGTTTCACCACAACCTTTCTCTCTCTCTCTCTCTCTCTCTCTCTCTCTCTCTCTCTCTCTCTCTCTCTCTCTCTCTCTCTCTCATCTCATCTACGCTCTGTCCAAACCACATTTTTCACCTCTCACTCTGGTATCTCTGTTTCACAACCTCTCTCTCTCTCTCTCTCTCTCTCTCTCTCTCTCACACACACACACACACACCTGCTGTCTCATATACCTTCCCACATCACCCTCTCCTTCCCACTCTCACACCTCTAACTCACCTCATTACGACTCAACCTCTCGTCTATTTCCTCTTTCCCTCCTCTTACGTGTTTCCGTCTTACTTCTGTCTTTCTCTCCTCTTTGTATTCCTCATCGTTTACCCTTTCCTCATCCTCCTCTCGATTCCTCTTCCCCTTTTCACCACCAACCCATTCTTACTCCCATTTTGCCCATTTATTTACCGCAGTTCTACCTTCACCCTTATCTTTTTCCCCATCAAGCTTTTTACCCCACACCTGCACGCCCTCAATTTTCCCTTCCCGTCTCCCCTCACCCTAACCCTCTCTCACCTTTCCCCTAACCCCGCTCCTTCATCCCTCTTCTTACATCACCACCTGTCTCCAACTCCATTTCTCAATTTCTCC
The DNA here is from genome assembly GCF_032717465.1 of Coenobita brevimanus. Taxonomy (NCBI): domain Eukaryota; kingdom Metazoa; phylum Arthropoda; class Malacostraca; order Decapoda; family Coenobitidae; genus Coenobita; species Coenobita brevimanus. The sequence continues at coordinate 41,157,342 of NC_137055.1, forward strand.
CTCCCCCCTTCCCATTCCCTCCCCTCCCTTTCCGTCATCTTACTCACACCTCTCCTCTCCTCTCTCCTTCTCACTCCATCCCTGTTACTCATCGCACTCACTCACCTCACATAATCCCAACCCTTCACTTCTATTCTTCCCTTTCCTCTCCCTCCCTTCTCCTTACCCTCTCCCTCCACTCTCCTTATCTTTCCCTCCTTTCCTAACTATCTCCCTCTTTCCTACAATCTCTCCTCTCTCTACTTTTCCCCTTTCTCTCTCCACTCACACCCTCCTTTCCTTCACCTTCTCACATCCCCTCTCCAAGCTTTCCTCCTCCTTTCTCTTCCCATCCTCCTCTCACTCCCCCTCAGTCTCTTCCCTCTCTTCCTCGTCCCCTCATCCACTCCTTTCTCCTTCCAGTCTCTCCCCTCTCTCCCTCCTTTTCTCTCAACCTCTCATTTGACTAACTCTGCCTCTCCTGTTCTTACCTTTTCATCTTACCCTCCACTCCCCTCCCTTCCCCTCACTTCTTCTTGTCCTGCCTTCCTTCTCCCAAACTATAACCCCATCACTAAGAAGTCAACCTATACCTGAATAAAATCGTCTGGTGGCAGCAACAAACAGTAAACACGACCACTGGCTTGAGAGGGTCAGGGGAAATCGTGTCTAACTCCTTCATTACAACAGACCTCCCCCAAGTTGAATATAATCGTGTACCGGTAGCAAAAACAAAGACACGAGATTGCACTGGAAATTAATGTGTTAAACTAGATAATCATTAAGTAACATAGACCTTTAAAGAACGGAGAGTAGTTGGCACAGGAAACAACCTTTTTATAGGCCAATATGTTTCTTATTATGCTTCTTTTGTGGATCCCTATATACACTTTACACTGTCTCCTTCACCTCATAAGGACGTGAGCCACCAGAACTATGCCAGTGATCTTCGGTACGTCAGTTGATCTTACTAAGTTTAGGAACGTCTGCCCGTCCTTTGTATCTTTTATCAGTTCACATGAGGCCCTATGAAGAAGCGGACCTCTGCGGAGAGGGAGTGATGGCCAAACTTAATCCTTCCCAATGCTAACGAAGTACGAATCAGGAAAGAGTGTCTGTAGTAGGCTAATATGAAAGCGGTCCATATTAAAATGTAAAAGTTGAAATAGCTTTGTTCTTATGTTTCAATCGGTATATCTCATCGTTATGAATAGACAGGATGTAGACATATGCTAACATATGGAAGGAATGTAGTGCTATAGTTCTTTCACATTAATTTGGCTCAGATTTTCGTCCTCTCGCAGCTTATTCCACTCAGTTTGGTAGCAGAATAAGACAATGCTACGGTTGCACATCCTTTCCTTAGCACTTCTTCTTGACTAACATTAATTGCTAGTGTTATTCTACTGCTACAACTCAATACTCATGATAGGGTGAGGGTAATTTTCAACCAAGTTAGAGTTAAAAGAGCATATACCTCCCCTATTTTCCACAAAACGTGAATTTATAGGAGGGATTAGAAGAGGATAAGACAAATACAAGGCAGATACGATGATAAGATAAAGACAGAAGATAATGGAACAGTGTAGCTCTGGTTATTTATTTATTTTGCACATCCGTTAGGTTATAAATGTCCACCCTAAACACTCACTGGTAGTCAGTGGGGCAGGTATCCACTCCAGAGCGTCCTCAAACTATAAGACCAACGTAAAAGCGATCGATTCACCAAGTACTCCTTCTCCTTCCCTTCCCTTTCCCTCATAAGAGTATTTTTCACTTTCCCTTCCCCTTTCCCCACTCTCGCTCCCTCTCCCCTCCCCTCCCCCACTCTCTCTTTCGTTCTCCCACTCACTCCCTTTCTTCCCACCTCTCCTCAACTCTGTCCCTTTCTCCCCTCCCCTCCCACACTCTCTTCCTATCTCCTCCCCATTCTCTCCTTTTCTCCCCTTTCCTTCCCCACTCTCCCTTTCTTCCCTCCCCTCCACCACTCTCTCTCTCCGCTACTCCCTCAAACGCTCTCCCTTTCTCCCCTACCCTCTCCCTTTCTCTCCTCCATTTCCCCACCCTTTCTCTTTCTTCCTTGCCCTCCCCCACTCTCTCCCTCTCCCCTACCCCACTCTTCCCTTTTTTCCTCTTCCCTCCCCCACTCTCCCTTTCTTCCCTCCTCTGCCCCTTCACTTTTTCTCTCTCCTATCTCCTCCCCTCCCCACTCTCCCCCTGCCCGGTTTGAAGCAACACACGTGGCGCCATCATCAGCTGACTCAGACGTAAACACGGGCCAGATGTAAACAAGCTGTGTCCCTATGCTGGCTTACCTGTACGTGGGTGTAGATAGCGCCACGATTTTACTACCTTAATTTACCTGGGGAGTGAGTGCAAGGTGTATGAGAGTGGTGCGTGCTTAGTTGGTTGTTCTTATGGCTGTCGAATTCCTCCTCCTCCTCCTCCTCCTACTCGATGCTGTAGTTATTCCTCCTCCCTTCTTCTTCTTCTTCTATAAAGCCCATACCAGTCAAAATACAATGCCCATCATCACTGAATGTACTGTCTCGCTCTGACTCCCCACGTACAACCATCCTACGCACCATTTTCCACTCATCCACCCTTCTTAAGCTCCTCCACCCACGACTTCAAAGGGATCAGTGGCTTAAATACGCCCACCCATAATGCCGTCACTCATGGCGGGTGTCCTCATTCCATCCCACCCTCCACCACCACCCCTGTGCATCCTAGCCATTTCTTTTTGCTCATTATTTTTTGCTCTGGTGTGATGTTTATCCGTGTATCCATATCCAGACGCTTCAATCCTGGAAGGGGTTGCCACAAACGAATCGCCTCCATGTCATTCTGCCCCCCGTCATCAGGGTGCTCACTCCAACTCGCACCTCCCTCACTTAAATGGCCGCTGCAGTAAAAAAAACAAATGCGGTGTTGCGTTCAAGTGCTACCGCCAGCAAGGTAGGGCTGGCGGCACAGGGCTCTCCAGTCGTCATCAAGCGAGTGTGCCGGCCGCGGATACTGTAACCAAAAATTATGCTCGTCAGCGGAGAAGTGTAGGGTTAGCCAAACAGTTTACTAACATCCATGGTCTTGGTCCCAATCTGAACTTTGTCCATTTCTTCACAAACTCTCATAATAAGGGTGACACTTGTTGCTATATTAAAAATGAATATATATACTACTGACACTATCATCAACTTCATTTTATTAATTATAATTATTCATTGTACATGGTAAATAACCTTAATATAACCAAATATATCTGTATAGCTTATAACTCCCCCAATGTCTCACCAGAACCTAGCGAAATGACTCCAGATCCAAACAACTGACTAACTTAAACTTCACCCTTACTACTGAAAGTAGTGTGGTGGGTGATTTTAACATCCATAATGCAGGACTGACGATACTGCTCTAGAATGCGAGTTGTTTGCAAAATTGCTTGATCTCACATAACTGGAAAAAACAGGCAATTAGAATATCAACAGTCCAGACCACAGTGCCTTTCTCTTGGACCTATTCCAGACAAATAATCCATATCCAGTCATCTTTTGTTCCACTGATTTCCTCATATCACAGCAATGGGAAAATACAAGTAAAGGTAGAAGATATATATTTCAATTACCATTAAATTTATGCCAGTGTGCCACAAAGCTCCAGCCCTCTTCCTCATTCATAGTAATGATCTCTTGTCTGTCACCCATAATCTCACTCACTCATATGCAGATGACTCAACGCTTCAAGGTTCCTTTACACTTACACACCTATTCACAGTGTTTGATATTCTTAGCTCTCAGTTCAGTACAGTAATCTCCATAAATCAAGACTTATCTATGATCACTGAATGGGGACAAAATAACACTATCTCATTTAATGCTAGGAAAACCAAAAATCCAAGTTACTAATAGACATATATTGCCTGACTCCCATATTACCTTCAGTGCAACCAGTATTCCTTCCTCTAACAGTACTTCACTTAACAGTACTCCTAGTTGGACCTCTCACGACACACACACACACCATCTCAAAGAAACTCAGAATATAATAAATAGAGTCTGTGCCTTCTTTACTGGCGAGCGGTTAGCTGTAATTTTCTCGTACAAGTCATGGGCGCTCTCAGCTCGAATACTGCTCACCCTTGTGGAGTGGATGTGGTGAAGTTATACTAAAACAACAGGACCAAATTCAGAACAAAGCTACCGTACTAGAATCATTAGGAACCCAGCGATCATCCCCTACAAGTATGAAGGAATGTTGCCTCCCTTGCATTATTTTACAGACGCTTCTATAGCAAATGCTCAGACGATGTTGCATCCATTGTCCCACCTCTCTGCGACTTCCCCCGTGCTACATGGGCATCTGGCAGCGCTTATGAATTGACCGTCACATTGCCATATGGTAGAACTTCTGCCTATCAAAATTTCGTTATCCCTGAACAGTTTCTTTCTAGAATTCATTTTCCTAGATTAGTTCCCTCCCTCCTCAAACTTCAACCCGCAGCAGTTCAAGACAAACGGTTTGACTTTATATGAATGGAGGACACATCTAGTCTGGTGTATTGTTTTCCCTCCCTCCTCAGTATTTAATTTGTTTCTCCTTCCTTTGTTCATCTTGTATAAACGAAAAGTCTCACCCCCATCCCTTTACCCCATCCTTTGGTTTCTCCCTTTCCTTCCCCCCCTCTCTCCATCTCATATACATTCTCCTAGTCAATCTCTCCTTCCCGGTTCTTTCCAGAAAAGGTTACAGTAAAGTGGAATAGGCCTGAATAGATCTGCATTCGTTTGACTATATCTGCAATGCACTAAAAGGACCATATACTTTTTACATTAATTTGACCTAAAACTGACAGCTCTCCATTTTGACTACTGAACTGCAAAAATAGATTAACAGTAGAATATGACGCTAGCCACGAAGCAGTGCTATGGAAAGGAGCAACATAAATGAGCTGCAAGTGAGAAAAAAAATCATGGATCAACGTTGACTTAGATGGTTGTCATCTGACCGAATCCAATCTGAGTCCAACTGGTAAAACGAATAAACCCACGTGTCTTGATCAGGCTTACCTGGATCTGAATGAATCTGAGTGAATTAAACGGACCTACATTGTGTGAACAGGCCTAACTGGACTAGAAAGCTCCTTAGCTAAACTGAAACCACCTGAGTAGCATTCAATGGATGTGAAGTATCTGACTGGAATTGAAGCGCCACTGACAAACTTAACATACCAAACCGGACCTGAATGACGACACTGAACTTATGATGACTCCTGAACTGACTGTAGTAGGCGAAAACTGACGTGACTGACCCTAAACTGACAGAATTAGGCCTGAATGACTCTGACTGGGCGATAAACTGACAGAAATTCTCAAAAAGAATGGTTGAAGCAGTCCCTGTACACACACACACACACACACACACACACACACACACACACAGTCTGTCCAGTTTCCATTCCTTCATTCCAACCCACTCTCGCTACAATCACCTCCTCCACACCCCATTACCTCGTAACTCAGTCCATCCTCTCCCCTCCCTCGCTACCACACCCAGCCCTTCCCTCACTACCACACCCCATCCTCCCCTCTTTCACCCCAGATCCCATTCTCTCCCCTCTCATTTCTACAATCCCTTTCCCCTCTCATCCCCACACTCCCCTCTTTCCCCTCTCACTCCCACACTCCCTCTTTCCCCTCTCACCCTCACACTCCCCTCTTTCCCCTCTCATCCCCACATTCTCCCCTCTCCCCTTTCACTTCCATACTCCCTCTTTCCCCTCTCACCCCACACACCCCTCTCCCCTCACACTCCCACACTCTCTCTTCCCCCATCTTACGCCCACAATCATCCTCTCCTCTCACTCCCACACTCCCCTCTCTCACGCCCACATCCCATCTCTTCTCTCTCACTCCTTATTACCTCTCTCACATACTCACTCTCCTTCTCTCTTCATCATTTTCACTCCCACACCTCCCCCTCTCCACTCTCACTCCCACACCTGCCCACTCCACCCTCACTCCCACACCTCCCCCTCTCCACTCTCACTCCCACACCTGCCCTCTCCTCCCTTTCCTCCAACATCTTCCCTCCCCTCCCTTTCCTCCAACAACTCCCCTCTCCTCACTTTCCTCCAACACCTCCCCTCCCCTCCCTTTCCTCCAACATCTTCCCTCCCCTCCCTTTCCTCCAACATCTCCCCTCTCCTCACTTTCCTCCCACACCTTCCCCTCCTCCCTGTCTCTCTCTTTCACCTCCCTCTTCCTACTGCTCCCATACCTCCCCCTCTCTCTCCTCCCTTCCTCCCGTACCTTCCCTTCTCTCTCCTCCCTTCCTCCCATACCTCCCCCTCTCTCTCCTCCCTTCCTCCTATACCTCCCCCTCTCTCTCCTCCCTTCCTCTCATACCTCCCCCTCTCTCTCCTCCCTTCCTCCCATACCTCCCCCTCTCCTTCCTCCCTTCCTCCCATACCTCCCCCTCTCTCTCTCTTCCTTTCCTCCTATACCTCCCCTCTCTCTCCTCCCTTCCTCCCATACCTCCCCCTCTCTCTCCTCCCTTCCTCCCATACCTCCCCCTCTCTCTCCTCCCTTCTTCACATACCTCCCCTTCTCTCTCCTCCCTTCCTCCCATACCACCCCTTCTCTCTCCTCCCTTCCTCCCATACCCCCCCTCTCTCTCCTCCCTTCCTCCTATACCTCCCCCTCTCTCTCCTCCCTTTCTCCCATACCTCCCCCTCTCTCTCCTCCCTTCCTCCTATACCTACCCCTCTCTCTCCTCCCTTCCTCACATACCTCCCCCTCTCTCTCCTCCCTTCCTCCCATACCCCCCTCTCTCTCCTCCCTCCCTCACATTCCTCCCTTCCTCTCTTCCCTCCCACGCGTTCATTCCCTCCTCGTCCCCCACAACTCTTCTCTGCTATACCTCCTCCCACACACCCATTACGTCGTGCCACCCCGCCGTCCTCTCGCCTTCCCTCCCTCACCTAATCAGCTTTACTGCCCTCCTATTTTCCTCAGCCTCTATTAACCCTGTGACGTCAGAGCTGAGGTCATTAGGGAGGGCTTCAATGGACTTCTGCATAGGGTCTGTTTCTCTCTCTCTCTCTCTCTCTCCAAACCACATCTTTTCATCGCTCACTCTGCCATCCCTGTTTCTCCATCTCTCTCTCTCTCTCTCCAAACCACATCTTCTCATCGCTCACTCTGCCATCCCTGTTTCTGCATCTCTCTCTCTCTCTCTCTCTCTCTCTCTCTCTCTCTCTCTCTCTCTCTCTCCCAGACTACAATACGCCCCTGTTCCAATGAGCTCTAAACTCTAACATACATCTTAAAGAGTCCCCATAAAGACATGAGAAGAGAAAGCGAAGAGAGAGGAGGTGAGAGGAAGAGAAAGAGAGTGAGGGATGAGGGCAGGCATGAGAGGGGAGAGGGAAGAAGGGAGAGGGAGGAAGAGACGGGGGTGAGAGGAGAAGAGGGAAGGGAGGGGAAAGAAGAGAGAGGAGAGGAGGGAGAGAGATAAAATGGAGAGAAAGCAACGAGAAGAATGAAGAGGAGGAGGAGAGAGGAGGGGATGGAAAGGAGAGATGTGAGGGGAGAGGAAAAGTGGGAGAGGAAAGAAGGGAAGGGAGAGGTAAGAGGAATGAAGGGAGGTAGGGATGAGTGGGGAGAGGAAAAGTGGGGTAAGTGAAAAACAAATAATTTTGCATGAGAAAATTTGAGAGAGAGAGAGAGAGAGAAAGAGAGAGAGAGAGGAGTAGGTAGGTAGGTAGATAGGTAACAGTTAGGTACGTAGGTAGGTTGGTAGGTAGGTAGGTAAGTAGGTAGACAGACAGACAGACAGACGCAGATAGCCAGACAGTCAGCCAGACATGGGTGGAAACATTCCCTTCACCACTGCAGCAATAAAGTAGAGGAAGATAAGAGGAAGCAAGAAGGATGCGGTGCTAAAGAAGAAGAAGAAGAAGAAGAAGAAGAAGAAGAAGAGGAGGAGGAGGAGGAGGAGTGTGGGTAAAGAGGACAAAAGAGGAAGCCAGAGGGAACAAAGAAGGCAAACAAGAGGAGACAAGAGGAGAGGCAAACACAAACAAACGCCGTGTGGAAGGAAGAGGGGAAATCTATAACCCCCCCCTCTCTCCCTCTCTCTCTCTCTCCCTCCCTCCCTCTCCCTCTCTCTCTCTCTCCCTCCCTCTCTCTCTCTTTCTCTCCCTCTCTCTTATAATCCCCTGTTAATTTCTTTACACATCTTAGAGTTATGTTTCTATAGTCCCCCCCCCTCTCTCTCTCTCTCTCTCTCTCTCTCTCTCTCTCTCTCTCTCTCTCGTACCTTATGACCCTTGCCCCGACCAATACAAACACCTGCGAGGCACAAGAGAGAGAGAGAGAGAGAGAGAGAGAGAGAGAGTGCATCACCACGTGCACGCGCGAGTGTGTGTTTATGTAAATGTGTTTCAGGAGTATGTTTATATAACTGTATGTGTGTGTATATGTGTGTAAGATGTGTGTGTAAAGGTCTGTGTGTATTGGTGTATGTAAGTACGTGTGTGTGTGTGTGAATGTGTGTGTGTGTGTCAGAAGGCCTGTGTGCGTGTCTGTGTGTGTGCGTGTGAAGGTAAATCCATCGCTTTGCATACAGAGTATATCTATCGATCTACTTTGCCTTCATCACCCTTCCACACCTCAAACTCGACTCTCCCTCTTCTCCTCTTTCCTCTCCCTCGTCCCCTCTTTCCTCTCACTCTCTTCCCCTTTCTCCCCTCCTCCCTCTTCCTCACCCCACAACTTTCTCTTTCCTCTCCCTCTCCTCTTTCTCTCCCTTTCCTCCTCCTTCCTCCCTCCATACCTGACTATTTCCTCTCCCTCTCTCTTCTCTCCCTCACTTCCTCTCTCCACATCTGATTCTTGCCTCTTCCCCCTCTCTCCTTCATATTCCTTCTTGCATCCTTCGTTACCTTCTTCCTTCTTAACCTCTCCCTCCAAGCACCTTAGCCTTTGTCTTCTGATCATCCTCCCTATTCTTTCCTTCATTTCCCAAACTCTCCTCCAGTTTTCTCTCGACGTCCTTTGATCTCTCTCTCTCTCTCTCTCTCTCTGTCTCTGTCTGTCTCTCTCTCTCTCTCTCTCTCTCTCTCTCTCTCTCTCTCTCGTGGAATTACCTGATCAAAATTCCTCACCTGGCCCTTGATTGGAACCCCGATGTGCTCTTCAGATCACTGTACTCATTTCACCTTAACTTGGCCCAGATTTTCGTGGCAGAGAGACAGTACTACAGCTCCAGGTCTTTTTCACGGCACTTCTTCGTGACAGGCACCATATTCTAGTGTTACTCTACTCTTGAAGCTTTGCACTAGAGATGACCAGATAATATTATAACTCCAACTTCAAGAAAAAAAAACAAAAAACAGTAAGTCTATAAATTATCAGGAATTCACCTTTTAATCTTCCTTCTGATTTATTTTCATCTATTGCTCTAGCTAACCTGGAGTTCATGGTCTTAATCTTTATATATCTATTGCTCATTTTTTTTTATATCTACCTATTTATCTATCCCAATTGCTCTACGAATCTCTCTCTCTCTCTTTCCCTGCACGCACCAGCCACCTCACATTTTCAGAAACATCTCTCAACCTGGCACATCAGCCTCTCCCTCCTCCCACGCCGTGCTCTCTCTCTCTCTCTCTCTCTCTCTCTTCCAAACTGGTACCAACTGTTCCACTCTGCCTCCTCCTACTTCTCCCCCCCCTGTCTGTCTGTCTGTCTCTGTCTGTCTGTCAGTCTCTCTCTCTCTCTCTCTCTCTATGTAATTTTCACCGTATTCCCGAATGGAACCGTGTTAAGGGAGGCATCGGGGCGGAATTTTGGCTGGGGGCTAAATATAGTGAGGGTGATGGCGGTAAGCGGGGGGGCAGTTCACAGAATTTTACGGTCTGGGCTGAAACACATACATATTGACATCCACACACACAAATACACCCACATCCATACACCCCCCCACACACACACACACATGCATTAATATTTCGCGCTTCTTTTCAACCTCCCTGCATGTTACTTGAGATATACTGAGCACATCATCACTAACACCAAACACCAAATAAAACACACCAAACAATGCAAGAGGGTACACTATACAAAACAGCTTTATCGCCTGAAAGTGGTGAGCGGGCTGCGGGTGAATCTCTGAGCCAAAATCATATATAATGGCAAATTCGTGAGGGATTACATGTATCCTCCAAGCCTGTGTCATGCCGCCTCCGCCTTGTCTTCTGTTCCTTGAGGCGGATAGCAGCTTAAAATAAACATCTCTGCTCTCCAGGGCACGCAGGTGGAGGCAAGGAAAAGCAGGAGCAGACCTACACACTGGTGAACACTTATCCACATTCACAAAGCAAGACCAGGTGTTATATTTTACTATGCGCAAGTGCGGCTGGGAATAAAATAACTCAAACCGTTCTTATCTAATTTAAACAATCTTTGTGGAGTGGCTGACGGTTTTCGAGAACTATAAGTCAAATGTCATGATAACAGGGATGTGGCAAAATCTGACCTACCAAGGTTGACGTACACAGCTCTTCTCCAATTCAGGCCAAACTTGGTAAGCAGAGAGAACGAAGGCTTCGATTTTGTGAACAATTGAGTCAAATGTCAAGGACACAGGGCAAGGGCAAAGCTTGACCCGTGTGTCTGTGTGTGAACAAAATAATTAAAGCATTTTTATTTTATTTGAACCAAAAAATAGTGGAAGAGTTGGTGATAACCCGTGGCGTTGTCCTACTGATTTCAAGAACAAAAGACCAACAGTCAAGGTCAGAGGGTAAAGTCAACTTAAACTGTTTTTATCCGATTTAGACCACTGAATTCACGTTCAAATGAACCTGGGGTTTACTGTTTCAACTACTACTACTACTACTACTACTACCACCAAAGGTCCTAGTTGAACTTAGTAACACTGCCTACAGATAGCCAGAAAATAGAAAAAAAAAAAAAAAAAACTCATCATAGTGACGGAATTTAATCATTTCAACTGGATGACAAATTTTGAAATTCTCGCTAACTTCAGACAATTTTATACAGCCTTAGGAAATACTTCTGTCACTGACCGGGTTGATGAAGAATGTATATATCGAAACCACCCAGTTCGAAAAGCCTCTCGTGCTGAACAAAATCGTGCAAGGATAGCAGGAATAAAATTAATGTAAGACTGCCATTATTTTCAAGGGAATGGAGGATGCTCTACACATACATAAAAAAAAAAAAAAAAAATAGACCTCAAGAGAAGTGACTGTCCCTACCCCTCCTCGCAAAAAACAGTAAATTCTACGGATTCGTGTTGCCATGGTTCACTAAATATATATGTCTGTAAAGCTTTATCTTTGAAATTACAGTATATATGCCTTTTACAAGGAGAGAGAGAGAGAGAGAGAGAGAGAGAGAGAGAGAGAGAGAGAGAATGTTTACCCAAGAAACAACTGTACCGAGTGTGAACTGTATTTGCGAAGACATACAGGAATGACACGAAACTGAGAAGTGTTGACAGACGGAAGGAAGGTGACAGAGGAAAGAAACTGGGCAAAAACACCATCACTTCCTCAATAAAGTGATGTTTTAAATAGTCCAAGAAACGCAAGGGAGCCGAGATGGTTAAATATTACGGACTCTCCAAATGGGTTGTTTTGGTCTGATGGGGAGAGTCGCTTGAGTTGCGTTAATTTGTTTTGGGAACTTCACCTCCTTCCAAGCTAGATAGATAAATGAGGAAAATAGACTGACTCTCTCTCTCTCTCTCTCTCTCTCTCTCTCCGTTTTTCTTCTTTGCCCTTTCAACCTTATTCCCTCATCTTATATATGTTTCTCTCTGACCGTCTTTCTGTGCACGTATTCCCCCCTCACACACACACACACACACACACACACACACACACACACACACACAAGCTTTCAGGCAAAATCCATCTTGTTTTTCTTAATGAGCTCTGGACTGAGAGAGAGAGAGAGAGAGAGAGAGAGAGAGAGAGAGAGAGAGAGAGAGAGAGAGAGAGAAACCATGCAACATTCCAAAATTCACGACATTTGAAGAATTTAATTAGTCTTCTCCATTAATGTACCTACGACTGCAATATTAAAAACATATATTGCTAAAGGGAAGACTCCATTTTTTGATGCGGGACCTTCTCAAGAAGGGGCCCGTCTGTCTCTCATACCTATCCATCTACCTGTCCATCCATCCATTCATTCATTTACCCAACCATCCATCCATCCAACCATCCATCCATCCAAGCAACTATCCATCCATCCATCCATCCATCTATCTTTCTGCTTACAAGTTTGTCTTCACCTGCTTATCTGTCTGTCTATCTCTCTGTCTATCTACCTATCATTACGTCTACAGTATATCTATTGCCTGATGCCACTTCCTGTGAGGGGTAGCCAGAGCCTTAGATGTTGTGGATGATAAGTCTTTTTCACTATGTTAACTATTTATTTATTCAATTTATTTATATTACGACTGCCTCAAAATTAGCTTATTCACATCCCGAGAGACGCCTCGCAGTGAAAGGGTTAAAGAAGGCAGCATGTGACCCTTAGGCTACTGGGTCAAGATTCTCGCCTCACCTGAGTAAAATCGTCTTCAGGTAGCAAGTATATAGCATTAAAGACGTCTGCGCTGTGAAAGGGTTAAGCTGGTATGGAGAATCAAAATAAAGAGAATCATCATCAGTTCATCATATTTTCATTCTTCTACGTAAGAGGTGTAATGAGAGAGAGAGAGAGAGAGAGAGAGAGAGAGAGAGAGAGAGAGAGAGAGAGAGAGAGAGAGAGAGAGAGAGAAGCCAACTCTACCGAACCGAACCCTCTGTGTATAAGGCAAGGGGGTAGAGTACATTACCCTGACTGCAGCACATTACCCTGACTGCAGCACATTACCCTGACCGCAGCACATTACCCTGACCGCAGCACATTACCCTGACTGCAGCACGTTACCCTGACTGCAGCACGTTACCCTGACTGCAGCACATTACCCTGACCGCAGCACATTACCCTGACCGCAGCACATTACCCTGACCGCAGCACATTACTCTGACTGCAGCACATTACTCTGACCGCAGCACATTACCCTGACTGTAGCACATTACCCTGACTGCAGCACGTTACCCTGACTGCAGCACATTACCCTGACCGCAGCACATTACTCTGACTGCAGCACATTACCCTGACTGCAACACATTACCCTGACTGCAGCACATTACCACTGAACCACCAGGCGTCCACTTGGCCCCAGGAAAAAGACAGACAGACAGACAGACACACACACACACACACACACACACACACACACACACACACACACACACACACACACACACACACACACAAACAGAACTAAAATATCCAAATGCGGCCACAATTACGAGTCAAAATATAGGACGTGTTACAAGCATCTTAATGGCCTTATAATTACGAGCTTAACTGAGTGTGCCAGGTGTAGGTAAGGCGTTATTTAATGACAGTCAATTTCAAAACACCTGTGAGGCTGAGAAATGGATAGACTGAATTCCTCTTTACACTTGCAATCTCTAGTCTGGCAGAAAGGTCAGATTTCTTCTTCTCTTACCAATATTCAATAAACAAAAAGGAAGTTTTCTTTTCCCTTCACGAGGCCATGTATAATAAAATGTCCCTATGTCAATCCTCCCTGAACTCCTACACACTCTATACCAACACCTGTGCATGACTGACTTACGTAAAACTGAACACCTGTATATAAATCCACGAGTTTACCCTTCACCAGGAGGATGTCTTTCACTTATTTATTTTCTTATTTTATTCGTGCTATCTTTAGACGGTTTTAGTCACCCCGGGGAGGCTTTCCGAAGTGGTGGCTTCAGATATATCCTTAACTCATCCCTTCACTTCTACAACTTTTTCCTAAGTTGGATAAAATCATGTAATAGTTTCCCAAGTATATGTGCTATTATGTTTACCCTCACATTCCTCAACTTCCATGTTCTCCACTTTCTTCATTTCCCTTCCCCTCTTTTATCGCCCCCCCTCTCTCACCCTAACTCCTTCCTCTGCCTTCTCCTCCGCTTTCCTCCTCCTTTTTCACCCTAACTTTCCTTTTCCTCCACTCTCCCCTCCTCCACCTCCTTTCTCCCTTCTTCTGTGCTCCTCAACCTAACTTCCCCTTTTTTCCTCTCCATCCCACTTCACCTTACTTTCCTCTCTACTTAGCTTACCTTCCCTCTATGTGTCCTCTTTTTTCCTCTTCTTGTACTGTAGTATCTTCATCCTAACATCTCTCTTTCCTTCACTTCCATCCTCCACCGCTCAGCCTAACTCCTCTCCTCTCTCTCTCTGTCTCCTCTTCCTCCTTTCCTGCCCTCTCCCCTCGCCTCCCCTCGTTTTCCCCTCGGCCTGGCACCCCTCTCCTCTCTGTTGTACACTGTGTAAGGAAGTGAATTACCACAATCTTGCACCACTACGTACGCCACTGTGTAAAGTTTGCTCACTTTATGAATCCCATTATAGATATTGTTACAGAATAGGTCACCCTTCCTCCTCCCTTCCTCTTCTCTCCTCTCTCCCTCCCCACCTTTACTCTTTCACTTCTTCTTTCCTCTTCTTTTCCCTCCACACTACTAATATTCATATATATGGCGTACTAAATGTGTGTGTGTGTGTGTGTGTGTGTGTGTGTGTGTGTGTGTGTGTGTGTGTGTGTGTGTGTGTGTGTGTGTGTGTGTGTGTTAATAATGATGGTTATTCGACTTAATTTACGTCAGTTTGTGAGAGGCTGGCTGTACAGGAGAGTGTGAGTGAGGGGAAGGGCAAGACCGAGGATGAGATGGACAGATGGGGTGGAGAGGCATATGAGAGAGGAAGATATGAGTTGGAGAAAGGGCAGGTAGATAGCAGAGGACAGGAAGACATGGAGGTGATTTGGTTGTGGCTAGCCCGTACGCGATTAAGGCGTCTAGAGATAGATAAAAAGATAAACAGATAGACAGTAGACAGACAGGCTGATAGATATATACTAGGTAGATAGATCCTACTGATATAATGAGCTTTTCCTGATTAAACTAAGAGTGATAATAATAATACAATAAATAATCCTGTTTTTATATTTTTTAAGGAATACCTCAATATGCTGACAACTAACCATCTTTTAAACTGATTACTTCCTCTCCAAAAGCTCACTCATTAAATTTCTTCAGCTGAACAATAATCGATGTTATGTTTCCTATCGGATTATTATAAAGGTATTGATTTCAGTTTAATATCTGTTCTTCCCTACTATGTTACTATAGTCCCCCTTTCTCTCTGTCTGTCTGTCTGTGTCTGTCTGTCTCTCTCTTCAATTCCATCATCCATCCTCTTCCCCTTCCTCATCCTCTGTCCTCTTCCCTCACTACTCCTCTTCCCCTCTCTCCCCCTCCGCCTCTTCCCCTCTCTCTCCCTCCATCTATTTTCCTCTCTCTCTCCCCCTCCTCCTCTTCCCCTCTCTCTCTCCCTCCACCTATTCCCCTCTCTCCCCCTCCTCTCCTTCCCCTCTCTCTCCCTTCTCCTTGTCTCCTTCCTCCTCTTCCCCTCTCTCTCCCTCCTCCTCGTCTCTTTCCTCCCCTTTCCCACTCCTACTCTTCCACTTCCTCTCCTCGTCCCCTGCTTCTCCCTCCTGCCCTCTCCCTCCCCACTCCTCTTTCCCTTCCTTTTCTGCCTCCTCTCTCCTTCTCAGCACCTCATCCCCCTCCCCTCCCTCCCCCCTCCCTGTCCCCTCTACATCAGCCTGCATTTTCCACAAGAGGGGAGACTAAAGTGGTGGAAAGAATTGCTACGAAAATTGACAAAAATAGCCTAGAGGGAGAGGGGAGGAGGGGGAGGGGGAGAAGAGGTTGACGATGGAGACGAAAAGGGGTGAGGGAGAAGAAGAGGGGAGATGGGAAGATGGGAAAGGGAGAGAGAAGACGAGAGGGGATGAAGAAGAGACGTGGGGAGGAAAGAGGAGAGAAGAAGGGAAGAAAGGGAGGGGAAAAGAAGAAAAAAGGAAGAAAGGAAAGAAGAGAGGTGATGGGAAGGGAGGATGAGAGGATGAGACTGCTGAAAGGCGAGGAAAAGAAGGAGAAGAGGGAGTCACAGGAGAGGACGGAGTGGTGAGAGAGGGATGGAGATGAGATAGGGAGAGGGAGAACATGTTAAGACCTCTCTCTCTCTCTCTCTCTCTCTCTCTCTATACGAATGGTTTCAGAGAGTGGGCATTAATTTTGTGGATATTTTCTGCGCTGACTGTATTTCTAAAGATCCTTACGTAAATACGGATCCCAAAACTGCCCAGCATATTCAAGGTGAGGTCGGATGAATCTTCTGTATGGCGGTAATATCTTGACTCGCAATTTCTCTTAATAATACTCGCTATTCTGTTACTCTCTTGGCTACGGTACATCACTGCAATACTGGCAACAATCGCCATCTTATCTTTGAAGCGTGAAGTGTGTATAATCTGATACCCGGAATTTTATGTTTGAGTTCCCTAGAGTTTTCCTATTTGAGGAGTCTGATTAGTAAACATTGAAAGGCATATCCCACCCTTCTAATAAAATATGACTGATAATACTGAGAATATGTTATAGGCTTAGTTCCTACTATTTGTGTTGTGATTGTATTGTATTGTTTATTAGAGATTTTGAAGATAAATTTATTGAGAGAGAGAGAGAGAGAGAGAGAGGATGATTACTTATTAGCTCTGCCAGTGAGTCGTGTGATGGGAGAGGATGAGGTTGATGGAGCAGGTTGTGGGGAACATGCTCTCTCTCGCTCTCTCTCTCTCTCTCTCTCTCTCTCTCATATTTACCTCTTTTTCTCTTTCCTCTCATCCTTCTCGCCTTTGTCTCTTCCTCATCTCCCAATTCTCTCTTGTTCCTCAGTATTTCTTTTTCATATCTCTCTCATTTTCTTTCTCTCTCTTTTTTCTCTCTCATATCTCTCATTTCTTTCTCTTTTTTTTTCTTCTCTCTTTCCTCTCGTCAAACTTTTCTCTTTCTTTCTTTTACCTCCCCTTTTCTCTTTAAAACTCTCTCTCTATTCTTCTTCCTTCTCCCCTCTCTCTTAGAACTCCCTTTTTTTCTCTCTCAACTTCCCTTCTTTCATTTCTCTCCCTCTCTCTCTCTCTCTCTCTCTCTCTCTCTCTCGCCTCGTTATTCTACTGTATTCCCGAGTACTTCCTTCTTCTCTTCATTAGCCTCTTTCGCTTCCACCTTCTCTCTCTCTCTCTCTCTCTCCTTCAAACTATACCACACCCCTTTCCCCTTCAAACTTGTCCACATTTTTCCCTTCTATTATCTCACTCTACTCCCTCTCTCCACTCCAAACTTCATCCCTCCAACCCTCCTACAGAGTTTCCTTTAATCCCCCCCCCACCTCTCTCTCTCTCTCTCTCTGATATAATTGTAGTCTTTTCAGCTAAGCACGTGACTTAAATGAAACTTCTCTCTCTCTCTCTCTCTCTCTCTCTCTCTCTCTCTCTCCCTTCTATCTGATATAATTAGTCCTTTCAGCTAAGCACGTGACTTAATTGAATTTTTTTTTTTCTCTCTCTCTCTCTCTAATCTTCATATAATTAATCTTTTCAGCGAAGCACATAAATGAAAATCTCTCTCTGTCTCTGTCTGTCTGCCTCCCCCCCCTCTCTCTCTCTTTCAGCGCTAGGAGGGCTGCTGAGACGACCCTGCCAAGCCCCAAGAGACAGGAATCCATTATGGCCTTTCATCACAATCCAAGCTTAAGGGGAGCCATTACGGAGGCTCTCCAATCAACAGTGACGAAGATTACGATAAAAAGGTCTCTTATCTTAACCTGGTCCCGTTTTTTCTCCTGTTGCAGCTTAGTTCATGCAGGTAAGTGGCAGAAAAAGGTCATACTCTGGCGAAAACATCCTCTGACCTTAACTTTCCTGATTTTTTCCCCTCTTTCAGCTTATTTCACACAGCCCAGTGGCAGAATAAGGTCATACTCTGGCGAAAAACGTCCTCTGACCTTACCTTGGCCCTGTTTTTGTCCTGCTGCTGTTTATGTCAAGTACCTCAGTGGCAAAATATGATAATGCTATGGCTCTACATCCAGTCCATTGCACTTCATCCTGGCATCATTTTCTAGTGTCAATCTCTTGTTATAATCCAGTATTCAGTACAGGCAGATGGCAGTGTAGACCAAATTAGAAGAAAGAAGGGTATTGTATTTTTAGTTTTTAGGCTTCCCATACGACGACCTTCTAAGTTTCCTTCCTATCTTCAAACAATTTTATTCAACTTTAAAAAGGCCTCTTGTACCCGTGGGAGGATGACGACAACCTGATTAAAATTATAGTTATTGCTGGGTGAGAGAGATACACACAGGATAAAGCTTGAATTCTTTTTGTCTAACGTTTCGGCCTACACAGAACCCACTTTCAGAGTCCTGTGTAGCCCGAAACGTTGGAGAAAATAATGAATTCAAGCTCCAACCTGTGTCTCTCTCTCCCACCCAACATTTCCACGTGTCACAATGGATCGCCTACATGACAGGTACCGTATTGTAGCCCACCTCTACCAAAGTCACACAGTTTTACAAGCAAGAGCATCTCAAGGAACAACTCAGTCCATCTGTCGTTCACTAATGTGTTACGGAAACGAGGTGCTTCACATCCGTATACTTTTGCGACTTGAGCACTTGCTGGTGAAATGAGGCGCTCCACTCCCGTATACTTTTGCGACTTTAGCACTTGTTGGGGAAATGAGGCGCTTCGCTCCCGTATACTTTTCCGACTTTAGAGATGCCCCAAATTACGGTCCTAGGCTCTCAATACACGCCCGTTGACTTTCGCGACTTCAGCACAGCCCCATAACAGGACCTTGAGACTCCCACATTTATCTACAACTTCCGTACTTGTCACCACTACCACCTCAATCACAGCCACAATGACTACAGCAACAACCACGCCTCAACCACCACCAGCTCCATCAAAATCACAATCCCCAATCTCCACCACTACCACAATCACCCTACCTCTCACCACAACCATGTCCAACCATCTCTTCCTCACCACCACAAGCATCATCACCATCACCACACCCATTTTCTCCTCGCATACTATCACCACCACCATCACCATCAGAATCACAACTACCCACCTTCCTTCCCCTTACCAAGCACCCCCTCCCCTCTTTTCTCTCTCACCACCAACACCACTTCCTTCCTCCCCCTCATTACCACCATCACCACACCCAACTCTCTCTCTCTCTCTCTCTCTCTCTCTCTCTCTCTCTCTCTCCGACTTACAAAATCAGATATCGATGTTGCTGTCTTTTATGTAACAAGCAGCCTCGAAAAGATCACTATGTCTGTTGCCCTTTGTACTTCTTTGCATTCCTTTGTATTCCTCTCGCTCACCATCACTATCACCACCACACCTAATCTCTCCTTCCTCGTCATCACCATTATCATCTCCCCCCTCACCTCCATCACCACATCCAGTTTCCCTTCACCACCAAAGTCACCACCACACCATTCCACTCCTCTTCCGCACCATCACTACAACTCCCCTTTCCTCCCCATCCCTATCCTTCGCCCCTGCACTTTCTGTCCCCTCCCTCAACTCCTCATCCCCTTAATTTCTCCCTTCTCCCTCCTCCCTCATCCCCTTACCTTCTTCCTTCTCCCTCACTCCCATATCCTCTTACTTTCTTCCCCCTCCCTCACCCCTCATCCCCTTACCTTCTCCCCTCTCCTTCACCCCCTCATCCCCTTACCTTCTCCCCCTCCCTCACCCCTCATCCTCTTATCCTCTCCCCCTCTCTCACCCCCTCATCCCCTTATCCCCTTACCATCTCCCCCACTCCTTCACCCCCTCACCCTCCGAATGGCAGCAGGGATTCTGATGGGAATTAGGAAGGTGCTTAATGACTGAACTAATAATCCACAGGGGTCGTTATAGTCCTCTGATCTGACCCAGGTAATCTAATTGAGGACCAGATAGGAGATGAGAGGAGATGGACAGGACGGGAGGGGGAGGGGAAGATGGAGAGAAGGTGGAGAGATGGAGAGAAGAGGAGGAGGAGAAGAGGAGAGGGAAAGAAGGTGAGGTGATGGAGAGAAGAGGAGGAGACGAGGAGAGGCAGAGAAGGTGAGGGGATGGAGAGACGAAGAGGAGAGGGGGGGATGGAGAGAAGGGGAGGTGGAAGTGGATGGAGAGAAGGTGAGGTGATGGAGAGAAGTGGAGGAGAAGAGGAGATGGAGAGGAGAAGAGGAGATAGAGAGAAGAAGAGGAGATGAAGAGGAGGTGATGGTTAGAAGATGGAGCTGGGTGATGAGAAGATGGAAGGAAAGGGAGGAGAAAGGATGATGAGAAAATGGAAGGGGGAGAAGGGGGGATACAGAGGAACGAAAAGGAGATGGAGAGAAGGGAGGAGAAACGGAAAAGAGAAAAGATAGGGAGAAAAAGGAAGGTGAGGAAAAGTGGCTATGGGGAGAAGGGAGAGATAAAGAAGAAAGCAGGGGAGATGAAGCGATGAGAAGATGCCGAGAAGAAAGAAGGGGAGATGAGGATTAGGAGGTGGGGTGCGGTGAGAGGAGAAGAGGAAGGGAGAGAAAAGATGAAGAGAAGAGGAGACTGAAAGAAGAGAAGACGGAGAGAAGGAAGAAGAGAAGGAATGATGGCAATACGAAAGAAGAATAGAGAGGAATATAAAAGAAAGCAAACAGCAACAGACCTTGGATGGAAAGATGGGGCAGATAAAGGGAGAGATGCAAAGGGAAAGGGGAAAGACAGGCATGGAGGAAAGATAAGAAAAGGGAGAGAAGAGGAGGGAGGGAGGGAGGAAGGAAGAAGAGAGATGGAGGGAAGATGAGGATGATTAAAGAATAGAGAAAAACAAACACGGATGTACAGACTGAAGGAAAGGTGGGAAGAAAGGGAGAGATGGGGAGGAGAAAGGGAAAGGGAGAAGACAAGCAAAGAGGGAGGAAAGAGGGAGAAATGGGAGAGAGAGAGATGGAGAGGATGGAGAGAAAGGGGAAGGGAGAAGACAAGCAAAGAGGGAGGAAAGAGGGAGAAATGGGAGAGAGAGAGATGGAGAGGATGGAGATAAAGAGGAGAAACATGGAGGGAAATAGGGAAAGAAAGAAAGGAAACTAATTAACGGAGATGAGGAAATATAAAATAAACTTAGGGATCAGAAAAATATTTATGTGAGAGGAGGAAGGTAGAAATGGGAAGAAGAGAGGTGGTAAGGAAAACTCTCTCTCTCTCTCTCTCTCTCTCTCTCTCTCTCTCTCTCTCCACCCACACATCCAAAATCGCTTGGATAGTCCTCTCACACACGCCACGCCCTTCGATTGCCCTCTGTGTGTGTGTGTGTGTGTGTGTGTGTGTGTGTGTGTGTGTGTGTGTGTGTGTGTGTGTGTGTGTGTGTGTGTGTGTGAGAGAGAGAGAGAGAGAGAAGGGGGAAAATGCTTTGCAGCGAATGGGTGTGGCTGAAAAAAAAAAAAAAAAAAAAAAAAAAAAAAAAACACATTGATTTTGTCACATTTGGGATGAAAAAAGGAAAGATAAAAATAAAAATAATTATGTTAATAAATTCTGTTAATAAAGGAAATTGTTGACATTGGCTTGTGTGTTCGTGTGTCTGTCTCTCTGTGTCTGTTTTTCCTGTGTCTGTCTATCTGTGTCTGTTTTTCCTGTGTCTGTCTATCTGTGTCTGTTTTTCCTGTGTCTGTCTATCTGTGTCTGTTTTTCCTGTGTCTGTCTATCTGTGTCTGTTTTTCCAGTGTCTGTCTATCTGTGTCTGTTTTTCCTGTGTGTGTCTATCTGTGTCTGTTTTTCCTGTGTCTGTCTGTCTGTTTTCATTGCGTGTGTGTGCGTGTCTGTCAGAAGTACAAAAGCATCGTTGTCTATGTAAGTCTATGTCTCTCTCTGCCTGTCTGTTTTTCTATGTCTGTCCATCTGTCTGTCTGTTTGGGTCTTTTCGTATTTATCTATCAAGTCTATTTGCACCTGTCTGCCTACTTTTATGGGTCTGTCTTACTCAATATCCGCTAAATGGTCTTTTTTTTTATGTGTAATTTGGATGTCTGTGCCTGTCTGTCTATCTGTCTGTCTATCTAAGTGTCTATCAGTCTGTCTTGGTCTCTGTTTATCAATGCATGTCCGTCTATCCATCCTAAGGTATAGGCCTATTTGTCTGTCTTCCTATATACTTGTAAATCTATCTATAATTATCAGCCTGTCTTGCTGTGTGTTTCTCTTCCTATATACCGTCTCTGTATATGTGTGTGTGGGTGTCTGTCTGTGTCTAACTGTATCTCTTTCTACGTCTGTCTAACCATTTCTCTCTCTCTCTCTCTCTCTCTCTCTCTCTCTCTCTCTCTCTCTCTCTCTCCGTTCATCAACTCAGCAATCCGCCTGCACGACTCAGCGATCTATATGTAAACTAACCAACACACCCACGACTTTCTGATGGAAACTGTACAACTCTCTCTCTCTCTCTCTCTCTCTCTCTCATCAAACTCCTGCACCTCTGTCTCTGTCTGTCTCTTGTTTGCCTGGTTCTGTCTGTCCATTTGCCTGTTGCCCTTTCCTTCTCTTCTGTTTTTATTTCTCAGCCCTTCTGTCCCTTCTCAGTTCTTCCGTTCTTCCTCTTCTCCTTTCTTCCCCTCTCTTCTTTTCAATTCTCTAGTTTGCCCTCCTCCTTCTTCTTTTCCTTTCACCTCTTCTCTATTTCATTCTCTGGATTTCCCCCTCTATATTTTTTCTCTTTTCTCCTTTTCTCTCACTTTCTCCTCCCTTTTCCTCTCAATTTCTCTCCTCTCCCTCTTCCTTCTCCCTTCTTCATTCTTGTTCACTCCCTCTCTCCTCTCTTCACCTCTCTCTTACTCTTCTTTTTTTCTTTTTCCTTCCTTTTCATCTCAATATTCTCTCCTCTCCCTCTTTCTTCTCCCTTATTCTCTCTTCTTCTCTTCCCTTCCTCTGTCTTCACTTCTCTCTTCCTCACTATTTTTCTTTTTCCTCCCTGTTCCCTTTCCTCCTACCTACCTCCCTGTTTCCCTTCCTGCTCTTCCTTCTTTCTCCCCTCTCCCCATCTCCCCCCATATCATGTCCTCTTTACCCTCCAATCACCCTCCTTCCCGCCCAATCCTTGTCACATCATACCTACATCTATCAAGCCTCCTCTCTCTCTCTCTCTCTCTCTCTCTCTCTCTCTCACACACACACACACACACACACACACACACACACACACACACAACGTAGGTGTTTGTATACAGCACATGTTTCCCTACAATATTTTTCAACATTTTTTTCTCTTCATTCCTCCGCTTCTCCCCTCCTCTCTCTCTCTCTCTCTCTCTCTCTCTCTCTCTCTCTCTCTCTCTCTCTCTCTCTCATTATGGCGACAACTTGGCCCTCTTCCCACACTCCAGCCACATTATTGGTCCCACTCCGGCAGCTCTTTCTCCCTCCCTTCCTCTCTTCTCTCCCTCCCTCCCTCCCTCTCCCCTCTCGTCTGACCCTTTCTCTCCTCTTATCATTTCCCCTTCCTCCCTCACTTCTTTCCTTCCCCCTTCCGTTTCCTCCCTTCTTCGTCTTTCCTCCCTTCTTTCTCCCTCTCTCCCTTTCCTTCCTCCCTACTTTCATCCCAAACTTCGCTCTTCCTATTTTCTTCCTCCCTTCCTTTCTCCATCATCACCTCCCCTCTACGTTCCTCCTAATCTTCCCGCGCTTTCCTCTTCCTCACTTCTCCCCCTACCGTCTCCCCTTTCCCTCTCCTCATCTCCCTATTTCCCTCTCTCTCTCTCTCTCTCTCTCCCTTTACCCTTCTTTCCTCTCTTAATCTCCACTTCCTCATTCTCACTGCGCCTGTTGTCTTTCTCTTCGCTTCCTCCTGTATAGAGGCCCTTCCCACTTTTCGCTGTCGGCTTTGGAAGGAAAGATTGCTGGGACGAGGGAAAACTTACCGCTTTGTTAATCTTATTCTAAATCTTAAAACTGAATAACATCGCCATAGATTTCGCTTTCAGTCACCCTCGATAGGACTAATATGTTTATGTTTGTCTTCCTTTGCACTCCTTTTTATTTGAACACTTGTCCTCTTTCTCCCTCCCTCTTTTCCTTTGGTTCCTCCTCTACCCCTTCCTCTCTCCCTCACTGTTCCTCCCTTCCCCCTTCCTCCCTCCTTCTCTTCCTTTTGTCCCTCCCTTCTCTTTCCCCCAAGGCTCTGTTATTCTTATCACAGACTCACTGAACAGATGGAATACCTTAGTTATTACATACCCCAAAATAAACAGCCTCAAAATAACCAATAGGCCTGCCCTGTTTACCCTCCTTTGTATTCCCTTTGTGCTAGGCCTATTCTACCCATTCTCCCTTCCTTCCTTACCTAATCCCCCCCATTCTTCTACCTAACATATCCTTTCTCGGTCTTTCAATTCGCCTTCCTCCTTACCTCCATCACCTCTTACTCCTCCTTCTCCCTTCCCCTTTCCTTCCTTTCTTACCTACACACCTCCTTTCTTTTACTCCCTACTCCCTTATATATTCTTTCCCTTACTTCATCCAGTCCTTCCTTTCTTCTTCTGCATACCATCATAATCCCCCTTTCCTTTCTTCCTTCCTTCCCTCCCTTCCCCGTTCCTTCATCCCTTCCTTCCCTCCTTCCCACCCTTCCTCCTTCCCTCCTTACCTTCTCATCTCCCTTCTCTCACCTGAAACACATACTCCCTTCATTTCATCCAGTTTCTCTTCGCCCTCCATATCTCCAACACTCCATTTCCTCCCTCCCTCCCTCTCTCCCTCCTTTCCTCCTCCTCCTCCCTCTTACCTAACCTGTCCCGTCCCTGGCTTATCTAACCAACCTTAACCACTTTAGTCCGATGACGTGCTATATCTGTTATTGATACCACCTATTATTCTCTCTCTCTCTCTCTCTCTCTCTCTCTCTCTCTCTCTATCTCTCTCTTTCATTTTCTGTCATATCTCTTTCTAGCCCACACATTCGTTTCCTTGTCTCATCTCTCTCTCTCTCTCTCTCTCTCTCTCTCTCTCTCTCTCTCTCTCTCTCTCTCTAATCTGGTGGTGGTGGGGGGGTCTGGTTGGTGTAAGTGGGAGTCCATGTCCCTTGTAATTGATTGAGACGGAACACCTTTAAGTACAGCACCTAATAACAAGCCTTGGAACGACCTTTATATTTAACTGTATACTGACCTTTTTTGTCCTCTATCATGCCTTTTTATACACACTAGGATCTTCTCAAATACTGGGCCTTTAAAATATATTGGGTCTTTTTAATGTGTTACTCGGTCTTTTCGTTGATAGCCTATACTGTGGCATTTAAATACATTATCCAGCCTTTTAAAAATCCTGGGTGATTTAAATGTACCGTGCCTTTTAAACATTATATTGTGGCATTTAAATACAGTATCCAGCCTTTTAAATATCCTGGGTGATTTAAATGTACCGAGCCTTTTAAACATTATATTGTGGCATTTAAATACAGTATCCAGCCTTTTAAATATCCTGGGTGATTTAAATGTACCGAGCCTTTTAAACATTATATTAAAAACATTAAAAAAAAACAAAACCAACAAAAATCCAGAAAACCAAAAATGTCCAGGAAACCAAAATATCCAGAAAAAAAAATCCGAACCCCCCCCCCCAAAAAAAAAAAAAAAATCCGAATCCCGAAATTCCAGAAAACCTAAAAAATAATTCAGAATATCAAAAAAAAAAAAAAAAAATCCAGAAAGAAAAAAAAAATGCAATAACCCTTCACGACCAAAATTAATGTGAATATCAAAATTACAAAAATATAAAAACAAAAATATCTATCACATTACTTCAAACTCGAAAAAGATTCAAACATAAAAAGACGAAATTTGAGTTTAAAAAAAAAATCAAACTAAAAAATTATGATTTTTTCTGTAAATAGACGAAAAAATTTATAAACATCTCCAATGGCTACTTTAATAGATTGTATTCTAGGTGGTGAATAAGGCTACGTGGCACCTTTTCCTGTGCTATTTATTTTACCAGTTGCACCTGAAGAATTTACCGTACTGTAGGTGGCGCAAAAAGATTCGTAGCACCTGTTTCGTTGCGACTTATTTAAACTACACTTTAACATTCTCTAGTACGTAGTTTACACCACTATAATGGTCAAAAGTTACATCAGTAAAACACAAGAGGAAACCAGGATAATATATGCAGGATAAATCACAAACAGGGAGACGTTGCGAATCCTTAAAAAACACTCATTAAAAAAAAAAATACATAAACCATATATTTCACGTCAATATATGAAGAAAGTAACAGATGAAACTAAAAAATAACGTACGGGATAAATCGCACACGGGGAGACGTTAAGAATTCTCCAGGTTATCAATTTCTTTTACCGTCAGAGGTCCATGATAATTGACTTTCCACCGCTAAATTAAAAAGCCACAAAAAAAAAAGGGTCTCTGAGGGTAGGGCCATTTAATCTCCCGCAAATATTTATCTTTCATTACCCGAGAGCTTACCCCCCCCTCCCGTGTGTGTGTGTGTGTGTGTGTGTGTGTGTGTGTGTGTGTGTGTGTGTGTGTGTGTGTGTGTGTGTGTGTGTGTGTGTGAGAGAGAGAGAGAGAGAGAGAGAGAGAGAGAGAGAGAGAGGAGAATCACACAACAAAAACCACAACCACCAAATTAGGCGAAATCCATCCTGGCCTACGAAGAAATAAACAAAAATAAAAACAAAGAAAGGAAGGCAAACTCAGCACAAGAAAAAAAAATAATAATAATAATTCTCTCTGACACATGACTACGTCCGAAATAAAGGGTAATAAAAAAACGCAATAAATAATGGCATAAATTACGTAACCTGTCATCCGGTTCCATTATTGGGAGAATTTATAAGATGAAGATTTCGGCCCTTACTAATAAATCTTTAAAAAGGTGTAAGGAAGCCCTGATTTTTTCCCCCTGATTTTTTATTATTGTTATTTTTTTTTTTTATTTTTTTTTTTTATGCGAGGAAGAAGGAACCAAAGGCCATGAGCCCGCAGTAACAGTTCCCTCCAAGAGAAAAACAAAATACAATAGAGAGCCAAATTCAAGATCCGATCATTTTGAGATGCCTGGACACACTGCGTTTGAAAGACTGGAGATCATAGGCAGGAGGAAATACAGACAGAGGGAGACAGTTCCAGAGCTGACCTGTTGCATGAATGAAAGACTGGGAGTAACGGTTAACTCTTGCATTAGAGAGTTGGACAGAACAGCTCCCATTTTTTTTTATATACGTGGTCAGAAGGGGTTCCTAAAAGGGGGTTATTTCTCCCCCTCCCCCTCCTGAAAGAAATTTGGACATTTTTTGGGGGAGAACTAATGGATAAAACCAAAATTGTCAGAGTAACCTTTTTGATGTGTTTTTGGTTATTGATTTATTTTATGGCTAGATGCTTTCTTGGATTTCAAATTGTGCTTTTTTAGAGGTATATGAGTGAGGGGTGTGTGAGGTTGGGGAAGGGTAGCGCAATGGCAGGGGACAAGGCGACATGGAGGCGGTTTGTTTGTGGCCAACCCCTACGGGATTAAGGCGTGGGAGTGACAAGGAAATGTTCGGGAGGCACTGTTGTATAGGCCGGTATTCTCCTCAGTTAAGTAAGCTCCGTAACACCTTTTCCCAAGCGATTTATTTTGCTTATTACAGCCTTCTCTCCTGTTCGGCGTTACATAAATCCTTCCAATATCGCCATCCTCTCCATGAATATCGTACACAAGGATATTCACCACCCATATGCCAAACTAAATCGCCAAGGGAGAGATGTTAGGGTGCTTCCTTAGTCAGCAGCAACACAGGAGGCTCAGACCAATTCAATCGTCATTCTATCATACGTGAGAAACCAAAAAAATAAATAAATATATAAATATAAAATCGTGGGCCTGTCCATACCATCGCGCACCCAGTTTTAGCAATACGGCCTTCATTCCCGTTTTCTAAGTGCCA
Organism: Coenobita brevimanus; assembly: GCF_032717465.1. Taxonomy (NCBI): domain Eukaryota; kingdom Metazoa; phylum Arthropoda; class Malacostraca; order Decapoda; family Coenobitidae; genus Coenobita; species Coenobita brevimanus. The sequence continues at coordinate 41,185,321 of NC_137055.1, forward strand.
ATGGAGGCTTCGAAACACTTCCTCTTTAGCGATTTATTTTTGCTTATTTCACCTGAACATCTGTTTCCATGTTATTTATATCGCTTACGTATCGACCTAGTTTGCAGCACTCATAAAGGTGGATATTGATGTGTGAGGTGCAGAATTAATCGCCAAGGAGGAGGTGTTACGGGATACTGAAGGACGCTTCGAATACATTTAACGCAGGATGTGAGAATGATCCGCTATTTAATGTCCTTCACTTCTAGGACGTTATAACTATTATTATTATTATTATTATAATTATTATTATTATCATCACCTATTTAAGCTAAGGATGAGATAAGGTAGGATCCAGAAACAGGAAAAAAAAAAAAAAAGAGAGAATTAAGGTAGGATCGAAAAAGAAAGGGGAAAACACAGTGTGAAAGAGTTATGTCTAAAAAAAAATAAAAGAGGATATACAAAAATGTCAACAATCCCAATGATCCCCAGATAATTTGTGTGTCATGTCTTCCTCCCCGCCACTCCCCCGGGGCGCTGTGTTGGGGCAGGGAGAGGGAAGTGAAGCGAGGCGAGTGTGTGTGTGTCTTTGGGGGCCGGGGTCTTTCTGACGCACATATGAGCTGTTGACTTTTTTTTATAAGGAAATCTTGAAGGGTTTAAGAGTTCCTGGTGGAGCGGGAGAAGGAGGAGGAGTATAAATATATGCTTCACACACACACACACACACACACACACACACACACACACACATACTGTATAATATATATATATAAACATGATGGAGCACTCACATAGTGCAATACATCCATCCATGCCCACCAACGTGACTATGGGCCAGCCATTTGACTAACATTTCAATTTACCTTAATTATTACTGTCCTGGTTGAGTCTGCTTATATGTCTGTCTATTCGGGCAAAAAAAAAAAAAAACATGATCTATAAACCACAACCATTAGAGGGTAACAGCTATGAACTCCATCTAGGCCATGTAGAGTCCAAAGATCATGGGACAAAGGCGAAAGTCACTGGACTGAAAAGATATGTACTCAGAGTAGGTGGTTAGTCCCAGTCTGAGGCATTCTGGTTTAATTATTATTTTCACTGTTTGTACGACACTTTCATGAACCACGACCTTCATACGCTACACAAGTATATATTTTTATTGCTTTTATTATTTAGTCTTTCAAGCCAGTACACTTAAAAAATTATTTTAAACCATTACTTTAATACACTACGCTTCTTTCTATAGGCCTACTGTATAGTTTCACTTATACAACGGCTAGAATACGATGCAGACAGTTTAAAGGAGTAACTCTCCTAAATCCATAACCCTATATTTTTTTTTCCCAACCTGTAGATCCTCTCAGAACACACTAAGAACAAGTACACAAGCCGAAGAAGTACAGACGAACAAAAATGTACCAAAAACTTCACCCCCAACACCTCTCACTTTCCTCTGCTCGCAAATATTCCTAATCTGAGAGAGGCTTGGTATGTTTCTCCGTCCGTAGATGCTACTCTTTGATATAATGCATCAGGTAGGAAACTGACGGACATGACCTAAGGGTGAAGAAGAAACAGAGGAAAAGACTACGGGACCCGGAACTTGAAGCAATTTGAAACTAGGACGAAAAGAAGCGAAATTCCAAGTATCCGGATTGCTTATATCGGTCACTGGAATGTAACAGATAATCGTTCAGGCCGTGTGTGTGTGTGTGTGTGTGTGTGTGTGTGTGTAATCCTCTGAGATCCGTCAAAAGTGTGGGCGAAGTCGCGTCAATATCATCTTTGGTCTCTACTCCCCCTTTCTCTCCCCCCCTCCCTCCCTCCCCTCCCCCCTCCCCTTACCCCTTCCCCACTCATCATCAGCACCACCATCATCTTTAGTCTACATTCCATCCCTTCTTCTCCTTTCCCTTTCCTTCTCTGTTGCTCCAATCATCATCATCATTATCACCATCATCATAATCATCATCTTTAGTCTCCATTCCATCCCTCCTTCTCCCTTCCCCTTCTTTTTCAGTTTCTCCCCCACTTTCATAATCATCATCATCACAGCCATTAGCATCATTATGATCAGTAAACATTATCAATAACACATGCATCATCATCATCATCATCATTTGCATCACCATCATCATCAGCGTTATCAACTATATCATCATCATCATCATTTGCATCACCATCATCATCAGCGTTATCAAGTATATTATCATCATCATTAACAATCATAAACAATCGCTACCACATCCGTCATATTATCAGTACCGTTATTACCATCACTACCATAACTAAAATCATCATCATCATCATCATCATCATCATCAACTCTACCGTTAGCGCATCAGCAACCACATGACTATCATCTTCATCACCATCATCATCATCCCCTCCACAACCATCACATCATCACCATCATCTTGTGCCCGTTCAGTACTCGATAAGGCCCCCTCCCAGCCTTCTCCACTCTCATTTACCGATTGTTAGCTGACTGTTCCAATCCAGCTCACCGTATCTCGAAGCATATGTCTCTTTGCGAATTATTCTCAACATGACATCTCAGTATCTCTTGGATGGAAATTATATCGACAGAAAAACGATATAATTTCCATCCATAACTATACAAGAGAATGTTCCTGTGTACGGTAATAATGCAGAATCAATCGCTAAGGACAAAGTGCTACGAAGCCTCCTATCACCTAGAATACGGCTCCATCTCCTCTATGTATCGTGTTATCGGTAGTAGTAGTAGTAGTAGTAGTAGTAACACCAATAATAATAATAATAATAATAATAACAATAACAAACGTGTATTGTATGTTATTGCAATCACGACAACACCTGTATGTAATAACCAAAGGCATCAAACATCAAACACTTCTGAGTAATTAGTGGTACATTGGGAAAAATAACAACAAACCTGGTTAAAGAGACATCATCATCATCATCATCATCATCATCATCATCGTCGTCGTCAGCATCATAATCCTCCTCCTCCTCCTCCTCCTCTTTATCATCATCATAATAGTTATCCTCCTCCTCTTCTTCCTCCTCCTTCTCCTCCTCCTCCTCATCATCATCATCATCATTCTGCACACCTTTTTCCTTTAGATGGGAATAAATCAAACAGCAACACACCTTTTGGCTCTTTTAAAATCCCAAAGCAGGTGTTACAGGACAGGACATATCTTTGTGTTATATATATCTGTTATATATCTGCGTTATAATCCCTGTGTTATAGAATACGATATATTCTTGGTATCGATTATGTGAGATTAACCCCTTGAGTGCAATGACCTTTTTATAATAATGATAGTAGTACCAATAAATATAGTGATAGTAAGAATAAATATAATGACAGTAGTAAAAATAAATAAAATGATAGAAAGACTATATAAAATGATTGTCGTAAAAATAAATACAATAATAGTAGTACGTAATATCATGATAGTAGTGAGAATAAATAAAGATATCATTGTAGTGAAGGAATTAGCTATAGTTCTTTTACCTCAACTTGGCTCAGAGTTTCGTCTTTCTTCAGCTCATTTCCCGTAATCCAGTGGCTGAAAAAGACGTAGCTACTACACGACATCTTTTCCATGGCACTTTTTTTCGTGACTAGCACCACATTCTAGTGTCAATATTTGCTACAACTCAGCATTCACGATGGAGAGACGGCATTTACAGGCCAATTTAAAGTGAAGAGAGTATAGAAACTAAGTAACAGTATTTTATCACGATGGGATACTTTTAAAAATTCTTCTGCAGTCTTACCATCCCAAAATCTTTCAAATTTTCAATACCAAAATGGATGAGTTTTTCAGACCGGAATTTACTTTTTTTGTTTGTTTGTTTGTTTTTTTGCATAGGCTTATAAGACTGTCAAATGATACAATTCCTGGAGATATCTGAAAAATCTTATTATGCCCCCCCAAAAAGAAAGAATGGTGGGTAAATAGCTAGATAAATCCCTAAAAATAAATAACAACATGTAGGAACAAATAAAGATGGAAGGATGAACATGGATTAATAACCCTCTCTCTCTCTCTCTCTCTCTCTCTCTCTCTCTCTCTCTCTCTCTCTCTCTCTCACACACACACACACACACACAACCTCAAGGAATGCAGGAGAAACAAATGTAAACCTTAAGCCAACATCCGTAAGTACTTTAACATTACACAAAAGTGTCTCTTATACATAATACATATAATTACTTCCTTGTATTTGTGACTCATGTGAAACGAACGAATTTAAGAACTAACAGGCTTGAGGGTCCGTTCGAAACATGACTCGCTCCGTTCGGTAGGAGTGTTCGAAGCCAGAGAGGACACGTGACTATACTGGGATGGTTGTTATGGTGTGTGTGTGTGTGTGTGTGTGTGTGTGTGTGTGTGTGTGTGTGTGTGTGTGTGTGTGTGTGTGTGTGTGTGTGTGTGTAACCAAGCTTTTTACAGTCCTGAGGCTCGAAGCAATCTATACACTATCTGGGCTATGGAATAATTGTGAAGGCTTTAATAAATAACCTGAAAAAGGAGTGTCGAGATGAGGCCCGGGTCTATGCACAGTCATTTTCACGACTCTTGGCTCGGAAATAAAGACATGAGGTAAAGACATCGTGCACTGGTAAGAAAATGGAAATCAACATCAAGAAAAGGCACGAAAAACAAGCAAATAAAAGCAAGGTACACGGGAATAAAACAAGAGGAATGAAGGGTAGTGAGTAAACGTCAAGAAGAAAAAGAGGAAGAAGAAGACGAAGAAAAAAGGAGGAGGAGGAAGAGGAGGAGGAGGAGGAGGAGGAGCAAAAAAAAGTAACACTCACCAAGCCCCGCCAGCGCTGATGTGGTCCCCCTACCTTGATTACCTGGAAAATAATGGGATACGTAATTAGCTGGGGAAATTGACTTCTTTTTGTGGCATAATGTGGGGAACCGATATGCGAAGGAGGAAGGGAGGGGAGGAAGAGAAAGGAGGGAGGGAGGGAAGGTGGGAGAATGAAGGATGGATGGGAGGGAAGGTGGGAGAATGAAGGATGGATGGGAGGGAAGGTGGGAGAATGAAGGATGGAAGGGAGGGAGTGTGGAAGGGAAGATGGGAGAAGGAAGGATGGAACGGAGGGAGAGTGGGAGGGAAGAGGGGAGAGGGAAGGATGGAAGGGAAGGGTGGGGGAGAGGGAAGGATGAAAGGGGAGAGACGGGAGAAAGGAAGGAAGACAGGGAGGAAGGAAAGAGGAAGGGAGGGAGGGAAGAAAAGAAGGAGGGAAGAATGGAATGTGGGAGGGAGGGAGAGAACAGACATGTAAAGAAGACGGGGAAAGAAGGATGGAAGACGAGGAATGAAGGAGGAAAAGAAGGCTGAGTGCGTCGTGGAGAGGGTGATAGAATAACAGAAGAAAAAGATGGGAGAAACGAACAGAAAGGAATGGAGGAAGGAAGGAGGGCAAAGAAAAAATAAAAAGAAAGAAGCAAAAGGGAGAAAGTAAGGAATATGTGAAGGGTTAAGATGTCTAGCCTACAAGGTGTAAATATCAACAGGTAACGGAATATAAGCAGGTGTCATGGAGCCTCTCTCTCTCTCTCTTAATCCTTCTTTCACCCATCTTTCTTTTCTTATCTAAACCTTTCATCACACTCGACTCTCTGTTTCTCTTATCTCCTTTCTTCAGTTCCTCTTCCTCTACTTATCCAAGAGCCGTATTCTCTAGCGGTAGGATCCTTTACTGTACCTTTCTCTTAGCATATCTTTTTTGGCATAAATAGCGTGTCATGTATAAATTTTATTCCCCATCAGCAAAATGGAATATAAGAGAATATTAATAAGTCGTATGAGCGCTAAGCTGAATAGGATGTGGGCCCAAAGCTTCCAATCCTCTCCCTTTACTCTCTCTCTCCTTCTCTCTCTTAATACTTTTGTTTACCTCGTTTATTCCAGTCCTTCCTGTCTTTTCCATCTATTACTCTCTTCCATATTCTCTTTCTCCCTTTTTGCTGCTGTCTTTCCTTCCTGTTTTCCCTTCTCCTTTCGGTCTTGTTGGCCTTCCCGGACGCATGGTGTAGTGGTCTGGACGCATGGTGTAGTGGTCTGGACGCATGGTGTAGTGGTCTAAGGCGCTATTGGGGTTATGGTCTGTCACATTTACACTGTTCCATGATAAATACATGCTGCTGGAGTGGGACGCCTTCACGTGGGGGCACCGATATGACTAGGTAACTCCGCTGACAGGTTATAAAATCGTCTCTTAACCCCCTTTATCCCAGGAAAATAGGATGGATAACTAGATAAGGGTAACTTCAGCCTGCAGTCCACTGGGTCCATGTCCGTAGAAGCCTAGGATAACAACAAAACTACGGGAATACACAACAGTTTTTATATCCTTCAACTAATCCATATAAACTAAACAGTCACAGGCCATCCCATTTTAACCCTTCGAGGCGTAGGGGCCCAAGGCTAGGCTACCGCAGTCCAGTAGATATAAGGGTAGATGACCAGCCTACCGTCCCTGGTGGCATTATACAAGCAAAAACCATCCAGCCATGTCTTGGGAATCGAACCCACGCAAGGCTATCACTCCAACCGGGGCCTTCTAACCACTACACCATCACGCTCCTAAACCAAGGCACTCATCATCACATACCATACCATCATCACATACCATAATAAAAACTATGGGCAAATCAGCAACTGGGATAAGGTGCCATAATATGTTTTCAGTTTGATGTATGATTTTTTAATCCTGTTACCACCAGACAAATTTAATGAACTCAGGAGAGGCCTCTGGTAATGAAGGGGTTAATGGAGACTATACATCCTCCTCAATTTCCAAACCTCTCTAAAACTGAATAAAATCATCCCGTTATAGGATCAACAGAATATAAAACACGTTATTAGGGTGAAAAGGTTAATGCGTATAATTGTAAATGAGACTAGAAATCTAATGTTAAAACTCAGCACTATTAATGGAGAAGGCGTCCGGTCCCTCTCAAGATCTAACAAACATGCACCGTCAGTTCATTCATCTTCACTTGGCAAAGATTTTCGTCGTTCTGCTTCGTATTTCCCGTTGTTCAATGCCAGGAAAAGACATCACTACCGTTCTACGTCCTTTCCACAGCATCTATTCGTGGCTAGCACCATATCCTGCTGTTAATCCCTTGTTACAGATCAGCAGTCAATTGGAAAGACGGCAATTTTACGCCAAGTTGAAGCGAACAGAGTACAGTATCCATTACCAGACCATACTAATTAACACAGCCCCTCATAAAACTCCTATTGTGTAAAGTCTACGTAAACTTGGTGAAGACTGAAGCCTAACAGTGGCTGGGTTTACGGCACTTCCTTCTCCCCGCTCTACTGAGGTACTGTTACAGACTCTGATACCGATTCCCTGCTTTACGATAAATAGCAAGACAGTGAACAATAACTTTTGAAACTAGTGGTGCTATCTTCGGAACCCAGTATACTTTTCCGAGTATTGTGTAAGAGTTTCACAATTCTTCGACCAAAAAGTGGAGCGATATTCCAGACCATAACTATACATCCACGAAATACTCCGCTGCCTCTACCTCACACTTAGGGCACGTCCGTCGCTCTCTTCCCTGACGCATCATACGTAAAAGTAGACATGGAAAGACAAACTCCCTACCTTTTCTCAGCTTAAGAAAAGGAAAGAGAGAAGCAGAAGAGGTGAAATATTAAGAAAACATACCATGCCTCTCTCAGCTTACGGATATTGAACAACGGGAGTGGAGAGGCAGAAGACGTGAAATATTAGCTGTACATCTTTGACCACCCTGTTTTCAGTTTGGTAATTTCTGCCCTACCTTGGCCTGTTGGATCATGAGTCTTAATCTTGCTGGTATAGGAGGCTTCGTAACACCTCTTCCTTAGCGATTTATTTCGTATATTGCACCTTAACAATTTCTTGTGCAGTTTGTTATTCATATCGTTTGATTATGAATGTAGTTTTAATTAATACCATCATCATCATCATCACCATCACTATCATCATCATCAAAGAGGCTATCGAAGTGTACTGTGCAGAATCAATCACTTAGGAAAAGGTGCTAAGATCTCTAAACGCACTTTGAATACTACTCTAAAAGTAAACCTAGTGCATCTGCTGCCACCAATTGTCTCGGTCTGGCTACATGCGGTACGGGCGACCGCTTGGGGCCCCCCTCTGGCTCCCAGGTAAAAGAAAAAAATACTAAATGAATAAAATGCTACTTTCTCGCAAATTAAGTTCAGATTAAAATGTAACGGACTATTCAAATATCTATATATCTATCTACCTACCTATCCATATCTATCTATCCATCTATCGTGTCTGACATAGGCCTCATCACAAATCACGGTCATTTGGAAAAAGAATTACAGATTACACAATAAGATAAAGTATAGTGACGAAAATCATACGAGTAATTCGCTCCTAGTTTCACAATTTTAGCAGTACTTGAAATACACTTGCTATATAAAGCACTCTCAAAGGTTTGGGATCGTCTAACGTTATCTATCTATTTATCTATCTATCTATTTTTTTTAGGGGGGGGGGCTAGTATACCGGTCCCCCAAATATAATCCAGCTTAGGGCCCCCACGAAGATAGATCCGGCACTTTTTCCATTTTAACTTGGTCCACATATTCGTCCTTTTGCGACTTATTTCACGTAGCTCAGCGGCACACAACGAAATGCCACGGCTTTACATACTTTCCACAGCACTTCTTCGTGACTAGCATCATTTCTAGTGTCCATCTATTGCTGCAAGTCAAATAGCAAGATTGAAAGACGGCAATTTTAAGACGTTAGAGTAAGAATAGTCAGTCGATTAACAAACAAACTCTTTCTTATGTTTTACCTCTTTCCCTCCTCTCTCTCTCTCTCTCTCTCTCTATCTATCTATCTATCTATCTATCTATCTCTATCTCTTCGACTGATATTTCTTCGTCCTCCCTCCATTCAAAAATTTCCGTTTTCTTCCTGCATCTTCTCCTCCCAATCAACATCTTCATCCCAATCCTCCTCCTCCTCTTCCTCCTCCTCTTCTTCCACCTCCTCCTCCTCCTCCTCTTCTTCTTCTTCCTCCTCCTCCTCTTCCTCCTCTTCTTCTTCCACCTCCTCCTCCTCCTCCTCTTCTTCCTCCTCCTCCTCATCATCATCACCTTCTCTTAGCGTCTTCCTCGGCCCTATAATCGAAGCAGTGAGGGCTTTTGAGGGGGATACTTAAGCTTTCTGTCTATCTTAAAAAAAAAAAAAAAAAGGAAAGAAAAAGAAACAGGGGATTTAAGACACACGACCCTGATTGCTCCTCTCTCTCTCTCTCTCTCACTCTCTCTCTCTCTCGTACTCAAGAGGGGATACAGAGCACCTTCCTGACTGCTGATCCTTAACTCTCTCTCTCTCTCTCTCTCTCTCTCTCGCTGCCTTTGTACTACCAGAGTTGGGGTAAAAATGGCTTTCTGAACTAACCCACAAACTTCCAATCTCGGGTTTCTATGGCATATGGGAGGGGGAGGAGAGGAGGAACGAGAAGGAGGAAGAAGAGAGGTGGAGGGGAAAAAAGGAGGGAGGAAGAAAAGGAAGAAGAGAGGAAGAGGAGAGATGAAAGGAAAAAAAAAGAGGAAGGGAAGGGTGAAAAGGGAGAGAGAGAGAGAGAGAGAGAGAGAGAGAGAGAGGCGAGAAAGTTAAGTGCGGTATGTATGAAGGAAAGAAATGAAGGAAAAAGAAAAATACAGAAAAAATATATATATAAACTGCTGGCTTAATATCATTTCCCCTCCAAGGCTGGGTCACTGTATAATATTTATTACTATGAAATTATAAAGCCTTTTTGTGATTCAGTTTTTAGGAGCAATTCTCACTTTCTTCTCGCTTTGGCTCGGTGGGTGGGTGGGTGGGTGACTGGGTGGGTAGGTGGGTGGGTTTGTTCCTGCTTTGCTATCCTTTTCATTGGCTCATAGTTGCACGTACCCAGTCACAGCCTCGAAAGGACCAAAGGAGCTGTTGCTGTTAGCTTTCCTTTGTACTCATCACTTCTCACGTCTCCTCAATCCCTGCCTCACTCTCCCTTTTTGTACCATTCTCTCTGTCTCTCTCCCTGTCTCTGTCTCTCTCTCTACGTCATCCTCACCATTCCTGTATCCTATCCCTCACCTATCCCTCACCCATCCTTCCTCTTTCCTCTCCTCTGTCTTTTCTCCCATCTTTCCCCCCCAACACTTTCCTTCCTTCAATCTCCCTCTTTTTATCTCATCTCTCTTTCCCTCCCCCTCTCCTTCTCCCACCCTACCTCCTCGTACCGTAGTCTTTCCTCCCGCTCAGTCTACCTCTTCCTCTCCCTCCCTCCCTCTCCATCTCCATCCCCCAACCCTCCTTTCTTCTTAATCTATCCTTTCCTCTCCTTCCATCCGCTCACCATCTCAACTTTACTCGTCCTCTCTACCTCTCTCTTCCTATCCACTCCTCTCTCCCCCTCTCCCTCCCTCTAACCCAGCCTCATCATCCCTCTCTCCACCCCCCTCCCCACCCTCTCCACCCCTTTCTCCCCCCTCCACCCCTCACTCAAACACTCAGGGCGGGATTAATGTCAAGTCTGTGGTCTGGCCTCTTTCACGTGGGTTTATCGTAGTGTCCCCTCCAGACCTCGATTTCAAGTCTCACGCCGTTTTCTTTACTTGCCTGAGAGAGAGAGAGAGAGAGAGAGAGAGAGATTTTCTTTCATTCCCAAGTCTCTACCAAGCTGAAGGAAATCGTCTGGCGGAAGCGGGGATAAATTAGAATGCACGTCATCGCGCTGAAGGGTTAACGTCTCTCTCTCTCTCTCACCAATAATACAGATATCAAAGGGTAAAGCCTACATTAATGAGGGAAAATGAGGAACATGCAGATAATGAGAGAGAGAGAGAGAGAGAGAGAGAGAGAGAGAGAGAGAGAGAGAGAACGACTGAAGATGAAAAAAGTAAATAACCCATGGAAGCGGAAGGGATAACGAGGTGTGTGTGTGTGTGTGTGTGTGTGTGTGTGTGTGTGTGTGTGTGTGTGTGTGTGTGTGTGTGTGTGTGTGTGTGTGTGTGTGTGTGTGTGTGTGTGTGTGTGAGAGAGAGAGAGAGAGAGATGCTCGTCTTCTGCAGTTCACCATCCTCCTTTTGGCAGACAGGGAAGAAGTAGGGAAGGGGCATCTGCACAACCGCAGTCGAGCCACCTGGTTATATCAGTGCCACCACAAGAAGGTGTCCATTTCATGCGCCACTGGAAGAAGCAAAAAATAAATAAACCAGAGGGGCACTCAATGGAGCGCAACTCTCCGACAAGGGCAACGTCATTTCCAAACCACTCTTCATAATGGGTACGGTTTTCTCATCACTGATTAGGGTTTCACAAGGTGTTTTCCGGATCCAGAATCTGTAATACGATCCGGAACAGTCCCAAAAGTTAATCGATTGTTCCCTGGGACATGAGCTATCTACCCACCACATTTGGCCTAAATCTCACTTTCAGTTTTTTAAGTAATCCTGCTACCACACTAACAAACAAACAAACAGGGGTGAAAACATACTCTCCTTGTTGGGGAGAATAAATAAATAAAATAACAAAAAGTATCTGGCATTATATTACACTCGTTAAAGGGAGGACCAAAAAATAATAAGCGTGGGATTTTTTTTTTTTTTTTTTTTTTTTTGAGACACCGTATACTGGAAAGGGTGTCAAGGTTAGCGATGCCAATTTTGATGTTATATTTATACCCCTTTCACTTTAACTTAGGCAAAAATTGATGCCCTGGAGAAAAAAATATGAGTAATTTTTTTGAAGCTTTGAATATTGAGAAGAATGTCAACGTTAGGGATGAGAATTCTGAGATTTTATAGCTACACTCTCTTCACTTTAACATGGCCTAAAATTGACGTCTCACCGTCTTACTCTCTTCGATTCTGATGTCCACAGACTTCCTCACTCCACATCTTTCACGAATCATATTGTTTTGTATCCTATCCACTCTCTGTACTCCACATACATTCCTCAGCAGTCCCAACTCCACTGCTCTTACTCTTGACTTTTCAGTTTCATGCCACACCATAGTCTCACATCCGTATGTTAAAGTTGGCACTAACTCTCCTTTATGTAAGCCTCGTGCAGCTGCAACACTCAAGCCTCTCATACTAAAGTATACGATGAGATTAACACTAGAATATTATGCTAGTCACGAAGAAGTGCTACTGAAAGGATGTAGTCATAGCATTATCCTTTTCTGCCAATGGGCTGTAGCAAAATATCAGCAATAGAAAATGATGCCAGTCACAAGGGAGTGCAATGGAAAGGATGCAGACATGTAATACTGTCTTTTTCTGCCACTGAGCTGCAATAAAAAATTAACACAAGAGCACGGTGCTAGTCACGAAGGAGTGCTATGGAAAGAATGTACAGTCTTTTCTTCTGCGATTTCAGCTACATGCAATAAAATGTAAAAGGACGAAAATCTGTGTCAAGTTAAGGTGAAAGGAGTACAGGTCTAAGGAACGAATTTATGTGAGTAGGAAAGTTTTCTGGCACCTCCCCTTGATTTTTTTTTAAACATTATTACAATTTATCATTATTCTCCTGTACCCGTGTTATTTATCGTTTTCCTTATCAATTTATTTTACATTATTACAATTTACCATTATCCTGTAGCTGTGTTATTTATCCTTTCCTTTAATTATTTATCGTATTTTACATCAATACTAGTTTTTACTCTCTGTCACATTTCTATCTTATTCCTTCACATTAATTTAACATATTAGTACTTATTATTCCCTTGCAGTTATGTTACACTTTTTTTTTTATAATATACACATCCACTGCTTAGGCTAAATAGCATACCGTACAGGAAAATACAAACCTACAAAATGCAGAAATAAATCGGTAAAGAAGGGGTGTCAAGGAGTTCCGAACCCATCAAGCAGCCCTTTATTAATTTACTCTTGATGCTGCCAGACGATTTTATTCAACTCAGGAAAAGCCTCTTACATTGGAGGGATTTATCAGGGCTGCATCTAACCCCTCTAGTTCGAAAAGTCCAAATGAAATCGTCAGGAGAAGGCGGGAATACATTAAAGAGTAAATCATAAGAGATGTCTTCACCTTTAATGGGCTGATCAATGAATATATGTCCTCATGGAACGTACAACTGGAGTCAAAAATCCCTTTACACAATCTGAGGCGTCTGGCAGCACAAGAGCGTAGCAAGCATAATCAAGTAATGGCAGTTTCACCCTTTTTTACACGGGAATTCCTCATTTGGGGTTGCCAACTGACCGCCTGCTTCGGCTACAAGGAAGCTGATAATATCGACACCGATAATTTTCGTAGCATTATCATAAATCGTGGTTAAAGCTGGTAAATATCGCGTGAAAATAGACCAAGTACTCGTTCAACAATAATATCCTACAATTTTGCCGTAAATATGGACAGTACGATATCGAAGACCGTCCATCATTTCACAGTGTTTGAAAAATTACTCATTATCTTCCTTATTTACGGCGAAATCGATGCATAATCTTGTCCAGCACATACCTGATATTACGCCAAAGTTATTTTAGCGCAATATTTATCTATTTTAAACGCGATTTCTGCTGACGATAGGAAAATAATCAGTGTCAATCTTTTTAACTCCTCTGTTGCCTAAAACTCGCAAAAGGTCAATCATTACCAAGCTTACAACCCTTTAAACGGGCTAAATACAATCCGGGGCCTGGATTCATTACTCTTTTCACTTTAATTTGGCCTAAAATGACCATCTCTTTCTCAGTCCCCAACTCTAACAATGCATTAATGGTAGAATACGATGCTAGTCACAAAGAGGTGCTACAGACAGGATGAGAAGCCATTGCACTGTCTTGGATCGTCGTTAATCGGAGTGAACTATGCCCCAGAAGGGTTAAAGTTTCGACCAAGTTAAAGGGAAAGAGGTGTAAAAAATTCACGATGAATTCTGTGTCCTATTGTGAATTACTTTTGCAGGAAAGACGAAAAGAGTGTAAAACCTTCCCTTACCGCCTGTTATTTCTACAGAAACATGTTACTATGAATGGGAAATAATAATAATAATAATAATAATAAATTATTATTATTATTAGTTGTAGTAGTAGTAGTGATAGTAGTAATAAAAGTAGTAGTAGCAGTAACGAGGGGCAAGGAAATTAAAGTACAGAAATATCCCGTCTCGCTTTTCCAGTATTAAAATACAAATAAACAAAATAATTACAAGATGAATACAATATAAATAAAACTAAAATAAAAATAAACCTGTCCACTAATCCAGCTCCTGTTCTAAACCCTTTTGAGAGCAACTTAAGCGGCTTTTGTGAATTTGGATCGGCTGCTCCAGTCAAGGCCTGATGCAAGGAAAAAATTAATGCATACTTTGATGGCGAAGATACTGAACACTTTTAATAATATTCAGTTAAATTATTCTCGTGAGATACAGGTACGAGGAACCTAATATTTATAATAATTCTGAGTACCGACCATATTGCACTGCGAGGTAGATAGTTGGACAGATAGATAAAGGGAGTAAGGAGGCAGGCAGACACCAAAAAATGGGCTAATAAACTGAAGCAGATGGGAAAACGAGACATTGATAAAGACAAGAAAAATAATGAGGGAATGTAGGAATAGCAGTCTCTCTCTCTCTCTCTTTGTCTCTCATTCGCACCTTAGCACAGTTACATACACCCGCACTCTCACTGCCACACACACACACACACACACACACACACACACACACACACACACACACACGGGTACATCCAGCTCGACCTGTCAGTGGGGGTGGTAGTCCCTTCCTCAACACACCTTCCGTCACAAGCTCTGTTTATGACGCTGCAACATAGGGCAGGTTGCATCTGTGGCCATTTAGGAAAGCACAGGGAGATGATCATTCCTGAGTGTGTATATACAGGAGCCAACATCATTCTTCTTCCTGTGTGAGGCCTTGTGGATCACCGCTTTATACCTTTTTATGGACGTGAGGGAAGCTGTGAGTGTGGGTAAAAGTGTGGGTGTGTGAATGAGTCAAGTGTGAACGATGATGATGATGATGATGATGATGATGATGATGATGGATGTAAGTGTGGGTGTGGAAATGAGTCAAGTGTGAATGATGATGATGATGATGATGATGATGATGATGATGGATGTAAGTGTGGATGTGGAAATGAGTCAAGTGTGAATGATGATGATGATGAGGATGATGGTAATGATGGTCGTGGTGGTAATGATGAAAAAAATACTCATGCAACAAGAAAATATTGAAGAGAGAAACTAGATATGAGGAGAAATTTTTGAGAAAAAGAAATCCTATACCATTCAGTCAATACGTAGGATATACACAATTAAGGGCCCAATTATTTCTTCTTTTTTCTCCCTCTTTTATCATCCCTTCCTCTCTCTCTCTCTCTCTCTCTCTCTCTCTCACACACACACTCTCTCTCCCCCCCCCCACACACACACAAAGTTCCCAACACCTCAGGAATCCATCTCTCTTTAAAACTACTCCATCTGATTATATAAAAACAGAAAACAGGAAGAAAATCACAGGCGAAACAAACCAGAGAAAGTCGATTGTTCTGACATTTACCTCCGGCCCGGACGCTACCTACTTCCGGGACACGGCAGCTCACGTGAAAAATGAAAACGCAGTATCGATCCCTTGGTTTGGGGTGATGGACTTACGCAACGAAAAAAAAGAAAGAAAAAGATGCTGAAACATATGGACATAGGGTGATCGTACGTAACCCATCTCTCTCTCTCTCTCTCTCTCTCTCTCTCTCACGCACGCAAACAGGGGCCGCCTCGCACGCAATAGCTTATCACAGTCAGTCAAAAACGCTGCCAGACTCATTAATCGTGGTGCCATTTAGTCCCGTGTCAGAACCCTCCCACCGGCCTTGACTTCGGCTTCTGTACTTATTATTATTATTATTATTATTATTATTATTACTATTATTACTACTACTACTACTACTACTACTACTACTACGACAGGGTAGCCTATTACTACTATCCTCCTCCTCATCATCATCATATAACCATTACTATTATTATTATTATTATTATACCTGAGTATCAATGGTATATCTGAAGTCTGAGATGGACTCCTGTCTTTGGTATACCTACCGAATGTGAAAATGGCGAAAAGGCCCCCCAAAAAATACTAATACGTAATTGTCTGAACTTATGTGAAGAATAAAATATGGAAAAACAAATTATTCATGATGTGTTGAAAATCGAACATGACCAAAAAAAAATTACTTCTACCACTACTACTAATAAAAAGTAATGAAAAGTAACATGGAGAATCGTTCACTGTGAATACTGATCAACCCCTTCAGCCCGATGACGTCTTTTTAGGTCGTTCTAATTTGTCAGGGAATTATATTCAACTCAGTATACCCCCCCCTCCCCCCTCGTACTGAAGGGCTTGACTCTTTCACCCCAAGGACGTCATTTATAGTTTGTTTTTGCTGCTGACGGGGGGTTTTGTTCAGACTGTAGTGAGTCCTTCCACATACAGACTCTGATACCCACGTTGTAGTAGTAGTAGTAGTAGTAGTAGTTGTTGTTGTTGTTGTTGTTGTTGTTCCAGGCTTACTTGAACGTGGACCAGGTGGATCGCAGGCTTAAGTTGTTCTTCTATAATCCACCATCCTCCATTCGGGTGATAGGGAGGGAGCTGAGGGACGTTTGTATAACAGGGCAGTGAAGCAGCCTGGTTCTATCGATGCCACCACGTGAAGGCATCCCTCTCCAACACCAAGGCACACACACAGTCAATACAACGCCTCCCCTCTCACACGCACTATACTCTGTTCGCTTCAACTTGGCCTAAACTTCCCACCTCTCTACCTTGAATGTTGAGTTGTAGCAATATATTACCTCTAGAATACGGTACTAGTCACGAAGAAGTTCCATGAAAAGCAATTTGAGCTTTTGTTTTAGTCTGTCTCTAAGCTACGGGAGATAAGCTGCAAAATGACGAAAATCTCTGACTGGTTGAAATGAATGAACTATATCTTTACTACATGTGTCTCTCCCTTATTCGTACATGGCCAGCAAAAGGAAGGGTAAATTGTAGCCATCACTCACTCTCTCTCTCTCTCTCTCTCTCTCTCTCTCTCTCTCTCTCTCAGCAGTGGGCCTCGTACTGACATGCCGACACTATAATAGCTCAGATTATATTATGTAAAGCGAGGGTATTGCAATCTCGGTTATAACACATAATTAATTAGTGTAGAGTGATGAAAGGTGTTGTGAAAAAGGATATTTGTTAAGCATGGGTTGGTGATGATGATGAAAATGGTGATGGTAATGGAAACGGTGGTGGTGGTGGTGGTGATGATGATGATGGTGGTGGTGACGGTGGTGGTGGTGGTGGTGGTGATGATGATGATGATGGTGGTGGTGGTGACGGTGGTGGTGGCGGTGATGATGGTGTCTATTGGGGAAGTATTAAATCTCAAACTATCATCACTACAATTTAAAGGCTACATTGTTATAGTATGCGTCCATAACACAAAGTTTGCCCAAACAAGAAAAGTGTGTGTGTGTGTGTGTGTGTGTGTGTGTGTGTGTGTGTGTGTGTGTGTGTGTGTGTGTGTGTGTGTGTGTGTGTGTGTGTGTGTGTGTGTGTGTGTGTGTGTGTGTGTGTGTGTGTGTGTGTGTGTGTGTGTGTGTGTGTGTGTGTGTGTGTGTGTGTGTGTGTGTGTGTGTGTGTGTGTGTGTGTGTGTGTGTGTGTGTGTGTGTGTGTGTGTGTGTGTGTGTGTGTGTGTGTGTGTGTGTGTGTGTGTGTGTGTGTGTGTGTGTGTGTGTGTGTGTGTGTGTGTGTGTGTGTGTGTGTGTGTGTGTGTGTGTGTGTGTGTGTGTGTGTGTGTGTGTGTGTGTGTGTGTGTGTGTGTGTGTGTGTGTGTGTGTGTGTGTGTGTGTGTGTGTGTGTGTGTGTGTGTGTGTGTGTGTGTGTGTGTGTGTGTGTGTGTGTGTGTGTGTGTGTGTGTGTGTGTGTGTGTGTGTGTGTGTGACTTCCTGCCTACAAATATTGCCAGGGTAAACATCCAGTGTTATTGAAAACCTCAGCCAATCCATCATCCATCAAAGACCAGGCCAGGTGGATGAGGTGGAGGGAAGTGGGTGGTGGATGAGAAGTGGAGAGATGTAGGTGGTGGATGAGAAGTGAAGGAAGGTGGTGGGAAAGTGGATGGAAGTTGGTGATGGAGGGGAGTGGAGAGAAGTGAGTGGTGGAGGGAATTTAGTGGAGGATGGGATGTGAAGGGGAGCAGGTAGTGGAGAGGAGGTAGGTGATGGAGAAGTGGAGGGAAGGAGCTGGTGGAAGGGGAGTGGAGGAAAGTAGTTGGTCGAGGGGGAGTGGAGGGAAGCAGGTGGTGGAGGGGGAGTGAAGGGAAGTAGGTGGAGGAGGGTAGTGGAGGGAAGTCTGTAGCGGAGGGGATTGGAGGGAAGTAGATGGTAGAGGGACAGGTGGAGGGAATGTGGGAGGGGTGAGATGCAAATGGACAAATGATGAATGAAGAGAAGGATGGGTGAGAGAATGAGGAGAGAAGAGGAAGGTCGAAAATGCAGACTAGAAGGAAAAGATGGAACAGGTTGAGAGACGAGAGGAAAGAGGTGAGGAGAAAAAGGCGAAGAACTGGAAAGAGAACAGAGATGGAATGAGAAATAACAAGTAGGAAGTGATGAGGAGAGAGGGAAGGAGTGGAGAGAAAAAGAGGGAAGAGGTGAAGAGCTGAGAAATGAGGAACCGATCCACTGGCGGGAAAAAGGAAGAAAAAGGAATACATTAACTGAAGGAGGGAAAAAGGATGAGATTCAATAAATATTTAAAAAAAAAGAACAGAAATGTACATAAATGACGAATGAAATCGGAAACTTGGCACCGTATTTATATACACTTTTCGGAGCTTATCATCTCTCTAGCTATATAAAGCTGAAATGACGAACCTGCACATCTTGCGAACCAATGGAAATATCAAGCTGAATTTTTTGTACTCACTCCTGGCATCATGGGGAAGGTTCTTAGGCATAAATCACTGAAATCTGTTAACTCTGAAATTCTGGTCGATTTTTGCTACAATAATTTTTATATAGTAATTTTTTTATGCGAAAAAAAAAAGTGAAACCAAAGTGCTCAAATAGAAAGGTGCAAGATTATCTGCTGCTAGATTTTTACTACCACATCTTTGTTTGTGGGTATCTAGGGAAATTAACTGGCTGCTGCAGGCGGCTTATGACGCTAAAGGCGCCAAGGGTTCAACGGGTCCCACTGCGGATCTCAGATACCGTACACAGCTTTGTGTTCAAGTCTGTCTGCTGTTATATGACTGAGATCTGCGTTCCCCTGGTAGCCGATTACCTGTTACTTAACGGCAAGATTGGATAATACTACATTCATTCATCAACGCCTTAGCATTTCTTCACAGCTATAGTTGATTCACTTTAACTGGCCCAGATTTTCGTCCTTTTGTGGCTTATTTCTCGTAGTTCAATGGCAGAAAAAGACAATACTGTGGACGTGCATCCCTTCTGTAGCACTTCTTCGTAACTAACATCACACTCTGGTGTTAATCTTTTATTATAGCTCAGCACTCAAGCTAAAGGGATGGCAATTTTAGACCAAGGTTAAGTGACGTGAGCATAGCAGCCCTACTTCTGTTCGATATGGAGAGGAAATTTCTGCCAAGTGAGAGTAAACCAACTATAGGATTAATTTAACCTTTTCTGTCCGATGACTTATTACTCATTTTAATCAGGGCAAAACTAGACTATTTTTATTCAGACAGACGTTAATGAAGGCTATACCTAACTCCTCCCGTTGGTAAAATTCCTCCTAGTCCAAATAAATTCGTACGGAGACAAGAATTAACTAAACACGCCATTGGAGTCACGGGATTCATGAAAGAACTCTCCTAATATAATGACGCAGAGGAAGACGGTAAGGGGTAATGAGCAAAATAAACCGCTTAGGAAGAGGTGTCAGGGAGCTTTCTTAACCGACGAGACTAAGGGCCAAGGGGGTTCATGAAGGCTCTATCTAACCCCTCCAGTTCGGAAAGTCTTAATTAAAATCGTCTGGTTACTGCAAACTAAATATTACGCCATCGGGGTGAAGGGGTTAAGTGGAGGAAGAGGGAGGATGAGGAGTGGATGAAGTGGAGGAAGAGGATGGATGAGGAGTGGAGGAAGAGGGTGGATGAGAAGTGGAGGAAGAGGGTGGATGAGGAGTGGAGGAAGAGGGTGGATGGGGAGTGGATGAAGTGGAGGAAGAGGGTGGATGAGGAGTGGAGGAAGAGGGTGGATGGGGAGTGGATGAAGTGGAGGAAGAGGGTGGATAAGGAGTGGAGGAAGAGGGTGGATGAGAAGTGGAGGAAGAGGGTGGATGAGGAGTGGAGGAAGAGGTTGGATGGGGAGTGGATGAAGTGGAGGAAGGTGGAAGAGGAGTGGAAGAAGGGGAGGAAGAGGTTGGAGGAAGACTGGAGGAAAGGGGATGAATGGGAGGTGAATGAAAAAGGTGGAGGATAAGGAGGGATTATAATAAATAAGAGAAGAGACGGAAGAAGAGATGAGTCAGAGAGGGAGAGGTTGGTGAGGAAGGCAGAAATAGATGAGGGAGAGAGAGAGAAAGATGAGTGAGGGAAAGAAAAATGAGTAAGGGAGAGACAGATGAGTGAGGGTGAAAAAGATGAAGGAGGGAGAAAGATGAGAGGGGGAGAGAAAGATGAGGGAGAGACAGAAAGATGAGAGAGGGAGAGAATAATGAGGGAGGGAGAGAAGGATGAGGGAGGGAGAGAAGGATGAGGGAGGGAGAGGAAGCTGAGTAAGAGAGAGAAAGATGAGGGAGTAAGAGGAATATGAAGGAGGGAGAGAAAGATGAGGGAGGGAGAAAGGTGAGTGAGGGAGAGAAAGATGAGGGAGGGAGAGAAAGGTGAGTGAGGGAGGGAGAGACGAGCAGTGAAAAAGGAGGAAAAGCGGAGTGGGAAGAAGGGTAAGGGATATCAGGGTGAGTGGGGCAGGGAGAGATGGGTGACGAATGGAAAAATAAGGGAGCGAGAAATGACCAGTGAGAGAAGGGGATAGGGAGGGAGAGATGAGTAGCGAAGGCAGGGAGAGTAGGATAACGGATGTAAGAATGCGTAAGAGGGGTAGAAGTGAGAGCAGAAGGAGGGAGGGAGACTGAGTTAGGAAAGGAGCGAAAAGGGAGAGAAGGGTGAGGGAGTCAGGGTGATGAGTGAAGGAGGAGAAAGGTATGGGGAGGGAGAGATGGGTAAGGAAATGAGTATAAAGGGAGGTAATGAAGGGCGAGAAAGGTGAGACTGGGTGAAGAAGGGAGAGAAACGAAAGGGAAGGAAAGATGAGTAAAGGAGGCGAAATGGAGGAAAATAAAGGATAAGGGAGGAAAGACGGTTTAGGATGGGAGAGACTGAGTGAAAGGGGTACAGATATGAGTAAGGAAGATCTGGATGAGTAAAAGATTGGGTCCTGGACGAAAGAGGTGCCACGGACAGTGAATAAAAAATGAATAAGAATGTAGTGGAAAACAGCCGGTGAGACAAGACACCCGGTAGGAGCAGAGGAAATGAAGAAAGGTGAGAGGGAGAGGAAATGGGAGGGAGGAGAGGAAATGAGTATAGGGGCTGGAGGAAGGATGGATAGCTGAGAATATGAGGAGGGAGGTAAAGGTCAGTCAGGCAAAAACAAAGAAAGAAAGAAAAAAAAAATGCTATGCCAAAGTCTACGTCACACTTGGGGCATGTCCGTCACTTTCCTCCCAGACGCATCATACTAAAGAGAATCATGTAAGGGCAGAGAAACACACGATTATCTTCCTCAGCTTCAAAATACTAGCCAGGAGAGGAATGTGAGAAGAAGAGGTGACATTTTAGGCCCTGCAATACACACAAGTTATACAGTTCTATGTTTTTACTCTGATGTGTAAAGTACCAGCTATTTAGTGAAAGGCTTAATTCTTTCACCCCAAGGCGGAAACATGTGAAGGTATTTGACACGGAGGATGACTGAAAGTAAGGAATTATGTAGTTTATTCCTAGATGTAAAAAAAAAAGGACTATTGAAAATCTCCCCTCACTATGACCTATTTTTTCTGGCTACCGAAGAGATTATTTTAGTGGGAGGTTAGGACAGACCGTTTGTGGCTAAGCGTTCGTGAAGGCGATTTCTGATCTCTCCAGTTCGAAGTCTCTCCCAAGCAGCATAAAAATGAAGGTAGCAAAAATATAATAAAAAATCCACCCTCGAAATGATGGAGTTAATTCTTCAGCCGGGTTTGTTTCATATGAGGGAACAGGGTCACTCTCACAACTAAAATACCCGGTACAATATTGTAGGTGCATAAAGATCAATGTGCATTCGTGATGAGGTAAGAACGAGTCTCCCTGGGCTGCAGTCAAATCAACCCTCCAGTCTGACTACACCTGACCATCAACCGAGCGGAAAGTGATTAAAGTTCTTTGTCAGACTGAAGGAAATGCGCAACTATCACTCCTGAAAGATTTCATTCATCTTAGGAGAACAATAATTTAAAAACAAGGGTAAAAAACAGTCTCCATTACTATGGATACTATGACGAATTGAATATTTTGATCTTCTTACTGCCAGACGATTTTCCTCAGCTTAGGAGGGGCTCTCGTAGGGATGGGGTTAAGGGGTTGATCACCAGTGTCGATCTTTTTATTTCATCACTAGACTTTTAATCTCCAAGCCCCCTACTCTCTCTCTCTCTCTCTCTCTCTCTCTCTCTCTCTCTCTCTCTCTCTCTCTCTCTCTCAGGCAAAGAGGTTAGTCTAATGAAGTGTCTTGTTTCAGAGTTGACTTGTGACTCTGCATGACTCCCCAGGTAGTGTGTGTGTGTGTGTGTGTGTGTGTGTGTGTGTGTGTGTGTGTGTGTGTGTGTGTGTGTGTGTGTGTGTGTGTGTGTGTGTGTGTGTGTGTGTGTGTGTGTGATAGAGATCGTATTACGGACCGTGTTCAACCTGAATGTACGTATATTCATTTCGCTTTGATATAAACGTAAACACGATATGACATTAATAGTGTGTGTGTGTGTGTGTGTGTGTGTGTGTGTGTGTGTGTGTGTGTGTGTGTGTGTGTGTGTGTGTGTGTGAGAGAGAGAGAGAGAGAGAGTATATGTGGATACGAAACTGAATATGGATGTGGATAAGAATATGTAATGGTGTGGATTTGAAGGTGAGTTACAGATATGGATATGTGAAGGTTGATCTGGATGTGGATGTAAGGGAGTGTGGATGAGTGTAGGTGTGGGTGTGAAGGCGGTCATGCATGTGATTAAGAGCGATGGCTATGGATGTGAGTCTATGTGGGTATAAGAAGTGGGTGTGGATGGTTATGGGTGGATGAGTGAGGGTGTGAATGGTGAGTGAAGGTGTGGATGGTGTGTAAAGGTGTGGACTATGAGTGGTGTGGATGGTGAGTGAGGGTGTGGATGGCGAGTGAAGGTGTGGGCGTGGAAATGAGAAAGGGTTTGGTGGTGTGGATCTGAACGAAGCTGTGGATGTTAGTGTGGGTATATGGGTGTGGGTATGGATGCTGCTGCTTCTAAAAATGATGATGATGATGATGATGATGATGATGATGATGAGAGGATGAAAAAATGCTCAAGTAACAGAGATTTTTGGATAAAGAAAAAGGAGGCGAGGGGAAACTATAGAGAAAAGGAAATCCAATATCATTTTGTCAACATGTACAGTCGCCAAACTTTCCACCTGGGCCACCTAGCCGCAAGAGGTGGGTACCGGGTGCTGGCAACAGTGTATCTGTTTGTTCGTGTGTACATGCTCGAAGAAAGTTCGGATCATTAACTCTCCTCAACCGTAGTGAACTTCCGTCAGATGGGTGGGGAGAAAAAAGTCTCAGAAGTAAGCCTGCTTTCTCATCAGCTCAGCCAGTTGCATGAAACTGGTCGCACGGAAAACTGTCGTGTGCCACGGGTCGTGCTGACCAAGGTCAAATAAATATGACGATATTAATTTTATAATATGGTATTATAGATATAATATGATATAAATATATACTATTATACATAATACAATAATATATATTTTACTATACTCATTTGGCCTTGGTCCGTGCAACCTGTGGCACGCAACAATTCCATGCGACCAGTTTCTTGCAACTGATCAAGCCAGTGGGAGAGCTACTTAAGGGGGGGGGGGGGCTTGGAATAGTGAAGGCCAGGGCAGGCACCGGACGGGGGGTGGGGGATTATGTTATTCGTCCCGCCAATGATAATAATTGCCGAACTAGTTTTTGAGATCCATTAGCATTGTACTAAATATTTGCATTCTTAACAACATTAAACCTTTTCTTTTCTATGTTGTTTTTACATTTTTACCATATGTTAATACACTACA
Source organism: Coenobita brevimanus (assembly GCF_032717465.1). Lineage (NCBI taxonomy): Eukaryota > Metazoa > Arthropoda > Malacostraca > Decapoda > Coenobitidae > Coenobita > Coenobita brevimanus. The sequence goes on from NC_137055.1 coordinate 41,209,733, forward strand.
TACTGGAATCGCTCCAAGCCTTTCTCTCTCTCTCTCTCTCTCTCTCTCTCTCTCTCTCTCTCTCTCTCTCTCTCTCTCTCTCCTTATATCAGCAATTCCATTTCATAGGGTTATCACTTAATACCATTATCCGTATAGGTTGAAAAGGAATGCATTTACCTAACATCTACGTCCATTTACAAGTAAGATTACCTGTCATATGCACATCATGACACTGACCAATAAACATAAGGATGATGTTCACACACTGTTAACGGTTGCGTATTTCCTCGTTGGTAGTACTTCAGGTAGATGTTTTTATGTGTTCTGTGCACCACGAAGATGTAGGAGGTTAAAATACTGTCACCTCAACAGGCAAAGAATTTATGCATACTGTTGTCGAATGTGGCTTTTATATCAGCTATGATAATGACTTACCGTATCATATTTTATCTGACTGGTCATTACAGCACACCTTCATAGTCCATTCATCTAACGAATGACTGAATTACACATTACAAGGAAAAATGATCGTGAGCGGTGCCGCTTATGTGTGAGGTCACACATTTACAGGCTCATTGATTATTCACCGAACAACATATTCTTACATTATAGCAAGATCAAGACACCGCCTCTCCATCACAGTATGCAAAAGCTTCAGTCATTTTAAGCACAATTGTTATTGATTCATGAATTGTTGGGACATTATAGTCACCATTGCCTGTGATATTACTTATGTGATTGGTAAATGCAACATAACGAACATGAAATTATGATTACAGGCTGGAACATTTATTTTATTTATTTATTTTTATCCCACGAACCTAGGCGCCTTAGCGCCGGTCCACCGAGGCCCGGGGTGCAAGGATATGTGATGTTGGTTGCTGATTGGCTGCTACGAAGACCTAGATCATAAGTTAAAGTATTTGTTTTTAATAGGATAAACCCATCTATCCTATCGGGTGTGGAACCACGTCACATGGATCGGCTGGCGGAAACGTTAACTACCACGTCACCCACAGTACTGTTTCACATATTTAATATATACCAGCTATTGAAACGATTGTCTTGTTTGCATTGCAAGCACAGTGATCCACGTAATGATTAAGTGATAAGATGCTTAGGTTTTCTATTGTTAAAGAAAGGACTCATGACTAGCTGATTCGAGGCAGTATTCGGCCTCAACGAAATAGTTTCAACCTCCTACATCTACAGTTCCTATCTGGCCTACTTAGTTTAAATTAATATGCAGCCAATGAGCAATCCTCTAATGATTTATGACCTAACTTATCTAATCATGCCTCTCATCAAGAATGGTATTTCAGTAGGTTTAATCGAGACCGGCCCAGGACTGGCGAAAAGGAAAACAAACAGACATCGGCATCTATTTTTCTACTGTAAGGTCCGGTCACACGACGGGTCTTACCTCAGTATTCAGTACACAATTTTTACCCATGGGTTTATCATGTAATAATGAAAAAAAAAATACTTTTATAAGTATGTAATGTATGCAAAGATGCGGTCTTTTAGATTATTTTACTTATTGTTTTCAATACTTCCATTATTCAATACAGAAATTCCTTTGAAATCCTATCGGCTAAAAATTGTCGACTGAATATTGGGATGAACTCTGACTGAGGTTCACTACGGAAGACGAGAGTTGATGATCTGAACTTTCGTCGAGCATGTACACACGAACAAACAGATACACTGTTGCCAGCACCCTTTACCCACCTCTCGCGGCTAGGTGGCCCACGTGGAAAGTTTGGCGACTGTACAATATACCAATTAAGGACCTTTCCCTCCTCACACAATTCTCTCTCCCTTCTCTTCTTCGTCCTCCTCCACCGTCTCTCTCTCTCTCTCTCTCTCTCTTCCTAGTTACCTTCCGTCTTCCCTGTGTCTTCCTGCTTAGTCTCTCCCCATCACACTCCATTCCCTTCCGCTTCCTCCTCTTCCTCTTTCTCCTCTTCCTCCTCTTTTCTACTCTTCTCTCACATTTACCAGGTTGGGGCCTCTTTTTACGTCTACTGAACTGCCTTCTCTCTCTCTCTTCTTTCTAACACACACACACACACACACACACACACACTCTCTCTCTCTCTCTCTCTCTCTCTCTCTCTCAAAAAGGAAGACGGGAGACTAAAATGGGGAAACTGAGAAAAAAATAATATCCAATACCACAACGGCCATTATCCCACGACACATTGATTGCTATTGAGTTACCTGGGGACTCTGCTAATGACGAGAGAGAGAGAGAGAGAGAGAGAGAGAGAGAGGGGGGGGGGAAGCGACAGGTAGTAGAGGTAGGAAATTAGTAAGGGTGACAGGCGAAATAAGGAGGAAGTACTATAAGAAGAAACGAGGAAAGGGAATGGGCTGAGGGAGGAGCAGGAGGAGGAGGAGGAAGGGAGGGGCGGAAAGATGGAGAAACAGAATAGAATTAAGAATCAGGAGGAAAAATAAGAAAAAAATGGAGAGTAAAAGGGGGAAGGGAAGAGGAGCTTAAGACGTGTGAAACTAACCAATGATAATGAAAGAGGGCTGGAGGGGTTGTAAGGTCGTATGTTAAGTGGCTATTGCTATTTCGTAACACCTATTTTCACTGATTTATTCTGCATATCACACCTCAGCATCCTCTTGCATGTTGTATACGCAAACTTTGGCGATATGAAAATGGTGCAAATAACATACAAGCAGGAACAATTAAAAAATGCAACATCCATCCGCGACCACAAACTGATCAAAGGGTCCAGTAATTAACTTTATCTTGTGACCTTAACTTCTGACAAATTGTTCCCAAAACTGAATTCCTTTAACCTTCCTTAAACCCTTACCCCTCCTAGAAGTTTGGTCCAAATCAGATCAAAACAATCTGAGTTGACTTTATGACTTTATCTTTGCCTTACCCTGAACGCTGCAACAAATATGGCCTAAATCAGATGAGAACTGTTTATGCTGACCTTGGTATGTGACTCACCTCAAACCTATTGCTACTCTTGGTTGCTCTTCGCCCCTTCCACTAAATCTGATCTAGACCAAAACAGTTTCAATTATTTTATCCACGCCCAGACACACTGTTCCATGATCCTGACCTTTGACCTATGTACTTCAAGTCGAAGACCCTCATTCTGCCTTACCCTAAACATTCCATCAAGTTTGGTCTAAATCGTATTTTTAAAAAGAAACTTTTACGATGACCTTGTTAGGTCAAACTTTGTCCTAGCTATGTCACATTGATTTTTGACCTTCTGTTCTAAAAAAAAGAATAGGGCAACACACTGGATAATCCTCAACCCTTCCACCAAGTTTGCATAAAGTACGAGAAAAATTGGTTCAGTTATTTTGTTCACACCCACACACCCACCCACCCACCCACCCTCCCACCCACACACACACACGCAGGCACGCACGCACGCGCGCGACATGACACCCGCTCTCGCTTCGCGGGTACAGGTGTAACAAGAGAATATCAAGGTGTAGCATTCAAAATAAGTTACTAAGGGAGAAGTACCACGAAGTCTTCTGTCACCCAAACTACAGCGCCCGTGTGCTCGTTTCATCAGTATGCAAATCTAAACATGTATGGTAAGCGGATTACAGACCGTAACTGGAGAAAGAGAATTTAAATAGCAGGAATGTATGTGGGTAAAGCGGAGAGGGAGACCAAGAATGAGGTACAAGGATGAGGTGTACAATGGAATACAAATGAAAAATGGGACTGGCCGGGTGAGTAGGAGGATGGGTGGACATTTTTTGTTCTTTTTGGTGAGTGGGTGTTTAGTGGGGAAACAGGTGCATGGGGATTAGGTCCATGGTAGGATTAGGTTAATTCAGGAAAACAGGTGTATGGGAAAACGTGCTCGTAGGAAATGGACCCGAGTAGGAACACAATTTCTAGGGGGTAATAACAGGTCCATGGGGTGAATAGGTCCACGTGCCGATTCGGTGCTACCCCCCCCACCCCCCCGTGGAGAATACAGGCTCATGAGAAACAGATCCATGAGGGAAATGGGTTCAAAGGAGGATATAGGTACAGTGGTTCCAGGGTGAAAATAAGTTCAAGGGAGAAATTAGGTCCATAGGGGGGAAATTTGTCAATGCCGGTACAGACCACTGGGGGGAAAATAGGAGGGTAGGTGCGACACATAGGTTCAGCCAGAGACGGGGTTATGTGACAGTATAGACAGATAGACAGATGGATGGGTGAACAGACAGACAGGCATGGACAGACACATAAAGAGACACAAACAGATAGACAGACAGATGGAAAGAACTGCACAAGGATGATATATGAGGTACTAACTGAGAATGTCCCTTGGAATAACAGCCCGGTGCTAAATCCACAACGCAGTTAACTAAAAGAACAACCCCAGCCTCGACACAGACAGTGGTGGCAGTTACCAGCAGCGACAAAATTTAATAACACCTTCACTACGAGGAAGCATTCTACAATTTTATCCTTCTTGCTACCAAACGATTTTAAATATTACGAAAAACCCTATATTTCCTTCACCTTAACCTGGCTCAATTTTCGTCCATTTTGAGTTTATTTCACGTAGATAAGTGGCAGAAAAAAGACAATGCTACACCTCTACGTCGTTTTCACAGCACTTCTTCATGACTAGGACCATATTCTGGTGCTAATCCACTGTTACACCTAAGCATTCAAGATGGAGATGGCAATACAAGGCCAAGTTAGAGTGAAGGGAGTATAGCAGTGAACAAGATTATGCTGTATCCAACCCCTCCAGTTTGAAAAGCCTCTCCTAAGCTGAGTAAAATTGTCTGGAGAAATAATGGCGTCACCGTACTGAAGGGATTTGGGTGCTTGAATCCGACGACGGTTTTTCTGTTTAATTATTGCTAACAACAGAGGATTATTATTATTACCGGTATTATTATTATTATTATTATTATTGGTGATGGTGGTGGAAATAGTAGTAGTAGCAGTAGTAGTAGTAGTAGTAGTAGTTGATGTTCTTGCAGCCACAGGTTCATCTTAATGTGAACTCCGTGGACTGCAGACTTATGCTTCCCTCCTCCTGCAGTCCACCATTCTCTTCTGGGGGGATTGGGAGGGAGTTGAGGGACGTTTGTATACCCGGGCAGCTCCGCATCCAGTTACATCAGTGCCAGCACGTGAAGGCGTCCCTCTCCAACACTAAAAGAAGCGTCCTCGAGGTGAATGGGTGATTAATTTAGCTTCTACCAGACGATTTTTTTTGGGGGGATTGGAGGCAAGGTGAAACTGGTGGACGAGGTTAAATGATGTTGAACTAAGGTCATGCATGGTTCTGTTCATCTCGCTTCTTTGATTCACAAACACACACACACACACACACACACACACACACACACACACACACACACACACAGTCCGCCTCTGTCTCTGTCTGTCTGTCTGTCTCTCTCTCTCTCTCTCTCTCTCTCTCTCTCTCTCTCGTGCAAACAGCCAATCACAGTGCTCCTCCAACCTTCCAGGCATGGCACAAAGCATTATGAAACAGGCCCGTCTCTAAAAAATGAAAGAGAAAGAAAAAAAAGGAGAGAAAAAGAAGAAGAATGAAAGAAAATGAAAAAAATAATCGTTCGCCCTTTTTCTCCACATTCTTAACAACACTTGGGATTGAATGACCTCAACCTCTCTCTCTCTCTTTCCCTCCCTCTCTCTCTCCCTCTCCCTCTCTCTCTCTCTCTCTTTCCCTCCCTCTCTCTCTCTCTCTCTACGATGATATTCAGGCAAGAGAGACTTCAAACTTGAGAGGTAAGATAAAGCCCTCATTATTTCCTTCTTAATTTTCATCTCTTACCTTGTCACAGTACTCAGTAGCAGAATGAGATAATCCTACGCCTTTCCTTCCATAACACTTCTTCGTGACTAGCATCAGAAGTATTAATCTACTGCTACAACTCAGGATGGAGAGATGTTAACGAACACGTAAGAGTGAAAGCAGCAAAACAGATCTTTCCTGACATATAAATCCGTTTGGTGGAAGTTTAAGAACACACACACACACACACACACACACACACACACACACACACACACACACACACACACACACACACAGCAAAACATTAAAGCACCATTCCAGAGTAGGAGACTCAATGAAACCCACAGACTCGCAGAAAACGAATACTGTTCAAAAGGAAGCCCTTAAACCACACTAAAAAGACCTTAAAAGGACCAGTGACAATACCACAGTTAGCCCTAAACCCGTTTTCTTTTACGTCTCTCTCTCCCTCCCTCTCTCTTTCATCATCATCATCATCATCATCACGATTATTATCATCATCATCATCATCACCATTATTATCATCATCATCATCATCATCATCATCATCCCCCTGGAAAAAGAATGCGCCTTGTCCCAAACCTCACCCGCCGTGGAGTGGGGGGGGAAAAAAAATGCGTCACAGGGCTGAAGGGGTAAAAAAAAAAAAAAAAACACCCTTGAACTGAAAAGGTTAATCTAATCTCGTCGAACTTCCAAAGAATGCAAGGAAAAAAAAACACTTGGGCAAATTTGCTAACTCCCCTCCTTTGTGGGTGATTTTTTGGCTTATAATGGACAAATGGGAAAACTTGGGGAGGCGCTGGCTGAGGGCTGTGATTATATTCTCTCTCTCTCTCTCTCTCTCTCTCTCTCTCTCTCTCTCTCTCTCTGTAAATGGTTATATACGTGGCACTTATTTTTTTCGCTTCTTGCTTTCGTGTAACTCCTCTCTCCCTCCCTCCCTCTCTCTCTCTCTCTCTCTCTCTCTCGTAGAATTCATCACATTAGAATGGTTTCCAGCCATTAAGAAATTGAAATGGAACGTGCTGGGCTGGCTTCATCTTTGGCTCTCTTTTCTTGTCACCTTTTCTCTCTCTCTCTCTCTCTCTCTCTCTCTCTCTCTCTCTCTCTCTCTCTCTCTCTCTTATCGTGTCTTCTTTTTGCTCTCTATCTTATCTTTCCTCTCATTATCAATACCCTCTCTCCCTTTCTCTCTCTCTAAAACGGACATCGTACTGAAGGGGTAAGGTCACGTAATCAGTGTCAATTTTATCGTGCCGAGTGTAATGCTGCTTGGTTTTTTCTTTTGTAAAATCGGAAATAAGATGATGATGATGAGGATGATGATGATGAGGATGATGAAGAGGAGGAGGAGGAGGAAGAGGAGGAGGATAATGATGATGATGCGGAGGAGGAGGAGGAGAAGGATAATACCGATGATGATGATGATGATGATGATGATGATGATGATAATGATGGTGGTGGTGGTGGTGATGATGATAAGGAGGAGGAGGAGGAGGAGAATAATGATGATGATAATGATCATGATAATGATGGTGATGACGATGATGCACAGTCGCGAACCAAAACATCGTTTCACTTCCTTACGATAACTTACGAGACGGTGAACAATGCCTTCCAAAACCCAGCATTGCCAGCCTTGAGGCCCAATACACCTTTCAGAATACTGCGTACGAGTTTCATAAATATTTGATTATGAAACTGATCGATTTTTACTATAAAATATTACTTCTTTTTTCTTCGTCCTCTTATGGCTATTTTTTTTTTATCAGAAGGAGCTGGGTTACTTTTAAAACAAATTCGACAAGCCTCTGTTACGTCGCTGGAATAAATCTCCTTGGTTACTAGTCAAATTAACACTACTCTGACTTCGCTTGGCCATCATATGAGTCTAAAAAGGGGTTTGGTTTGACTGTCAATTGAGAATAAATCCCCCCCCCCACTCTCTCTCTCTCTCTAGTTTGCTTCGTATCTTATCTTTTCTCCTTTTTTCACCTTTATCCCCTCCCCCTCTCTCTCTCTCTCCTGTCAGCTCTTCAAGTTGGTCCCTATCTTATCTTTCCTCTCTCTCTCTCTCTCTCTCTCTCTCTCACACACACACACACACACACACACACACACACACATACACACACACACACACACACACATCCCAGCCCACTAGTGATTATGTGCATAATTTTGGATCCTTGGCTGGTAGCGAATTAAAAAAAAAAAAACATATACTCGTACAAGTACACACACATTGATATGCACACCGATAGTTACGCGTACACGGAAGTGGGCGCACACACACACACACACACACACACACACACACACACACACACAGTTTTTCATTCAGGAACACACTCCCCACATAAAACTCTCTCTCTCTCTCTCTCTCTCTCTCTCTCTCTCTCTCTCTCTCTCTCTCTGTTTACACGACAGGAGAACGTTTGTTTGAGTGGACAATTTTTCCTTCAGTTTACGTCTTCCTGCAGAAAAAAAAGATTTGAAAAAAGAAACTATCAATACAAAGTCAAACACATTCTTCTGTATATTCTCTGAGTGTATAGTCTCTCTCTCTCTCTCTCTCTCTCTCTCTCTCTCTCTCTCTCTCTCTCTCTCTCTCTCTCTCATTTCACCTCCTCCCTTCTCCTTTTCTCCTCTACCTTCCTTTCTTTAAGCTCTTCCTTTTTTTTCTTTCTTCCTAGTTTCCCTCCTCCCCCCTCCCCTCCTTCCCCATTTAACTCCTCCTCCTGTTATTTTTCCCTCCCTTCTCTCCCCAACCCTTCTATTTTCGTCTCCTCCTTCCTCCCCGCCTCCTCCTCTTCTCCCTATTAATAAATTCCTCCCCACCCGACCCTCAGCTCCTTCCATTTCTGTCTTCCACCTTCTAGCACCAACTCTCTCTCTCTCTCTCTCTCTCTCTCACATCTACTTTTTTCTACTGCTCTCTCTTCCCCTCACCTGCTTCTCCCCCATCTACTTCTCCGTCTGCTTCACCTACTTTTCTTCCCCCAAAATATTTCTTCCTCCTCCTCCTCAGCCACACCCCTTCCCTCTCCCCATCTACTTCTCCCTCTTCCTCCCCCTCACCCTCACTCTCTCCCCATCTACTTCTCCCTCTCCTCCACGTACGGCCTCTCTCCCAAAATAATCTCCCTCCTCCTCTCCCTCTCCCTCCCCCTCTTCCCCTACATACTCCTGTCTCCCTCACCTATCTGTCCACCTTGTCTCCCCTTACCTCTCCCTCTTCCCATCTCCCTCTTCTTCTCCCCTCCCTCTACTACCCTCCCCCCTTCTTCCACTTCTTATAAGGCTTCTTCCAAGGGCGATTCCAGGACTGTTGGAGGGCGGGGAGGGGGGGGGGAGTTCAACAGGTAAGCTTTCTCGGCACACAACGTTGAGACGAAGGGCCAAAATTTTCGTCCTTTTGCAGCTTATTTCACGTAGCTCAGCGGCAGAGAAAGACAATACCACGACTCTCCATCCACTCCACAGCACTTCTTCGTGACTAGCGCTATGTTCTTGTGTTAATTTTCTTGTTAACTGTCCGTCATTCAAGATGGAAGAGATGTCAATTTTAGGCCAAGTTAAAGTGAAAAGGGTATGCCTTCATTATGATGATTTTGCATGGACCTTCTCGAAAAAATTAATATCTGAAATAATGTGTCAAAATGCACTATATATATTTACTAATAGCATGTCTGTTTTCATCTGACAGAACCGGGTCACTAACACACCTTGAGGAGTATGTCGTGGCTGCGTGGAATTCGATGATCTTTAGGTGTAAGTTAGGAATGAATCTCCTTGGTTCCTAGTCAACCCAACCCACCAATCTTCCACCTGGCTATCAAATGAGTTGAGGGTGGAGGGAGGGTTAGATTTGTTTGTTAAGTTAGAGTCATGCACTACAACTGTATTTAATGTCCACTGAGGAGAAGGAAAAGGAGGGGGGGTTCAGGAAATAAAATGGTCATGCCTCCCTCACCCTTTCATTCCCCTCATCCCTCGCTAAATCCACTTTCTCCTCTCTCTTCTCAGATTCTCCAAGTCTTCCCTTTTCGCGACCCATCCCTCCTTTTCTCTCATTTCTCTTTCATCTTTCCCTCTCATTTTTTTTCCAATCCCCCAACCTCTCCCTACATCGCCCTCCCCTCCTTTTCCTCCTCTCCTTGCTCCGACCCTTCCTCTCGCTTTCTCTTTCCGTCATCCCTTTTCCTTCCTTCCTCCTTCCTCCAACTTCCTTTCCACTCTCTCCTTCCTTCATCCTACAATCTTCCACACTCTCCTTCCTTCTTCCTCTCTCCTTCCGCCATCTTTTCTTCATTCTTTTTCCTACCTTCAACCCTCCTTTTTCCTCCCTCCGTTTTCCTCTTCCTCTTCTTCTTCTAACCCTCCTTCTCCCTCTCTCCTTTCTCTTCCAGTTCCTCTTTTCTTCCCTGGACCCTCCTCCCCTCCTTGTCCATACTCCCTACCTTCTCGTCTCGCTTTCTCTCCTTCCTCCGACTCTCCTTGTCTCTCTTTCAGTCCCCTCATCATTCCCTGGCCTATACTCCCCTCCTTTCTCCCTCCACCTTCCTTTTTTCTCCTTCCTTCCTCTTCCCTTCTCCTTCCTCCCTCTTTCTCCCTCCTCTCTCCTCCCTCTCTCTTTCTCCTTCCTCCCTCCTCTAGCCCTCCCTTTTCCCCCTCCCCAGACTACCCCTACTCCTCTCCCTCTTCTTCCTTCTCCCTGCCTATGCTTTTTCTCTCATCCTCCTCTCCCTTCCGGTTTCCTTCAAGTTTTCTCCTCCCTTTCTTCTTCCTACACCTCTCTCTCTCTCTCTCTCTCTCTCTTACTGCAAGTTTTCCACACCTCCTCGTTTCTCTCTTTCCTTACCATGTCTCTCCCCTTTCCTCAGCTTTCTCTCCTCCCTTCCTGTGACACTTTTCTTCTCCTACCCTCTTGTTTCCTTCTCTCTCCCTCCCTCTCCTTCCCCCTCTCCCATTCCCTCCTCCTCCCCCCTTCCCACTCCTCTCCCTTTTTTTTTCTTTCCCTAAACACTAATCATAATCCATACCTGTCTACCCCCTCCTTTGATGATTCTCTCTCTCTCTCTCTCTCTCTCTCCATCCCCTTCACACGTCCTTCTCCCAAGACGCAACCCCTCCCGGCCTCCCTCCCTCTCTCCAACCTCTCCATGCCTAGCTAAATCCTCTCTGAACCCCCCACCTCTCTCTCTCTCTCTCTTCTCCAGGTGAGTGTCCCTTTAATCCCTCCGACAGGTAGCCTCCAGATGCTGAAATTTTTATACCTGCCCTGAAGGCCGGTGGTCCCATGTCTCTCTCTCTCTCTCTCTCTCTCTCTCTCTCTCTCTCTCTCTCTCTCTCTCTCTCTCTCTCTCTCTCTCTCTCTCTCTCTCTCTCTTAAATACGGCCTCTCTTTCAAACAGTGACACACAATTAGCTCAGGACAACTCCCACGAAATTACACAAACAAGCTAACAAAAAAATTACCCATGCCATAATTACGAAGAAGACTAGAGCAACATATATTTGTCTATCTATCTATCTATCTAAATCTATCTCTACCTGTCTATCTGTTTATCTCACTAACTATATAATTGTCTTCCTACCTTTTTTGCCTACCTAATTTCTTACCTGTCAGTCTGCCATTCAACCTGTCAAATTAACTATCCATAAAACTTACGAACATTTCTGTCCCTACTCAATCACGACCCCCCATCCTACGACACATAATAAAATTCTCTTAGACTAGTATCCATAATGCTTCCCGCTCTTGGTCTAACTCTTCTTCCTTTGTCAGGACTCTAAATTATCATAATACAATGCATAATTGATAGGAACATAAATGTGTGGTCTGAAGTGCGAAGTCAAGCCAGGTGTGGGAAAGGAAATGACTTTAGAAACGACCTCTCCACCCACTGTCAACCAATCTATCTATCTATCTATCTGTGTCTATCTATTTCTCTCTCTATGGCCTGGACAAAAGCAGGATCACGATGCATATCTTTCAATCCTTCCCTGGTAACGATCCCACCTCCTCCTACACAAAAACACAGACACACACACACACACAGACACACACACACACACACAGCCCCCCCTACACACAACTCCCCCCACACACACAGCCCTCCCCCAAACACACACACAATCCAAACACACACGTCAGAAATTCAACCCCCTTCGCACCCCAGCGCATTTCTCCACACCAACCATTTGCAAGTAACAGGATCAAAGGTCAGGGGGTCAGGAATGAAAGAACTTGTGTCTCTCCTCCTCTCCTATTAGCGTTGGACTGGGAAACACTTTTTAAGGATGCAAGCCCTTCAAATGAGACGCGGTTCCTGCATCTTTAGAAATGTTTTTAAGAGAGTTGAAAAATGCAGGGAGAGTTAATTAGCTTCCAATACTATATCCTGGAGGTTCTGTATCTTCGATGTGGAGTTTTAGTTATAGTCATGATGGATAAATAAAAAAATGATAACTATAATAATAATAATAATAATAATAATATAGCCTATTATTTTTAGTTATTTTTATTATTATTATTATTATTACTGGGCACATAACTAAATCCAAACCACACACACACACACACACACACACACACACACACACACACAGAAATAGAGAGAGAGAGAGAGAGAGAGAGAGAGAATTTCAATACTGTGGCTTTTTGGAAACGGCTCTGTTTCTTTTGCTGTCAGTTTCAGAGATTAATTAACTCTACACAATAAAAAAAATAAACTGTGACGGAATCAATGGAACTTTTATTACGTGACCTGTTTGATCTGTCTGTCTGTCCGTCTGTCTGTTTACCTGCCTGCGTAATTACCTGCCTGTCCGTCTGTTTATACCTACCTACCTGTCTTTCTGTCTATCTAGGTATTTATGTATCTATCAGTCAATCGATCAATTAGTCTATCTACCTATCTGCTTCTCTGTTTACCCATCTGTTTATCTATCTATCAACCCATCGATCTATCTGTCTACGCATCGATCTATCTATCTACTTATCCACCCATCCTCCCTCCCTCCCTCCCTCCATCCATCCATCCATCCATCTCTCTCTCTCTCTCTCTCCCTCTCTATCTATCTATCTATCTATCTATCAACTGACCTACCTACCTATCTATCTATCTTTATAAGTATCCATCTACCAAATGATACGTCCAATGAAGTGGGCCACAATCCAAGCCTCTGACATTTTTTCCACGTCACAAGCAAAAATCATCATCATCATCATTATCAACATCATTACCAACATCACAATCAACTTTCTTTTCATACATCATCATCATCATCATCATCAGCAGCAGCAGCAGCAGCAGCAGCAGCATCATCATTCTTTTCTGAACCACAGCTCTTTCTGCTGCCACACCCCGCAGTGCTGTTCCTTAGGCAGCACCCCTTGCAGCACCACACACACTTTTGCAGTTAGAACCAAAGCCTTTATGTCTACTATTCTATCTATCGTATCTATTATCTACTCGTTTACTGTAACATCGGGCGCACAGGGGTTCAGGGCTACGTTATTTAGTCCAGACAGGGGTGACCAGTTGCAAACCCCTGAGATGCATTACGTAAGGAATAACCCCAACCATGTCTCGGACGCAAACCCTAATGGACCACATTCTGTTCAATCGCCTCACCCTGCTCGACCACCAGGCGACCATTTGGCTCAATGTTTATCATCCGTAAATGGTTCCCTGGCCTACAATAAACTGTTTGGCCTGTCAATGAATGAAGAGTCACCTGAAGGCAGCACTACATCAGCTGAATGGATGGTGGGGAAAATGCTCTCCACAGTTCTCCTATAGCCATCCACTCCTCTTTTACTGACCCCATTTCTTTATACTTTCTTCATATTTATCAGAAATTGTTTTGATCTTTAACATAACTTTTATTCTTTCATTCTAAGTACCCCTCCCCCCACCAACCCATTTTCTATGTTACTCTCAGTTTTCCGCTTGCGTACCACACTTATATGACACTTTCCTCTCAATATTTTCCTTGCATACCACACTTACATGACACTATCCTCTCAATTTTTTTCCTTGCATACCACACTTATATGACACTTTCCTCTTAATTCTTTCCTTGCATACCACACTTATATGACACTTTCCTCTTAATTCTTTCCTTGCATACCACACTTATATGACACTTTCCTCTCAATTTTTCCCTTGCATACCACACTTATATGACACCACACTCCTCCGCATCGTCTTATATCGTCTGTCGGATCAGGGGAACTATTGATCATGTGGAAATGTTGGGTTAGAGAGAGAGAGAGAGAGAGAGAGTGAGAGAGGTTTGAGTTCTTCATTTTCTCTACCGTTTTTTAGACTGCACAGAACCCATTTCCAGAGAGAACCTTAGAGCCCAAAATGTCAGAGAAAATATAGGGTTCAGGCTCTAACCTCTCTCTCTCTCTCTCTCTCTCTCTCTCTCTCTCTCAAACATTTCAGTGTTCAAGCTCTAACCTGTGTCTCTCTCCCACATACTTCCACCTGCCGCAGAGGACCATCTACAATTAACCATCTTTCTCTCGTCAAAAACAGCTTCATCCCCTCTAAGCCACCTGTATTGATGCTCTTCTAGGGGGTTTAGAATAGAAATTACTTACACACAACTTCCCTTCATATATTTTTCAGTTTCTATTATAATTTCTTCCTGGCACATCATTCAGACACATCTGATCATTTACAAGACCATTGCCATCCTTGATTTTTCACATAAGCCATCATAAACACTGAATAAAATTGATTAGAGATTGAAAGAGTTAGATGAGAGAGAGAGAGAGAGAGAGAGAGAGAGAGAGAGAGAGAGAGAAATATGATAGTGATGAAGGTACTGGTAGTGAAGGTCTTAATGAAGGTATACTTAATGGCAATAAAGAAAAAATTAATGACAGAAAATGGTTTACTAAAGGTTAGGGTCACTGTAGTAAAGGTGTTAATAAATATAAAGCTAATAAGGATAGGATTAATGGTAGTGAAGGGCTTAATGAAGGTAAAGTTAATAAAGGTAAGGGCGGACAGGTGAGAGGAGGCCAGGTAATAAGGTACTAAAAGGGTTACCTGGCTCATTAAACAACGTGTCAACAAAGGAAGGGAGGAGGAAAAAAGGGAGAGGAAAGTAGGGGGGGGGAAGGGGAGGGGAGGGGAGGGGAGGGGAGGGGAGGAGAGGGAGCGAGGGAGAGAGAGGGGAAGGAAAAAGAGGAAAAGATGAAGCGGGAGGAGTAAGAAGAGAGAGAGAGAGAGAGAGAGAGAGAGAGAGAGAGAGAGAGAGAGAGAGAGAGAGAGAGGGAAAATGATGATGGGGGAGGGGAAGGAAGGGGAGCGACAGAGACTGTGATGATGAGAGGGAAGGGAGAGAAATGGAGAGAGGAAAGGACGAGGGTAGTGAAGGAGAGGAAAAAAGGGAGGAAGGGAAAAGACAGGGAGACATGGAAAGTAAGAAACGAGGAAGGGAAGAGAGATGAAGGTAGAAGCTGGAGAAAGGGTAGACAGGAAGGAGATGAGGAAAAGAGAAAGACTGAGAGAAAAAAGCAAGGGGGAGGGGGGAAGGAGGGAACAGAGAAAACTGAAGAGGAAGGAGGGAAGGAGGAGAGAAGACAAGGAGAAAGGGGAAAGAAAGGAACGGGGGAACGAAGGAGTAAGATGGAGAGAAAAACGAAGATTGGGGTGCAAAAGTGGAGATGAGGAAGGAGGGGATGGGGGGAGGAAGGAGGGGATGGGGGGAGGAAGGAGGGGATGGGGGTAGAAAGATGGGAGGAAGCCAGAGGGTGACGCCAAGATGGAAGGAAAGGAAGGAAGGAAGAGAGAAGAGAAAATGGAGTAGAAGGGGAGAGAGGGGAGGTAAAGATGAGGGTAAAAGAATAATTGGGTGGGGAGAGAATGATGAAGCACTAAAAGGGGCAGGAAAGGAAGGGGAGAAAAGGAAGGAGGGGAGGAGAAAAGATAAAGAACAGAATGGGACACAGAAGGAAGGGAGGTAACAACGGTAGGAAAGAGAGAAGAGGCGAAGGAAAAATGACGAGAAGAGTAAGTATAGAGAAGCAGGAAATAGGAAGGCGAATTTCAGTAGCAAATCCCCCGACATGACTGGCTCTGTTTTTGATGAAGAATGTTAACACCTACGCACCTGCGCTGGAGTGGGGCGCCTTCATGTGGTGGCACTGATATAACTGGTCGGTTGAACTACCTGGTTATACAAACATCCCTCGACTATTTCCCTATCCCCAGAAAGGAGGATGGTGGTCCGTCAGAAAAGGGTAACTTCAGCCTGCAGTCCATCGAGGTCGCGTTACAGATCCTCCTCCTCCTCGTCCTCTTCCTTCTACCTACTACTACTAACATCTACACTCCAGTGAGCAGTGTGTATTTATTTATGCTACCTTTATACGATTATACTTAGCTTACACAAGAGCCTACGAACACAAGGGGTTAGATACTGTCATCGTTAACTTCTCCAGTACGCGAGATTTTTCCTACGTTGAATAATATCGTCTGGAGACAATTCAGAATTGACCAAAAAGGTTAAACTAAGAAATTAAAAATGGAGAAAACGAAGACAACGCAATATACTGTCGAAATCACATTAAAAAAAAAAAAAAGCACGAAGCAAAAGTACAATGAATTAACAAAACATAAAACAAACCTCCCCATAATATTCACAAGAGGAAATGAAGTCTGTGGCAAAAAGACATACGGGTTTCATACTAGACGAGTCAGTGTTATCAGTGTCTACCCTGCATTATTTATCCGAGTCCTACGTTCACTGCCACAATCACGTCCACACTAGCAAACTCAGCCGTCCCTGCAACACAAAAGATACTGCCAGGCGAGAGTCTAGAGGGGCGCTATTTATAGGTCACCCTGAAAATCACCCTGTACGTCACCCTCTATTTAGATGTGCGCACCTTGTCGATAGCGCTGCGCCTGAAACATATCCATCGCTGGCGCACAGATTCATCGAGTTCTGCGCCACGGATGGATCTTTCGGGTTTCCATCAATTAATAAAGAACGTCTTGCATGCGTTTTTTTTCTTTCTTTCTACTTGGCACCGATGTGTAGTTAATGTGTTCTCTGTCCACTAATAAAGAAGTGTGCTGTCATATCCTACGTTACATTCCGTCAGCTCGGTCATGTTAGTAGGACCAGCACTGAACTGTTTTAGATATGGCTTTGATATCAGTACGCTTTACAATGGGCTCTTATCCGTACGGCGATATTTAGGTAGAGTGATCCCCGTCCCGCCATGACTCATGAGAGGTCAGCCTCCCTCATAATAATATAAACGATCAGAAATAGGGGACAGATTTGTATGAGACTTCCCAGGTGAGTTCGTCTGGTTACTCTGATGGTCTTCCACTGTATATGATTTTCCACTCATGATTTTTAGGGGTCAGGCCCCCCCTTACCAAATTAAAATTTCTCCGAACAGTGAAAGGAGGGCAGATATGGCTTTAATATCCTTGTACATGCTGTACGATGGACTTTCATCCTTAATGCAATATTTGGGAAGTGTAACGCCCCACTGAATCTTCTGGGAGTTAGCCCTCCTCCCAAAATTAAAAAAAATTATCAGAAACAGACGAAAGTTAGTACATGGATATCAAAGTAATCCACATACATATCGCGGGAATTCGTACCCAATTTTCATGTTTTCTTCGAATGCAGAGGAAGACACTGTGTACCGGTAATTACTTTATTTTTAAATTTCACACACACACACACACACACACACACACACACACACACACACACACACACACACGCACACACACACACACACGCACACACACACACACACACACACACACAACCATACCATATACCACAGTACCGTACCTGATCCAGTTAGAAATGAAGCAAGTCCTCAACACAATTTCTCCCCACTTCCTTGACGCAGGAGGTAGAAAACTTCGTAACTAGAGAGAGAGAGAGAGAGAGAGAGAGAACTGTTATGCATGTATATTTATAGCGATCCCTTTCCCCCCCCTCCCCTTTTTGAGTTTCTCTCTCTCTCTCTCTCTCTCTCTCTCTCTCTCGCCCGTATTCTGCCCATCAAAAGCTAATTCCCTCCCTTATCTAACATCACCCACTCAATATATTATAAGAGAGAAAAAAAAAAAACTAAAATTCCTTATGCCGCTACAGTACTTCGTTGTACCATCGCCGCTTCGAAAGGTGGGGAGCTTAATTTAGTTTACATTAAGTTACAGACGTCGATGTTTGAAAGTGAAGAATGCGTTAGAGGGAGCCTGTTTGTCAGTGTCGTTGTTCGAGCTAAAATGGTAAGTGCGCCATCCCACTTGCCTATTACCAATGCCACTTTGAAATTTTGAGGCTATTTAAGGGACATCCAATTTCTTTCTACAAACTTTGCTATGATGTGCGGAGATCCCCTGCACTTTTAATAGTTTTCGTAATAAGCCTATTTTAGTACCGTACTTAATTTGGCGCAGCTGGGCTTTTTCAGCAATATAGTGGCGAATTTTAAGAAAAGCCTCTTAATTATACTTATTACTTTACCACATTCATTACAACGATGCGCGGGATTACGCTGCATCTTTATTAGTTCCCGAAATACCACGGTTTTGGTGCTCAATATGGCATCTTTCTCGGGACTTTCTTTTTACTAATACGGGGGCGAATTTTGAGGGAAGTTACTTAGGTAATATCATTTACTTTTTCTTAAACTTTCCACCGACGAGCGTTGATTGGTTGTAGCACAGTTTCCAAGAAAACTGTTTTCTTATGCTCTGTTTGGCGAACTCTGAGTCGCTTAATTAACATCCATTACTTTTTGGAGGTTTGTGCAAAGATGTGCTTTGATCCGCCATGGCTCTTATTGCTTCCGACATACTGAAGAGATGGTGTTGTACTCTGTCACCTTCTTGAATGTCTGATTGTCCTCTCGCCCGCTTCACTCGCTCGCACAGTTACATCAACCCCCTTCAAAACACAGGTAACTCTCCACTCATTCCTGCTTCTACCTGACAATTTTACTTCCCCCATGATACACTTTTCGAACGAGAAGGGTTAGATACAGCCTTCACTAACTCCTTCAGAATTAGGGAGCCCTCCTAACCTGAAAAAAATCGTCTAGTGCCAGCAAGACTTAAATACAACATGGCGCCTTCGAGGTGAAATCGCTAAAATAAAGGGGTCAAAAGAGTATACAACTTCCAATTTCTGGGGGTCATTTATGGAACAATTGTGAGTATTAGATGTGGTTAGCCTGCATGCCACGTTACACAGAGCATCCAGCAGTAAGGCAGAGGCGAAATATACTTTATCGTCAGCATGGGTTCAAAAAAGGACTTCCAGAACCCAGGGGTGGGAGGGCTACCATTCACGCGCTCAGTTTCATTCCTTTAACGTACGAGTATTGCTTATGTTATGCTGCTAATGCTAGGGAGGGGCGCCTTCACGTGGTGGCACAGATATACCTAGACGTCCGCATTTCCCGGTTGTACTGTCGTCTCTCAGCACCCTCTTCCCTAACCCCCCCCCCCACGGAGGATGGTGGTTCTGAAGGGTAAAAAAGCATCCTCATCCTGCAGTCCACCGGGGCCACGTCCGGTTGAAACTTGGGCCACAACAAGAACAGCAACAACAAAAATAACAACTCTTACTACTACCAGACACATAAATTACTTTACGTTTGCCCTGATGGTGAAGGAATCAACCTCTTCAATCCTACGATGCGTTCTTCGAAGTTGATTCTTGCACCAGACGATTTCATACAGCTTGGGAGGGATTTTTCGATTGGTAGAGGTTTGATACATCTTTCAAGAGCCTGTCCAGACCGAGATTTCTTTCCTCAGCTGAGTAAAATCGTCTAGAGGAAGCAAGAATAAACTAAGAATAAAGCCGTCAATGAAATGGTGTTAATGATGGCTGTATGCAATCCCTCCAATAAAATACATAAATAAATCCCTCAAGAAATATACAAGATTAAAAATACGTCCTCAGGCTGAAGGGGTTCATATCACGCCCGTAAGAGTCTAACATTCCTATCCAGTGAATCTTACGGCCAAGAATCCTCTACGGGCAGAGGAATTTTGAGATGTTGAGAGAATTTTCCTCAGTTGGTGTTTAAAGTTATCGTGGTTAGAAAGAGGTTGTTTTGGATTATTCTGTTCCCCCTTTATCTCTCTCTCTCTCTCTCTCTCTCTCTCACACACACACACACACACACACACACATTCGGTACACACGCACTCATTCACTCTCTCTCTCTCTATTCCCTATGATCATCTCAAACTCATACCCCCTTCCAAAACCTTCGAGGCTAGAAATAAATTTTTTTTTGTTAACCTCCCCCAAAAAAACACACACACACGAACAGAATCTATTATAACAAAACTGAAAATAAAAAACCTGAGTCAAAGTTAATTTAGATGGAAAATTTAAAAACGAAAGAAAAAACTGAATATCGTTTTCGTTGGGAGATATTAGGAAGGGGAAACTTAAGTATTTTTACCGGGGAAACTCTTGAGAGGAAATATTGAGGAGCTTTTCTGCTGGTATTCAAATTATATTGGTCTGGGGCAAGAAATAAGGTTCAGGAAATAAGGTTCAGTTCACTCACTCTCTCTCTCTCTCTCTCTCTCTCTCTCTCTCTCTCTCTCTCTCTCTCTCTCCTTCCTACCGTCTACCTTACTCTAATCTTCCCCGTTCTCTCCTTAATTTTCTTTTCCTGATGAACAAGGCAATATCATTATTATCATCATCATCATCATTATTATCATTATTATTATGCCTCCGCCCACCTATGATGGAGGAGGCTTTAAGTGATTGGTCTGTCCGTTCGTGTGCGTGAGTGCGTGCGTGTGCATGAGTCCATCCGTAACACTTTCCTGGACGCGATATCTCCTGAAGCCATCGTCGGATTTCCACCAAACCTTTGTCAGTGATGCAGTACGAGGAGATTTTCAACTGATTAGGTCAGCTAGGTCAAGAGGTCAAAAGTCTAGGTCATAAAGGGTCGACTTAATTCATCTTGTGGGTTCGATCTCTCTTGAATCTCACGACGGATTTCGACCACATTTTTGTCAGCGATATAATATGAGCGGACGATGAACCGATTATGCCAGCAAGGTCAAGGGGTCAAAGGTCAAGGTTATACAGGGTCGACTTATTTTATCCTTGTGGTGAGGGGGTCCTTAACATTAGTTTGAGCGCGATATCTCCTGAACCCATCAAAGGATTTCCAACCAACTTTTATCAGTGATGCAGTGTGACGAGACGATGAACTGATGAGGTCAGCAAGGTCAAGAGGTCAAAGGTCAAGGGCATATGGGGTCGAATAAGTTTATCTATAGTCTCATTTCAACCCACAATGGACCCTGTCATGAGGTTGTATGGCGAGTTTGTGTGCAAGGCTTGGCGAAGATATACTGTACCATGCGACCCTTTGAATCGACAGCTGGAAGCCCTAGTTCTCGGCGTTTCATTATTATTATTATTATTATTATTATTATCATTACCGGTATTATTATTATTATTATTATTATTATTATTATTATTATTATTATTACCGGTATTATTATTATCATCATTAATTTTAATTCTTTCTTTCTCCTCCTGCGTTTTTTCTTTCATATTTTTCTCTCTCACCTTCCTACCCCTACTCCTTTATCTACTGCACATCCTTATCTTCTCTTCCTCCATCTCTCTCTCTCTCTCTCTCTCTCTCTCTCTCTCTCTCTCTCTCTCTCTCTCTCATCGTCATCATTCACTTCTGCTTCCTCTCTTCTTCTCTCTTAGCTATATCAACATCTTTTCCTCTTCCTCTTCTCATCTCTTCTCCACACAGTTCTTCTTTCCTCTCCTCTTGTCTTTTCTTCTCCACTCGCTTCTCTCATCTATTCTGCTTCCAATCTTCACCAATCCTCTCCCATTCTATCCTCATTTCTCCTCTTCTCATTCTAGTTCCTCTCCTCTCCTCCCAGTCTCCTCCTCTCCTCTTCCCTATCCTCTTCTCTCCGTATCTCCTCTCCTTTCCTCTTCTCTTTCATTTCTTCCCATCTCCCCTATCTGTCTCCCTTTCTCATATTCCCTCTCCTTCTCTTCTCCAATTCTTCCTTTCTTTCCTCTCCTCTCTATTTTGCTCTTCTCGCCTCTTCTCTCCCTCCCATCTCCCTACAACCTCCTTTTTCTTTCTCCTCTCTCACCTCTCTTTTCTCTCTCTTCTCTCTCCTCTTTTTTTCTTTCTCGTATCTCCCTCTCATCCCTTTTTTTCTTTCTTCTCTCTCCTCCCTCACCTCTATTATCTCTCTCTTCTCTCACCTCTTTTCTCTCTCTCTCTTATCTCCCTCTCACCTCTCTTTTTCTTTCTCCTCTCTTCGCCTCTTGTAAACCCTGGGATAAGGTGCCGGACAGTATAGCTTCCATTCCATCCAACTTTACTAGAAGTTGAAAATGCATAGACTCTCTCTCTCTCTCCAACCTAGTTTTTTACTTCAACGTATTCTTTCTTTTTTTCATTCTGCGTCTCACTCTCTCACTGCGCCTTCCACTCTCTCTCTCTCTCTCTCTCTCTCTCTCTCTCTCTCTCTCTCTCTCACTCTCTCTCTGAACTATTCCTTTAGACTTCTCAAAACTTTTCTTTCTTTTATTATATGTCTTTCTCTCCCTCCTCCTCCTGTCTCTCTCTCTCTCTCTCTCTCTCTCTCTCTCTCAAACGCAGGATATCCTGCCTCGTAACCAAGCGGCACCAAAAATGAAATGAGCAATTCAGTGACTCGCCTAATTTCATATTTATACAGGAAACCAATTTTTACTCAGCTGCTGCAAGAAATGGAGGCTGAGAATTTCCTTGCAACAGAGGCTGAGAATTTCCTTGCAACAGAGGCTGAGAATTTCCTTGCAACAGAGGCTGAGAATTTCCTTGCAACAGAGGCTGAGAATTTCCATGCAACAGAGGAGGCTGCAATGGGACCCCAAGCCTTGCAGGGAAAGTAAGGACTCTTCAGAAATTGCACGGAAAAGTGAAATGAGATTGGTTATGAGCTTATTAATATTCTTTTTCTTTTTTTCCAGCACCATTCTCAAATTCTTGATTCTTTCTCTTTGCTATTTCTCTGTCTCCGTCTCTGTCTGTCTGTCTGTCTGTCTGTCTCTCTCTCTCTCTCTCTCTCTCTTAACATATCTATCTTGTTCGCCAGTATTATCATTCATTTTAAAGTCACTCTTCCAGCTAGCCAATATTTTCTTCATTCTCTATTGCCCCCCTTGTCAGCCGTCACTATTTATCAACCTAACTGCTGTCAAATTCTTTATGCTATAATAGTAACACCACCACTACTACTACTAACGTACTACTACTACTACCATACTACTCCTACTACTAAATTATTATGAAAAACTCCATATTCTGTGGAGTTCTAATTGACATTGTAGATACTTTTTTTTTTTTTTTCAATTTTTGCTCTCCTGCGCAAAAAAAACTTCTGAACTGATTGCTTTGCTAATGTTTCAGTATGTAGCCGTCAAAACATGCTATAGTGGACCTGGGTACTGATATTCACACATACTTTTTGAGATATTGAGGGGAATCAAACCGGCCGCCTCATGCCTGAAAGTGCTAAATGGGAAAGTATTTGGCTGATTTTGACCAAACTTGGTGGAAATGAAGTGGGTCATGAGTGAACATGATTTGCATAGTACGAATGACCTTGACCTTGATTTCAAGGTCACAGGTTGAAATCCGTAAAAAATTTTGTCATACCAAAAGTCCCTTAATATCAGGCAAATTATTATTGTTATTATTATCATACTTTACACTTCTATAACTGAGGATAATAATAGCTAACGATGATGATGATAATGGTAATGATGATGATTATCATTAGTTATATTTTATACAATTTTTTGGGGGGTTGGGGGGCCAGAGGAGGGGAGAGGAGGGGAGGCAGAGGAGGAGTGTGCGTCCAGACGATCTTAGTTAACTTATGAGCGCTATCCTTCTCGTACCACAAGGGCTAGGAACAGTCGTGAGCTATGAGGGACAACACACACACACACACACACACACACACACACACACACACACACGAAGGAGAGGAGAGGAGAGGGTGAGGAAGGCAGGGAATACGGTACCAGGATTTGTGGGACTGTGAGAGGCTTAGAGGAAGGGTTTGGAGAGGGAAGGATGGGATGGTGAAGGGAAGGTGGTGGTATGGTGGTGGTGGAGATGGTGAAGGTATGGTGGTGATGGTGGTTGTATGGTGGTGGTGTCGGAGGTATGGTGGTTGTATGGTGGTAATTGTGGTGGGGAGGGATGGTGATGGGAAGTAGTGTTGGTACAGGAAGTCACACGAAAGCAAATGACAATTAAATACAGCCTGAAGCAATCTTCTTTTTGTACACACACACACACACACACACACACACACACACACACACACACACACACACCGCTCGCTGGCGCAGTGGTAACGTTCTCGCTTGCCATCTTGTAGACGGGAGTTCGCGCCTCGCTCAGGTTGCGAAAAGTTTCACTGACGAAGTGGGTGGTTACTGTCCCTCTTGAGCAAGGGGACGGGTGTGTGGGTGTGTGAAGGTCACAGCCTTGCCCTTAGATCGGACTATATGAGCTCTCAGCTCCCTTCCGGGAGGGTAAAATGCTGACGATCACAACCATCAAGTGATCCTGACCGACCCGGTGAATTACACACATACACACACACACATACGGGTCCCTATGTACACCGGGAATCATACAGAGGACACACACACACACACACACACACACACACACACACACACACACACACACCTAAAGCCACATAAAACGAGGGAAGGTGGTCCAGAATAGACAGGCAAGTGATCCAATTAGAGGGCAACAAGAAGGTCAATAAAGGGTCACTTGGGGTGGCGGTGGAGGTGACCTTGTGACCCCTGACCCCATCTGACCTCACATGACCTGATAGAGGAAACACACAAATTTTAAGTTCGATTAATTGTTTGTTTTTGTAGGAGAGATAAGAAAGAAGAGTCGGCCGAATTGACCCTGTGACCTCACTTGACCCCCATGACCCAGCCTAAGATTGACGTATGATTCATTTTATTTCACTCGATTTAAGAGGGATTTCTCGAACTGGAGGGGTTAGATAAGATTTCACTCATTCCTTCAAAACTAGGATGCTCCTTTATTAATACTAATAATGATAATAATCCATGTATACATACCTTACATATACATACTACTACTGCTACTACTACTACTACCACCACCACTACTACTACTACTAATAATAATAATAATAATGTGTCTGTTTCCTGTAAAGAATAACATTATGAAAACACAACATCTGGTTCAAGTGATTAAGGTCAATTCCCTGTTGTGGCTTTATTTATTTTTATTATTATTATTTTTGTTTTTGGAGGAAGGACAAGAAAAGCAAAACAGCCAAGACGTTGATTTAGTTTCTTTTTTGGAGGGTGGACAAGGAAAAAAAAAGCGAGGCTGACTCACAGACATATGATCAACTACTAATACACTCCGTTCACTTTAACTAGGCGTAGAATAATGCTCAACTGTGAAAAGAGATGAGCACTAGATGCGATGCTAGTCACAAAGAAGTGC
This sequence comes from Coenobita brevimanus, assembly GCF_032717465.1. NCBI lineage: Eukaryota > Metazoa > Arthropoda > Malacostraca > Decapoda > Coenobitidae > Coenobita > Coenobita brevimanus. The sequence goes on from NC_137055.1 coordinate 41,235,113, forward strand.
TCTGAAAAGGATATAGCATTGACTTCTTCGAATGGTGAACTACGGGATATAGGCTGGAAATGGACGAAAATCTCTAGGCTAAAACAAATGAACTGTAGGAACTAAGAAATAATTATGTCGTAAGAAAATATATGAGAGAAAATTTTGCACCTCTGCTTTCTTTAATCCGCAACATCAAATCGCACTTACGACAAGAAATCAATCGTAAGTGTATTTGCAAAGCCAACACCTGACCCGAGATTGCCATACGTACGATCAAACCCCATACATATATTCAGTGCGTTTTACTGGAGGGATGTGGTGAAGAGGCATAGGAGAGAGTGGGGTATGAGTTGGAGACTGGACGGCATGATGGCGGAGGACAGAATGCCATGGAGGCGATTCGTTTGTGGTCATTCCCTCGGAAGATTAAGGTATTTAATTAGACATAGACAGATAGATGGATAGATAGATATAGGTAGATGGATAGACATAGGTAGGTGGGCAGGTAAGTAGGTAGGTACAGACAGACATAGATAGATAGATTGACTGACTGACTGACTGATAGATAGACAGACAGATAGACAGACAGAGACAGATAGACAGATAGATAGAGACTGATAGATAGATAGATACAGATAGACAGACGGACAGACTGACTAACAGATACGAGGGATAGGGAAAGGAGAGCGCTGAACCTTTCCTACAATAAGCCATCTTCACTAAGGCAAAGGATGACAATTGTGGCATCTTGACCACTATAATATGTAAATGTTGAGTGCTGTAGTTACACGTGAGTAGTATCACATCAAGGAAAATCAATTATGGGCAGAGAAACGTTCCACGCCTCTCGCCGATTAGAAATATCAGCCACCAGAGGAGCGTGTTAAGAAGGAGAGATGAAGTATTAGCCAGCAGAGGAGCATTAGAAGAAGGAGGGATGAAATATTAGCCAGCAGAGGAGCATTAGAAGAAGGAGGGATGAAGTATTAGCCAGCAGAGGAGCATGAGAAGGAGGAGGGATGAAGTATTAGCCAGCAGAGGAGCATGAGAAGAAGGAGAGATGAAGTATTAGCCAGCAGTGGAGCATTACAAGGAGGGATGAAATATTAGCCAGCAGAGGAGCGTAAGAAGGAGAGATGAAATATTAGGTGAAAATTAATATTGTCCTAAACTGTACAAAGATACTTCATTATAGCCGCACTTCGTGAGGAGGAATGAAAGGTCTTGGAAGGAGCATTAATAAACATTTTCCTCTTTCGTTATCACGCACACACACACACACACACACACACACACACACACACACACACACACACCGAACAATTAATATAATAAGACTGTCAGGGGCAGCCTCCTCCATTTAAACTTTGGGATAATTCTCGTTCAGCTGAAAAAACTTGGGCTTCAAAAAAACAATGGAATTTAGACGGGGATTCAGTGAGAGAGAGAGAGAGAGAGAGAGAGAGAGAGAGAGAGAGAGAGAGAGAGAGAGAGGTGAGTTAAGGAGAATAAAAAAAAAGAATAAAGGAAGGAAATAGAAAGGAAGAGAAGGAAGCAAAGTAATCCTGCAAGATACCTCTATCCCCAATCTTGTATGTTACAGGGAAGATGGAGAGGGAAGGAGTGAGGGAAGGAAAGGAAAGGACGAAAGAAAGGAGGAAGGAAGAACAGGAAGAAAGGAAGGAAGGAGGAAAGGAGGAGGGATATAGGTGTAGGAATGAAGATGGAGTAAGACAGAAGGAAGGAAGGAAAAATAGAACGAAAGGAAGGAAGGAAGAAAAGATGAAGCTAAGAAGGAAGATGGGATGGAAGGAAATGTAAGGAGGAAGAAGGAATGGGGAGCATGGAAAACGGAAGGGAGGAGAAGACAGATAAATGTGAGGAAAGAACTGATGGCATGAGTGAAGAAAGAAGGAAAGAGAGCAGAGAAGATGGAAGGAATGAATGATGAAAAATAAAGACGTGAATGACTGAATGAAGGAAGAAATGAAAGGATGAGGGAGGGACGGGAAAGAAATATAAGAGAAACAGGTAAAGAAACAGTGAAAAAAAACAAAGAGAAAGGAAATGATCCAAGAAAGTGCGAAGAAAGGAAAGCAGGAAAAAATACGGAAAGAAAGACAGAGAGAAAAGGAAATTATATAAAGGGAAAAGGCGAAAAACAGCGAAAGACAGGAGGAGGAGAGGAAGAATGAATGAATGAATAAAGGAAAGAAAAAAGGAAGAAGGGAAAGAAAGACACAAGAAAGAAAGGAAGGCTGTAAGTACGATGCTAAAAATCCTTCATTCATCAGTCCTCGACAACTGTTTATCTATCTATCTTTCTATCCATCTATCTGTCTATCTATCCATCCATCTATCTGTCTGTCTGTCTGTCTATCTATAGCCACCCGCCTCAATTCCGGAAGGGGTGGCCACAAACAAATCGTCTCCATGTCACCCCGTCCTCTACCATCAGGCTGCCCTATCCCCAACTCACACGTCCCTCTCTCACACACCTCTACCCCACCCCTCCACAGCCGGACCCAAAAGCACTCTCCCAGAAATTACACACCCAAACTCCCACTAAATAATGTACTGTACTCCAAAAAAAAAAGTACTCAATGTAATTATATAAGAGAAATGGCCTTAATCATCCCTCACTGTGAGATGAGAGACAAAGAGAGAGAGAGAGAGAGAGAGAGAGAGAGAGAGAGAATCAGATTACAGGCTAGACTTCCAGACTACAAAAGTACAATAAAGTTTTGATTTCTTGATGGAGGAAGGAAATTTGAGAGGTGTGTGGGAGAAAAAAAAGGGGGGGGGGGAAGGTGGAGGAAAGGGGAAGTAAAAAGGAAGGGAAGTGGAAGAAAGGGGAAGTAAAAAAGAAAAGAGGGGAAGGAAAGGGAAGGGGATGTTAGGAAAGATGGGAAAATAATGGGCAGGGATAGGGGAAAGAAAGGGTATAGAAAGGAAGGAAAGGGCAGGGAACGGAGGGGAGGAGAAGGGAGGGGGAAGGTAGGGAGAGAGAGGAAGGGGTAGAGAAATGAATGGAAGGGAAGGGAAAGGCAGGGAGGATCAAGAAATGAAAGGAAGGGAAGGGAAGAGAGGAAGAAGAACGAAAAAAAACAGAAGGTAAAAAGGCAGAGTATTACTGATTAGTGTACCAATAAATCATCAGAGTATGGTTTATATTCGAAGTGACACTGGAGTCGTCGTAAAACCTATTCTCTGGCGATTTATTTTGTACATAACACCTTAACATCCACCTGTAGTATACTCTTGCAATTACGTCTACATCAAAACGACATACGGTACATAACATACAAGGGAATACCAAGGTGTAAGTCCAAGAAGAAAAATAAATCGCTTAGGAACGGGTGCTGCCACCATTCCTAGCCACAGAAAACGAGATCTTGCTAAACTATAAAAAAAAATACTCAAGCGGGTTGGAATGCTGGACTTTTGCTTCATTATATCGCAGCCACGAATATGTAACGAAACTTTTGATTGCGACTGTACCTGGGGATGCCTTTCTCCTCTGATTCACGTCCGCAAAGAGGTCAATGAGGATGGATGGATGGACGGATGGATGGATATAATTCTGATAACACGTCTTTCCGTTTATCCCCCCCCCCTCTCTCTCTCTTAAATTGCTACCTTCTCCAGCTCTCTCTCTCTCTCTCTCTCTCTCTCTCTCTCTCTCTCTTCCACTTACGAGCACATGGACTAGATCCCACCGGCTCCAATAGTCGATATTCAGGCAGAAGAAAGAAAGAAACAAAGAGTGAAAGAGAGGGAAGGAAGAGAAGGAAGGAAGGATACAGGGTACGCAGGAAGGAGTATTTCAAGAGCTGGGAGGGAAGGAAATGAGACGAAAGGGAAAGATGAGGAAAAATGTTGGACTGGAGGAAGGAAGAAGTGGGACTCAGGGAAATGGGAAATAAGAAAGAAGGGAAGGAAGGAAGTGAGGAGAAGGGAAAATAAGGAATAAGCAGGGAGGGAAAAGGGTGCGCGGCAAAGTAAAGGAAAAGAGGAGAGAAAAACGTTGACGAAATCATGACATATCGAAGGAAAGGAGGAGGAGGAGGAGGATTTAGAAAAAAATTACAAAATCTCTCATCTGTCATTGCCCTTGAAAAGGATCCGGATCCGGATCCGCTCCAAAATTTAACTAATTCTTTCTTGGTCCATGGCCCACCTGTCCACAAAATTTCACTGAAATTAATTGAGAACTTTTGGAGATATTGTGCGGGATGCTCCAGATCCCAATCCGGATCCGGCCCAAAATTTAATTTTTTCATTGGCCCATGGCTCACACTTCCACAAAATTTCAACAAAATCCGTTCATAACTTTTTGAGAAATCCTGCTAAAAGACAGACAAACAAACAAACCAACGCGGGATAAAACATAACCTCCTTGGCGAAGGTAGTTTGCGGGACGAATGTCATCGAGAGTAGGAAGTACCGGTAAACTTAACCCGTCAATTCAGTGACGCGTTTTTTTTCACTTAACCCCTTCAGTGCGATGACATCTTTTTTTACTATATATTCTTGCTGCCTCCAGACGATTTTCCTAACTATCGAAAAACCACGTGCACTGACGACGGGGTTTTAAAAAATTCTTCTTTATCGCCAAACAACCTTATTTCTCTCCCTATGAAAAATGATCGCCATTGACAGGTTGGATGGGGTGTAGTAGGGTGACAGCAGAGGTTGGATGGGGTGTAGTGGGGTAATTGCAGGGGTTGATGGGGTGTAGTGGGGTGATTGCAGGGGTTGATGGGGTGTTGTGGGGTAATTGCAGGGGTTGGATAGGGTGTAGTGAGGTAATTGCAGGGGTTGGATGGGGCGTAGTGGGGTGATTGCAGGGGCTGGATGAGGTGTAGTGGGGTCGTTGCAGGGGTTGGATGAGGTGTAGTGGGATGATCTCGGGGATCAGTGGGCTGAAGTGGGCTAATGGTGGGGCTGAATGGGGTGGAGTGGAGTAAAATCATGTAGGGAAGGGTAGAGGGTGGTGGGGTGGACCGAAAAAATAGTGGTGTGTGGAGGAATGAGGTAATGGAAGTGCTGGGTGAAGTGCAGTGGGTTATAACTAATAGGTAAGAGTGGGTAGGGCATGGCAGGGACAGGTGGGTTGGGGTTAGGCAATGTCGGGGTTGGGTGGGGTGCAGTGGGGGAAGACTGACGGCTGAGGTAGGACAGAAAACGCTGAGGGTTGGGTGGGAAGGGGTGGGTTTGTGGCGGCGGTGGGTTAGACTGGGTGGGGTAAATAAGAAAGGTGATGCAGTGAAGAGTAAGGCTGGGGGTGAGGCGGGGCTGGGTGGGGTGGGGTGGGATGGGGTGAGGTAGGGGGGGTAACTCGATGGTGCTGAAACTGACAGGTGAGGCAGAGCAGACAATGGGACGGGTGAGGGGGGGGGGGAAGGGGATAAAACTGACAGGTGAGATAAAGCTAAGAATGGGAAGGGAGAGAGGGCAGGAGTGAGGTCATACTGGGATGAGGTGGGCTACAGTGGGGTAAAAATGATGGGTGAGACAAGGGGGTTGGGTGGGGTGAAGATCAGGTAAAATTAACAGGTGCTTGTGGGGCCTTCGAACCCCTCGCACTTGCTCCTGCGGAGGGCTCCCGCGTTTAGGTCATATGTGCTGTTCTAGTGTAACGTTGTCACTTGGATTTTTTGCAGCTAACAAACTGATCGTGTTATTTGCAGCTTCGGGAATGGAACTAAAGTCATCCGAACGCAAGTCCTAAATACTTTAGTTGTACCTGTGGGCAAAAAATTCTACGGAGATCCTATGCCGGAGCCTCGAGCGGCGTTTTTTTGGTCAAAATGTGATCGCTCATTAAATGTGGTAAAAGTTTTTCGATCGTGATGGGACCAAGTTTTTTCACATCAGCGAATTTTTTGCGATTTCTATGCCAATTTTGTTGCGATTTGAACATGTAGTTTCGGCTGCCCAAATTACACACACACACACACACACACACACACACACACACACACGGCTACTGCTATAGCATATTGGATGGCAGGGTGGGGTGGGGTGGAGTAGGGTAATGGTGGGGTGGGGTGCAGTGGGATAATGGTTTGTTGGGATGAACTGGAGTGAAACTGATAGGTTAGGGAGAATAGTGTTTGGCGCAGTGGAGTGTGTGGAGTGAGGTAATGTTGGGGTTTGGTGAGGTGGAATAGGGGAAAACTAGCAAGTGAGGTGCCCTACAGTATGATGGGGATGAGTGGGGTAACGGCGAGGTTGGGTGGGCGTGGAGTGGGGTAATTGCGGGAGTGGGCGGGGTAATGGTGGAAGTAGGCGGGGTGAGATGCGGTAAAGTGATACGATAGATGGGGTAGAATGGAGTACGTATGAGTTGGGTGGGGTGGAGTGGAGTACTGGCGAGACTGGGTGGGGTGTAGTGGGAAAATATAATATATATATATATTGTGGTAGGTGGGGGCGCTCACCACCCACTCACTCGATGTAGTGCTGCTCTCGGGTGTCTGCCCTTTCCTCTCCTCCATCCTTTTTTCCTTCATCCTCTTCTGTCTTTCTTTCCTTCACTCATTCCTCGTCCTTCTGCCTACGGGTGACTTTACACTCCCTCTTCTGTCTTTCTTTTCTTCATTCTTTCCTCTTCCTTCTGCCTGTGAGTAACTCTACACTGAGTGACAAGCCAAATGGTTTCCTGTACACCAGGAAACCATTTACTATGCTGGGTGGTAACCATATAACCAAATTGTGACGCCTGATGGTGTAGTGGGTAATTACGGCAGTACAATCGGATTGAGCCGGTGCATGTTTATATCCAAGGGGTGGCTGGGGTTTATTGCTCACGTAATGCCACTCAGGGATGAGTGAGGCTGCTCACTCTCATCTTAAATGTCAGGACCAATTTGCCTTGCCCCGGGCTCTTACGCTCCTCATGGGGCAACTTGGGATTGGATGATGACTTTATGAATGATATACATATGAAGACAGATTAACAGAGATGGGAAAATATATTAGAATATACTGATAATTATAGACAGTTAAACTAGAGAGAGAGAGAGAGAGAGAGAGAGAGAGAGAGAGAGAGAGAGAATAATTAGTGACCCCTTCTTCAAACAAGTTCAACATGACCTCTGACCTAGACCGACCCCTGACCTTCTGCATGACACGGTGGGGTCATAAAATGGGGGAAGGGGAGGGGGAGGGGAGGGGGAATATGTGACAAGGGAGAAGGGAAGGGGAAGGAAGGGATGGGAGCTGGGGGAGGAGGGAAGGAGAGGGGGGAAATGGGAAGGAGAGTGGGAGAGGGAAGGGGAGAGGGGGAAGGGAGGGGAAAAGGAGGAGGGGAAGAGAGAGGAGGAAGAAGATATGAGGGGGATAAGGGAAGGACAAGACTGGATGAGATGGGGAGGGGGAGAGGGAAGAGGACGGGGGAAAAGGAGGTGGGGAGACGGAAGAGGAGAGGGGAGAAGGAGAGGAGGGTTGGAGGAGGAGAGAGCTGGAAGGAGGCGGGGAGGGTCAGGGTGAGGAGGGCGGGAGGAGGGAAAGGAGGATCGGGGGAGGGAGAAGAGGGAAAGGGGGGGTAGACGGGAAAGGGAAAGAAAGAGGAATTACTGTTTCTTTTATTTCCCATTTAAGGCTATCTTAACCCTGCTCTTGGTGCATTGAGGGTATGACAGACCAACACCAGACGATTTTATTCAGCTGAGGGTAATCCTAGTAATCCCAGACTGAAAAAAAAAAATCTCATATATCCTCTCCAGCGCCGTTAATCCTCCTAGTTTGTTTGTTAGTTTGTTTGCTTGCTTTTTAGGGCTAACGCAAGATGACGTCATTCAGCTGGAGGAAGAGGGAAAGGAAGGAAAGGAAAGGAAGGTGAGGGAAAGGGAGGCAAATGAGAGAATTGGTGGATGGGGAGGGGGGAAAGGTGAGAGGAGGTTGCACAAGGGAAGGATAATATAGGGAATTAGAGAGAGAGAGAGAGAGAGAGAAGGGGAATTAGGATATGTGCGAGTTTATTTTACTTGTGTGTGTGTGTGTGTGTGTGTGTGTGTGTGTGTGTGTGTGTGTGTGTGTGTGTGTGTGTGTGTGTGTGTGTGTGTGTGTGTGTGTGTGTGTGTGTGTGTGTGTGTGTGTGTGTGTGTGTGTGTGTGTTTACGTCATCTAAACCATATGTAGGCTTACACTATCTATAAGGACATGTGCACGTCATCATCGCTACACGGATTCAGCAAAAGCCTCTTCACCCCTTCAATACACTGACGTCATAAACAGTTTTCTCTCTACGGTACCTCCAGGCGATTTAACTCAACACAGGCAGGGGTTTAATCAGTGAAGGAGCTAATGATGGCTATATCTAAATCCCCTACATCGAACACATCCCTGCAGCTTCCTTGAACTGCATGGGGGTGGCAAACTACCGTTGTTTTTGTTGTTGAAACCCTAGGCTCACCTGAACGTGAACCCTATGGACTGCTGGCCGAATCCAGGTAGAGGCAGCCAAGGGGTACACCTCACAACCACACTCCTGGATGGACACACAACTACAGTTCGATGGAGCGGGAGTAGGGTACGTTTGTCGGCACCCTGTCTAGTATGGGGCACAACCTTTAAAAGATTCGAAGCCTTCATGCAGGAGGCCTTAATGTTTTATATGTGGGACCCAAGTATGACGGGGGTTGAAGATGAAGCCTAAAAAGAACCTCACCTCCTTACAAGCAATCCTCTGGTCATTCAGAAACAAATCACGGTCAGGATGCACTCCACATAATGGCAGATGTGCAAGGTAATAGTTTCAGATGTGGAGAATCAAAAACTGCTTCTGGGCCCAGACACAAACCCGGCCTACAGCATGTTGCAGCTGGCACTCTGACACCGACGTAAAAAATACGGCAAATGGGACAGAGAAGTCATTAACGACGAGGGAGCTCTTCCTCCCTCCGGTAGGATCTCCACTACCCCATTAACTGCACCAGCAAATAATGATATACCCAAAACACTCCCCTTCCTCCTCAGCGTACAGGGCAGAGCTCACATCCCACATGCACATGACGCTTCCTCTCAGAGAAGAGTTCTGAATGAGTAAGCAACCCCAAAGATCATAAAAAGGGAGACTGGATAAAATGCCACACTCCAAGCTGTGTCATACGCCTTCTCCGTTACATGGTGCTGCCTGGAAGCGTATGCGGTGCAGATGGAGGACTCAAAGCGAACAAGGTTATCCCTAATGGATTTCATATGCCTAAACTCACATTGGGAGTTGGACAGAAACCCACCACTCTAAAAAAAACGAACAAACAAGATGTACATTCACCATCGCTCATATAATCTATAAAAGCCAGGTCTGAGAGATCGTGCGGAAACTGGAGACAGTGTACTGGTCCATCCCTGGTTTAGAGCTTGAGAAAATTATGGGGAGCTGCCAGCGGACCGGCATCACCCCCTCCCCCCACACCCCGTTCAAAAGGGCCAACAGAAAAGCTACAGACTTCTCCCCCAGACGACGAATCATGGCATACGGAATACCATCGCGTCCTAGAGAAGTGAGCTTTAGGAAGATCGGGCAGCTCTCAGTTCTCTCACAGTAAATAGAGCGTTGATAAGTCTGATTATATCGATGTTACCAAGGCATTACTCAAGCACCAGACGCCATCCAGGACGAGGGGTTCAAAATTCGATCACTTGCGATACGAAGTCGATAAAAACTGTTACATTTTGTCTCGTCCCTTCTCAAAACTGAAGGTGAGCATAAAGCGTTTATTCTGGCAATTAATTACTTCGTTAGGCTACTTTAATAGGATCAGCTTAGGTAACGATGGCGAGGGGATGGGGCTGGATAGGGAAGGGAGAAGGAGGATAAGGGAAGGGAGGGAAGGGGAGGGAATACGAGGAAAGAGAAGGACAGAGGGAACGGGAGGGAAGGGAAAGAATGGTAGGGAAGGGAAGTTCAGGGATGGGAATGGATGTAAGGACGGGAGGAAAGGGAAAGATGGAGGGAAAGGGAGGGAGGGAAAGTAGTGAGACGGGAAAAGAGGGGATGGAGAGGAAGGGTCGAGAAGGACGCAAACCATAAACACTGCCAACGTGCCTAGGGGAATGCAAGATGGTCTCCACGTGGTTACATTACACTGATATACGTCTGTGCAAATTGACATCCATATAAATAAACACAGAACACTGGCTACTGAAAGGATGACAAAATGCGTGTCTGGTTTGATCTTTGACGCCATTAATAACTTCTGAAGCGATAAATAGGAGAGGGAGAGAGAGAGAGAGAGAGAGAGAGAGAGAGAGAGAGAGAGAGAGAGAGAGAGAGAGAGAGAGAGAGAGAGAGAGAGTGAGAGAGAGAGAGAGTGTGTGTGTGTGTGTGTGTGTGTGTGTGTGTGTGTGTGTGTGTGTGTGTGTGTGTGTGTGTGTGTGTGTGTGTGTGTGTGTAGGGGTATTTGCCTAAGGTACAATAATACGGGACTTAAATGAACTGGTTAAGAAATCAAGGAATTATATCGTACCACAGTGAAGGTACGATAGAAAAAAGACAGACAGACAGACAGACAGAGGAGGAGGAGGAGGAGGAGGAGGAGCCGCTTTTTATTGCCATGTCCACCGTTTTCTTTGATATTCCGCGCCACTCATTTCTCTCTCTCTCTCTCTCTCTCTCTCTCTCTCTCTCTCTCTCTCCGTTACTCTCCCCCATTCGTTTTGTTTTCTTCTCTCCTTCTTTCCTCTTCCTCATCCGCTCTTCGTCCTGTCCTCCACCCTCCCTCCACTCCACTCTCCTCTCCACTCCCAAACCACTCTTCTCTCTTCCTTCATCTTCTCTTCGCAACTCCGCTTCTCATTCTTTCCACTTCTCCTTTCTTCCTCCCTCTTTCATCTTCCTACCCTTCCTCCTCCTCTTCCTCCCACCTCGTCTTCCTCTCTTTCTCCTCTCTAGTAACACTCTCTCCCTCATCTTCCTTTTCTCTCTCTCCTCTCTTCCTCCTTCACTTCTTCCTTGTTCCTTTCTTCCTCCTCTCTCTCTTTTTTTTTTCTTTTTATTTTGCTTCCTCTCTCTCTCTCTCTCTCTCTCTCTCTCTCTCTCTCTCTCCCACTTCATTAATCTTGAATATTTTTTGCTTCGTATCCATTTCTACTGTGTGTGTGTGTGTGTGTGTGTGTGTGTGTGTGTGTGTGTGTGTGTGTGTGTGTGTGTGTGTGTGTGTGTGTTATCGTGTACATTTTTGTCTGTCTGTCTGTCCGTATTTATGTACGTGTCTGTCTCTCTATCAACTCTACACCTCATCATCATTATATCTCGTTCTTCCTCCTCCTCTTCACCTTACCTCACACCACTCCTCTCTTCTCCCCCCTTCTCTCTTCCTGTATCACTATCTCTTTCTCCAGTTTTCCTCAATACATATTTTTTTTTTACCTCTCCTCGTCTCTCTCAGGAGCGGAACCCTCTCAATCGGGAATTTACATATTTAAGCCTCTCTCTCTCTCTCTCTCTCTCTCTCTTTCTCTCTCTCTCTCTCTCTCTCTCAACCCATAAAAATAAATCTTTCTCTTAACTTTACATTTCCTCCTCCACTTTGCATAGTCAGCCCCTTTTTCCTTTTCCTCCACCCCCCCCCTTCCACACTCTCTCTCTCTCTCTCTCTCTCTTTGTAGCCTCTCTATAGGGACTTTATTTAATTCTCAACACACTACGCCAACCAAGAGCTTCTTTAGTGGTCCTGTTGTGGGGAGAGAGAGAGAGAGACAGAGAGAGAGAGAGAGAGAGAGAGAGAATCCTTCCTAACTTACACACTGCTAACATTTGGCTTAGTTGACAAAAACAGTGTGGTTTACCTGAAGTAAGAAAAATGAGACCATAATAACGAAAAGATTTATATGACATAGATAAAGATAAAAGGAAATTCTCTCTCTCTCTCTCTCATCCCGGAAGTCACAGGAGCGCCCAAAATACCACCTGATTATAAAAAAAAATTTCTTTCAAACGGAAGGGTAATGATATCAGTCTCTCTCTCTCTCTCTCTCTCTCTCTCTCTCTCTCTCTCTCTCTCTCACACACACACACACAAACACACGCACACACACACACAACCGCTAGTCCTTCCCCTCGTCTCAGTTGCGGTAGAGTGAGGGGAAATAAGCCCATCAGAGGGGAAGGAAGGTGTGTTGAGCCTTTGTACAGGGCAAGGAGAGGGGACCAGAGGGGAGGAAAGAAGGGGAAAGGGATGGGGAGGGGTTGGGGAGGGGAGAGGACGGGGGACCGTACGGAAGGAAGTGAGGAGAGAGCAGGGGGAGAAGGAAGATACGAGAGGGGAGGGGGAGAGGAGAGAGGGGAGAGTATGTAGGGTGAGAAGGGAAAGGGAAGAGGAGGAGAAGAGGAAAGGGAAGGGACGAGAAAGGAGGGCAAGAGGAAAATGGAAGGGGGGATAGGAATGTGGAAAGGGAAGGTAAGGGAGGGAAATGAGAAGGAGAAAATGAATGGGAAGGAGGGGGAGGAAGTGAAGGGTAAGAAGGCAGGGAACGAGATGGGAGGAGAGAAGGGAAAAGGAAAGGAAGGGAAAGGAGAGTGGAGGGAGAGGAGGAAAAGGGAATGGGAGGGGAAAGGTAAAGGGGAAGGAGGAAGAAGAGGGGGAGAGGTAGAGAAGACGGAACGGGAGAGTAAAGAGAGGACGAGAGGGGAGGGGGAGAGGAAAGGAGAGGGAACGAGAGGAGATGGGGAGAGGGGAATGAGGGAGGAAAGGGAGGGGGAAATATAAAGAACGAGAAGGGATGGGGAGAGAGGATAGAGAAGGTGTGAAAAGGAGATATTGAGGGGAATAGAGGCGAGGTGTGAGGGGAGGAGTGGAGAAAGGCAGGAATGAAGATGAAATGAACTCTCTCTCTCTCTCTCTCTCTCTCTCTCTCTCTCCCTCCCTCTCTCTCTGCATCCAATTTATTCGCCCTAATAAACCGTATACAAATAATCATAGGAGTTAATGGACTTCATAAATTACACTTCCTCGCAAAACACACGGAATACTGACATGCGGACAGTCAGGCCAATACACACACACACACACACACACACACACACACACACACACACACACACACACACACACTACATATATCCATCCATCCATCCATCCATCATCCAATCCCATGCCCCCCCCAGTGAGAAGTGTAAGGACCCGGGGCTAGGCAAGTTGGTGCTGACATTTAAGATGACGGTGAACATAATTATAACATACAGACTGGAGAGAGAGAGAGAGAGAGAGAGAGAGAGAGAGAGAGAGAGAGAGAGAGAGAGAGAGAGAGAGAGCAATGTGGTACCAGTGACCATAACCAAGAACGTTGGTGAGTTAACCCCTTCAAACCGGTGACATTATTTTAGTTCAACGGTGCTATATACTCCTTCCACCTTAACTTGGCCCAGATTATCGTCCTTTTGCAGTTTTTTCACGGAGGCCAATGGGGGAAAAAGAAGAGACTACACCTCTAATTTCTTTTATCTGCACTTCTTCGTGACTAGCATAATATTTCAGTGTTACTCTAATTTCACAACCCGGCCTTCAAAACAGAGATGGCAATTTGAGGCCAGGTTTGAGTAGAAGGAGTATAGTTTTAAGGGATTATATTCATCACAGTGGATATTTTTCTACCTGAAGGGATTAAATATGGCCTTAATTAATCCCTTTACTGCTACAGATTAATCCCGCGTTGAAATCGTAATGAGGTGGTTGTAGATTGATATATACAGGTGCGTATAGTATTAGGCTATGGGATTGGGGAGGACGGTGAACAGCAGGAGGAGGGGAACTTCAGCCTGCAGTCCAATGGGTTCACGTTTCAGATTAACTTAGGCAACAGCAATGGTTACTACTACTACTACTACTATTACTACTACTACTACTGTTACTACTACTAACACTACAACAACTACTACTACAACTACTACGACTACTACTACCACTACTACTACTACTACTCACTAAATCATGTAGAATAACCTTTACCGCGAAAACCTTTAAATTCCACCTTCATTATCAATTCTTACACAACACATCTTTTTCTATCTACCTGCCTGTCTGTCTCTCGGCAATTTTCTCTCGCGCCCAGTCTTTCTGTCTCTCTGTCTACCTCCTCTGAATCAATATTTTTTTTTTTTATGTTCTCTCTGCCTATTTCGTCTGTCTGGCTGTTTGTCAAAATTCTCCGCCATCTCTCTCGCTCTCTCTCTCACACACACACACACACACACACACACACACACACACACACACACACGCACACACACACACTCTCTCTCTCTCTCTCTCACACACACACACACACACACACACACACACACACACACACACGCACACACACACTCACTCTCTCTCTCTCTCTCTCTCTCTCCACAAAGGGAAGGAGCCACTCAGATCTCCTCTGGTCTGAATGTCAAGCCAAAAGCTCCACACACTCTGACACAAGCAGACTGGGTCGTACTGAGCAGAGATAGATAGACAGATAGATAGACAGAGAGAGAGAGAGAGAGAGAGAGAGAGAGAGAGAGAGAGAGAGAGAGAGAGAGAGAATAAAATGGAGAAAGAAGCAATAGTGTGGAAAGGAGAGTAGAGAATGAAAGCTTTAGGGTGAGAAAGAATACAGGAGGTACATCAGGGAGGGAGAAGGAGGGGGTAGGAGTGTGGGAGGATGATAAGGAGCGGGAGAAGGGGGGGGGACGGAAGAAGAATTTGTGGGAGAGAGAAAAGGAGGGGGAAGAAGGGAGGAAGGATTCTTGAGGAGGTAAATAAAGTGAAAGATGAGAAGGGAAGAAGAGTGTGGGAGTGGGGGAAAAGGGAGTGAGTGGGAAGAGAGAGAAGAAGTGAGGAGAAAGTGGGAGGGAGGGAACTGAAGAGCAGGAAGGAGGGTAGAGAAGAGGGCAAGACTGAGGGAGGTATGAGAAGAGAGCAAGAGCGAGGGAGGTAAGAGAAGGCAGGAGGAGTGGGAGAAAGGAAGAAAGAATGAGTCAGAGAGTGGAAGAGGAGTGTACGGGGGAGGACGGCGTAGGAAGGGTGTGTGCAAGAGAGGGAGGCTTGAGATTGATAGAGAAGGGAGGAAGAATTCTTGAGGGAGGAAAAGGGAGGAAGTGTTTGGAAGGGATGGTAGACGGGGAAGTAAAGAGCAGTGTTTGGGGGACTAAGGGTACGAGAAGTGAGGATGGATGGATGGATGGATGGATGAGAATATAAATGAATGTATGGGCGGATGGATAGATGGCTGGATGGGAGAAAGACTGGATGAATGGACAGCAGGATGAATCAATAAAAAAATGAATGCATCAGCGGGTGGGGAGATGGATGGATGAATAACGCATGTGCGGATAAGTAAATGGATAGAAGAATGATGGATGGATGGATGGTGGGACGGATAAATGAAATGATAGACGAATGAATGAATGGGCAAATGGATGGATGGATGCATGAGCAGATGAATAAATACATGCATGGGAAGATGGATCGAAGGAGTGAAGGAAGGAAGCAAGGAAGGAAAGAACAAGGAGGGAGGAAGGAAGGAAGGAAGGAAGGAAGGAAGGTAAGATAATACATCCCCCCCTCCGCTCCAGTCTCCTCAGTAGGCCTATTATCCTCCCTACTCATCAACGACATCTGACTGCCTGCGTCTGGCTTTCCATTCAAAGGAGCGAGGGTCCTGAGTGGCTCCGTACCTATGGAGATAGATAGATAGATAGATAGACAGACAGATAGATAGATAGATAGAGAGAGAGAG
The DNA here is from genome assembly GCF_032717465.1 of Coenobita brevimanus. NCBI lineage: Eukaryota > Metazoa > Arthropoda > Malacostraca > Decapoda > Coenobitidae > Coenobita > Coenobita brevimanus. Next base: position 41,250,812 of record NC_137055.1, read on the forward strand.
AGAGAGAGAGAGAGAGAGAGAGAGAATGTGGAAGTAAACTCCTTCACGTTAAATTCTAAGGATCTTTTCAGTTGCGTTCTCTCTCTCTCTCTCTCTCTCTCTCTCTCTTACACACACACACACACACACACACACACACACACACACACACACACACACACACACACACACACGCAGGAAGCATTTCTCTCTCTCTCTCTCTCTCTCTCTCTCTCAAAATAGCAAATCTGGTTTCAGTCAGTGAGAATGGCAAATAATAATCCTATCATTTTTTATTTAACTGATGAAAATAAATAAACAGACTGACTGATAAATAGACAGACACAGATAGATACACAGATAGATAGACAGGTAGACAGACACCTTTCACAACCAGGTGGACGTTAATTACCTCTGGAACTACCGTAATGATTAACTTTCTCGCCAACAGATTAAAATTTCACGCAATTCACCTTCTCTCTACGTTGACACCTTTTTTTATTATATTTTATTATTTTTTTTATTCATGGTAAAGAAAGACGATTTTGTTTAAATATAGATCCAATTTTGTGAAGGGGTTAATGGCGGCTTATATTTTTATCCTTAACTTCGAAAAAACACAAAACAGCAAAGAATATCAGAAATCCACATTATACACCCATCTACCCACTCAGTAATTTATCCACCTAATCACCCACCTTCCCACTCACCCATCCACCTATCCACCCATCTCCCCTCCCACTCACCCACTGTTCCACCCATCCACCCATCCATCCACCCACCCATCCATCCATCCCACTCTTACAATGAGAAAGTTTCGACCAATCTAACTTTTCTATTTCTAAACTATAACCCAAAACTACCACCAATCAGAACACACACACACACACACACACACACACACACACACGCCAGTAACCAAGCAGACGGGGGCAATCGGCCATCAGACAGACACTGATTTACCCAACCAATCAGATGGGGACAATAACCACGAAACTGACACCCCCAAATTCCAAACCTCTCCACACAATTGCCCAAATCCACTGTCTACCAATCAGATCACCAATAAGCCAACCAATCAGAGTCTAAACTAACCTAATCCATCAATCAGAAGGCTATAAATCCACCATCTACTAATCAGGACGTCACAAATTCACCACTAACCACTCTGATAGCCTGAAATCCACCATCCACTCACCAGACATCCCCAACCAACCTAATCCACCAATCTTAAAGCCCTAAATCCACCAATCATAAAGCCTTAAATCCACCAATCCTAAAGCCCTAAATCCACCAATCCTAAAGCCCTAAATCCATCAATCATAAGCCCCAAATCCACCAATCATAAGCCCCAAATCCACCAATCATAAGCCCCAAATCCACCAATCATACAGCCCTAAATCCAGCAATCAGAAGCCCTAAATCCACCAATCATAAAGCCCCCAATCCATCAATCAGAAGCCCTAAATCCTCCAATCAGAAGCCCTAACTCCACCAATCAGAAGGCCCCAAATCTACCCATCAGAGTGTGCCAACCAATCATTCCAGGCCAATATAAGGAGTGGACTCTTCTGATCTCCGGGAGGTCAGAAGATGAAAGATTCTGATTCTTTTACCATAACATGTAGGGAGTTCTATGGACCCAGCCCCCACATCTCTAGACTCAGTCGTAAATGTATATAGGGTATTTATATTTTTCACTTCCCTGCCCTCATTCCGCGGCAGGATGAAAAATAAACGGAAAAGAATAAAAATTAAATCTACCGGTAACTCAAAAATGAACAAGAAGGAGGACTCACAGAAAACCTTCGGCGATTGTTTTCAAATTCAAATTACTTGGTTCTTGTCTGTCCCTCAACCCTTCCACCAAATGTGGACCAGAAGTTGAGAAGACACTGCCCTATGACTCTTGAGCTCGACCTATTGCTCTTAACAATGAATCTTCATCCTTAGCTTACCCTCAGCCATTCCACCAAGTTTGGTCCAAAGTTCATCAGAAGTGTTTGATTTGCATGGCCGGACTTTTGACCATGTCTCACGACCTGGACATCTGACCGACTGTTCTCAGAATCAAATCCCTTCGTTATTACTTTACTCTGAGGCCTTCCATAAAGATCTGTCTACACTGGATATATAATGTTTAAGGTGACCTTGCCATTTGAATATAACATTTGACCTATTTTATTCTCAAAATCAAAAGGCCATTTCCTTGGCTGACCTTCAACACTTCCACCAACTTTAGTCCAAATCAAATAAAAATTGTTTTAGTTATTCTGTCCACACACAGAAATACATAGGCAAAAGTCTGACCTTGCCTTCTAATACTGCCCTTTAGTTGACTGTTCTCAAAGTCAAATTCCTTCGTTCTTGCCTTACCCTCAACCCTTACACCAAGGTTGGTCAAAATCGGATCAAAATTATTTTTAAACTGACTGCCACGTCACTTTGATTTCGGCTGATCATCAACATTTACATAAAGGCTAATTAAAACTGGACCAAAACTGTCTGACTTATACTCGTACTGATCTCTCTCTCTCTCTCTCTCTCTCTCTCTCACACACACACACACACACACACACACACACACGCTTTGAGTAAAATCAGGGTCCCGCCCGCAATATCGTGCACGCTGGTTAATTAAATCCTCAAAAGACAGCGACAGCAAACACAACGAATGTACTAGATAAACAGGTAATGAAGCTTTAACAACGATGAACAAACAGAAGCACTCCTGAACCGCAACACCGCGTCTTACAGGCACTCAAAGGCACCGATATATAATTTGACTTTGACCCGCGACCCTCATCTCAGACCGATTACTCTCAGACCCGAATTACCGATACTTCATCCTTGCCTGATCCTCGACCCTTCCATCATATTTCGTCCAAAACTGAAAAAAAACTGTTTCACCTGACGTTACCTTGTCTTTTACCTTTGACTTGTTGCTCTCAAAATTAAATCTCTGGATCCCAGCCTGACCACAGACCAGCATTATCGACCTAGACTAACATAATCGACCTTGAAGTTTATCGATCGACCTGACCTTTCCCCGGGCGATGGAGGAGACGGGGGTGACATTCAGAGAGAGAGAGAGAGAGAGAGAGAGAGAGAGAGAGAAATACCTCATAACTCTTACTACGCCACACTACTTCATCTCAAGAAGGACTCGACATAAAGGGGTTATTATTGAAGATCCCTTAACCCCTTCCATCTGCCGACTTATTCTTTACTTAATTCTTGTTTCCTTCAGACGATTTTATTCAGCTGAGGGAAAGCTATCAGGGCGTGGCGGGGGGAGGGTGGAGGGTTAATGGAGAGCTATTTTTGCCCCCATCGCTAAAAATAACTTCCACAAAAATAGAAGAAAATTTGGCTGGAGGTAGCAAAACACACACACACACACACACACACACACAAACACACACACAAAATCAACACTTCTACATTCCTTCTAACACACACACATACACAAACACACACACATACAACACTTCTACATTCCTTCTAACACACACATACACAAACACACGCACATACACTCACAGAAAATTAACACTTCTGCATTCCTTCTAAAACACACACACACACACACACACACACACACACACACACACACACACACACACACACACACACACACAGACTTTCCGAGGCGTGGGAAATGCTGCTAGATTAACCCCTTCACCACGATGACGCAATTTCGATTATACTCTTGATCCTAGCTCTTCTTCGTGACTAGCATCGCATTCCAGTGTTAATCAACCGGTACTTCTCAGCATTCAAGACGGGGAGACGTGAATTTTAGGCCAAGTTAGAGTTAATAGAGACAGAACATGACTTAAGTGAAAGGCTACGTCCTCGTACTGATGTGGTGGGATGTCTCTAGACTTAACTAAATGGTCTGGTGTCACCCTTGATGGAACTCCGAGGTGGGAAAAAAAATAAAAGAAAAAAATAGAATAAGTCGAAAGAAGAATAAAAAGTCAAAAACAAAAAAACAAAAAGGAGAAAAAAAAGACAGAAAACGAGGAAAAAAGAAAAAGAAAAAAGAAAAAAAAAAATGAGACAAAAATGAAAAAGAACAGAAAAAAGAAAAAGAATAAAGAAAAAGGAAAGAAAAAAGAAAGCAAAACCAAAAGAAAAAGGAAAAAGGAAGATAATATGGTTATTGAGGATAGCCTAATTTTGAAGCCTTTTCTTAAGAAGTCTTCCGGCATTACCCTCCTTAAAATACCAAAAATTAACCAACGGCAGCGAAAAGATTTAAGCAATTTCCAAAAACTTTAGCAGCAAAATTAAGAGCGCTTTCAATTTAGGGTATCTTGTTCTCATTATATGCACAGGAGGGATTCATTTCACCTGCAGTTACTTTTTAAAAATGCATAAGGAGAATACGCTACGTTTTTCCTTCAGCTCAATGAGGCCTTTTTCACACCGCGTTCCTGAAGCGAGAATGGGTAGTATGTTTGACTCTGTGTGTGTGTGTGTGTGTGTGTGTGTGTGTGTGTGTGTGTGTGTGTGTGTGAGGGAGAGAGAGAGAGATGGCACTGTGAGGTATAGTAGTATGTGGCAATACAGTGTAATTTGAACTTGGACGATGGAAGAGAAATAGCTTTGAATACGAAATCTGAAGCTCGACATACGGACAAAATGGCATAAAGTGAGATCCAGTCAGAGGCAAGAAAACCAGGCATTTAACACAGGTGAGCAGAGTTAAATGTCCCGTTAACGCTGCAAATACGTAACAAATTCAGGATATGGACTCAGGTTTCTCAGTATCATCATCATTATCGTTGTAGTCGTTGTCACATTCATTCCATTCATCCACCCATTTCAATCACTAGTCATTTTCTTTGCATTCGAACCCTTTTTTCATCAGTGTTATATATGGTACGGGCATAAACCAGAAGGGGAAAAAAGCTGTATATCCCACTAACATTAATGGAATGGGCGTAAACCAGAAGCAGAGCCGGGAAAACAATGCATCTCTCACTGTTTTTAATGGGATGGGCAGGAATCACAAGTAGGACCAAGAAACCACTACATTTCCCACTGTTATTAATGGGATGGGCAGGAACCAGAACCAAACAGAAGTGCAACAAAACAAGGAGAAATTACCACCAACGTACCCTGTGAAATGAAACGCACATCCATTCCCTTACTGTACATTCTAGTATTTCCATCCTGGTTATACTGTCCATTAAATCATTCAGTGTCTGAGAGGTACTGTCTATCTATCTATCTTCTATCTATCTACCTATCATAGCAAAACGCCTGAATCCCGCAAGGGTGGCAACAAACAAATCGCCTCCATGTTGCCCTGTCCCCTCCCATTACCCTAGTCTCCTTTCAACTCACACTCCCATCTCTCATGTGCTGACTAAAAATCTAAAATAATATATACAAGGTGATCCATACACTAAGCCCCTTCATGGAGCTATCTTAAGTTTTACGGCTCAGTCTGCTAGTGCAAGGAACACAGACATTTTGACTTCCTCATGAAATTAATATTAAACCACGTATTTAGGGACGTTAAAAAGCTGACATTACAAAGGAGCGGTTTCCGACTTGAGGCCATGGCACCTTGAGGCCCTAAAGTGTATTTCCGGCAAATTTTGTTGTTAGTTCTTTTTCCGTCAACGTTCTCGTCAAAAGCGTTCCTGGTAGCAATGTAAGATGAATTCCTGGAACTCTGATGCGATTCATTTGAGGGCGACACGTTCGGAGAGAGGAGCCTGATGAGGTTTTGAGTGGGAATGGGTTGCTACCCCGTCAGCAAATTGGTTACACGGCTGCTATCACTATTCCCTCCACCTGTCTAAGCAAAAGTTTTCAAATACGATGAACGTAAAATCAAAGCAGTGTAATCAGTTCCAAGTGAGTGGCTTTCTGCACTGACCTTATTGTGATCTAACCACTTACATCCAATTTACAGGCAAGAATGAAAGTCGAAGCTTACATTGATTCTTTTTACATAATTGCACCGTGTCATCAGTTTTAATTACCGTACCTGAACTGTTAATACCCCTGTATCCAACATGCTTCGCGTTGCAGAGGGTCGCCTTCATGTGGTGGTACCGATGTAAACAGGCGGCTGCACTGCCCGGTTATACAAGTGTCCCCAGCTTCCCTCTCTATCTTACTAAAGGAGAATGGTGGACTGCTGGAGGAGGGCAGCATCACCCTGTTGTTCACCGTGTTACGCCCAGGTAAATCTAAGGCTGCAACTACTTACTGTTAATATCGAAAAAGTTTATTCGAGTGCCAATAGCTGTTTGCATCAAGGAAAATATCGCATTTAGTTCCGGGGGGGGGAGAGGGCCACAGAACGTAGTAGTAGTTGTTGCTACACCAGGTTCATTTGAGAACGTGAAATCGGTGGACTGCAGGCTAAAGTCGTCCTCCTCCTACAGTCCACCACCATTCTCTGTCTGGGGGATAGGGAAGGAGCTGAGGAACATTTGTAACCAGGCAGATCCACTGCCCGGCAATACTGATGCCACCACCTGAAGGCGTCCCTCTGCAGAACCATCACAGAACGTAAGAGGTGAGGCATGAAAACTGTTATGGGAAGTTGGAAATGTTGTAACGCTAGATGAGCCGTCTCCACAACACACGAGAGGGCACTGAGTAAGAGGAAACGGGGACGAAATCTACTGACCACTCTTTACTGTGTAGACCACCGGTAGTCTCGGTGCTGGAAAGGGGCGCCTTCACGTGGTGGCATCGACAAAACTGGGTGATGGAGCTCCCCGGTTATACGAACGTCCTTCAACTACGGTACTTCCATGTCCTCCATCTGGGGCTCTATCATCAACAACAACAACTACTACTACTACTACTGCCCCTACTACTACTACTACAACTATAAACTGGGCCCTTATCCCTAAAACATTTAATTTATTCATAAGTATCCCCTAAGCTGCACTTATCAGATGACAGAAGAAGTATTTAGCAGTAAGAGTAATAGTAGTAGTTGCAAACCCCAGCCCGTATGAAATGTGAACCCGGTTGACTGCAGGCTGAAGCTGAAATCATCCTGCATTCCACCATCCTCTTTTCGGGGGATAGGGAGGGAATGATTCAAGAGGGATGATGTCATGGGAGGGAAGAGATGAAGGGAGACTTTTAACGCCTTCACTGTCGAGGTGGCATGAAAAGATAAGTCATCGTACTGAGAAGATTAATAGTTCAATCCACACACACACACACACACACACAAACACACACACACACACACACACACACACACACACACAAACACACACACACACACACACACAAGCCATCCCAAGTGATCAATTGGTGTGTGTAAGCCTGACTGGAGTCCAATCCCTTGGCTCTATTAGGGAGGTTGCTGAACGACCACAAACACACACACACACACACACACACACACACACGTACAGCTGCGGTCAATAAACCTTTTACACATCCAGAGTTCCGTAAAAGTGAGCATATCTGAACCCATCCAACAAACGACAACACATTACTGTAGTGCCCTTGTTCATGCCGGTCCAGGAGGCTCCCTAACACATCTCCCCAAGTGATTTATTCTGCTTAATACATCTTACTGTCCTCTTCTGTGTTACCTACTGCACATAATTCTACTGTACTATCACCCAATTCTACTTAAATATCGCAGTAACAGTAGTAGTAGTAGTAGTAGTAGTAGTAGTTGTAGCCCCAGGTTCATATGAAAAGTGAACTCGGTGAACTACAAGCTGAAATTGCCTTCTGTCTGTAGCTCACCATCGTCCTTTTGGGGGATAGGGAAGTAGATGAGAGACGTCTGTATAACCGGGCATCTCCACCACCAAGTAATATCGCTGCCACCAAGTGAAGGCGCCCCTCTCCTGCACCACTTAATTAAGATACAGAAAGGTAATAAATAAACGCATCAACAGGTAAATTGGTTAGGGAGAGGTGTTCATGAGGCTCCTTCACCGACGACACCACGGACGAAGATCTTATTGAGCTTGACAAGACGCACCGACAAAGGAAAACACAATCTTCACAGCCAAACACAGCCTATCTCGTCAACTGTGATATGGACAATAAATGATCTTGATGTCGCCTCTTCTGCCTCTCTCCCCATGGGCTTTGATTATCAGTCTGGCAAACCCGAATCAAACTACACTGATAACATTGATCTCTGGCTGAATAAAGACATGTATCAGTGGTTGTAGATTCACGATGAATAGGGAGAAGCAAAAGAACCAACAGGACTCATGTTACTGACTGTGTCTAATCTCCGGACGATTCAGATGACAGCTGTACCGTAATCTACAAACAAGATTGAGAAGGTAAGGACTTTTGCTTCCGACTCTACATAATCTCGGGACAAAACTGAGATGATAGTTGTAAATACCTTAACCTACGATTTTAAAAAATAAAAATGGGAAAGTAGTTTTGTAATCTATCCCTCTAAAACTATGAATAAGACATAATTTTCACTCTACCTCATTCTGCCTCCACACACAGTCCCACCTTACCTCCCCACTCTTTCTCACTCTACCGCCCCACTCAACCTCATTCTACCTCCCCAGTCTACCTCCTCACTGTACCTAATTCTGGCTGCTCACTCTGTCTTACCTTACCTTACCTACCCACCGCTCTTACCTCTGTCTCCCGATTCTACTTGCTAGTCGTCAGCTAAACAAACTCTACACAAACCTGGAATAACAGCTTCGTCTCCTATAGTACTTCAATGAAATATAATCTAAATTAATCACACAAAATTACGATGATAGCTGTAGTTCTTGCACCCTAATTTGATCCAGATTTTTTCCCCTTTGCAGCTTATTTCACGTGGTTCAGAAGCGGAAGGCAAAACTAATGAGCTATGACCCTTATCCTTGTCGGCTATGGAGGCTCCCCAACACCTTTTCTTATGCGATTTAGTTTGCTTATTACACCTTACCGTCCTCTTCTGTGTTACTTAAATCATTCTAATATAACCACACACTGCATAAATAACGTACAAACAGATATTAGCCAGCCGTACCTAAAAATAAATCTGTAAGGAAGAGGTGTTAGGGAGCTTCCGTAACCAACGAAAATACGAACCCATATCATCTTCAAAGCACTTTTTCATAACAGGCATCGAATTCTAATATTAATCTCCTGTCAATTCAGCATTCAAGATGGAGGGACACCAAGGTTAGGCCAAAACAGAGGAAGAGGTGTACAGTTTTGCCACATACCGTACTAAATATTGACGCTGTAGTGGTAAAGACAAAATATCTACTAGCAAACACAGTCTCTTTAAACGGTTTCAAAAAATCCCTGGACAAAATTTGGGGTGACATTTCTTTTTAAACCCCGATGATGCAGTGACAGGTGAAGCCAAAATCTTTAATGCTCAATAAAAACAGTCCATTTTGCAGTTTAGCCCGTCATTCCGATAACATTATTTTGTTTTACTGTAGTTATCTTCAGACGATTTTATTCAGTTTAGGAGAGACTGCGAAACTGAGTAGGTTAGATACACTGTAGTCTTCGTTTATATTTTCACTACAAGGGTGTTCTTTTAATCCGAATACAATCGTCTGGTTGCAGCAAAATAAAGTGAAAAATACGTGATCGGATTGCAGGAATTAATCTCGAGAATACTGAGACAATAATTTAGTCGCTTCGCACACCAGCCGTCGTATTGTAAAGAAAGTCACCTGGTTCCCTATATAATTTAGTCGCTCAGAGTATTAGGCGTCGTATTATAAAGTCACCTGGTTCGTTATATAATTTAGTCGCTTAGAGTATTAGGCGTCGTATTATAAAGTCACCTGGTTCGTTATATAATTTAGTCAGGGTATTAGGCGTCACCTCGTTCCCTATGCTATCGTCGCCCAGGTGTCGAGGGTGGAGTACCACTTAAACCTAGTTACGATCGCTGTCCTGTCGTAACTTAGATTTTTATTTGCAGGAGGGAAAAGGAGACTCTGGATTCTTTTTACCAAATCACTCATTCTCTCTGCCAGAAGTAAGTCTTAATCACAAAAGGAAAATAACTAGTTTCTGGCATCTCCAGGATAGGCATGAAGAGGAGAGTGCAAAAGCTTCTCACGTCCCTTGCTCCTCCTGTACACGGAAAGCTAAGTTAGGACAGGGAACTAATGGAAATGTTAAAAAAAATAAATAAATAAATAAATCCCAGCTCGAGTATACTGTACAATGCAGGATGACAACGGTATACATGGAGTTATATGAGTGTTTTTTTTTTTTTCTTCGCCACCTTACAGATTCATCATTTTTTTACTCATCGTACCTCACTCTCCTTCTCTCACTTTCTAACACCCCCTCGCTCACGTCCTTCCCCACTCCCATTCACTCACTCCATTCGCCTTCACTCGCTCACGTCCTCACTACCCCTGTACTGATTTGCTCGGTACCTCCATTCACTCACTTCTTCATCCTCTCACTCACTCACTTCCTCACCTCCCTTCTCTCACACTTCCTCACGTCCACCCACTCGCTTCCGCACGCCCCTTCACTCATTTCCTCCTCTCTCACTCCCTCATCACTACCCTTCACCCCCTGTTCTCACCAGTCATTATTAGACGTATTTACTTACTACAGTCAGCCTCCATCACCCTCTTCCTTCTCCTCGTCCTTGTGCTACATACCTGCCGAAGGAAAACAGGATTATTAGCTTTATCACGTGGAACGGAAGCTATAGGCGGAATTTGTATATGTATGCATGACCAACAGACAACAGATAGATAGGTAGATGGATAGATAGAAAAGTAGACAGTTACACAGATAAGCAGATAGACAGATAGATGCACATAGACTGATACACAGATATATAGATAAATTAATAGACAGACACATACAGATCGATATGTAGGAAGATATAGATGCATAAATATATACACTCATAAATTTATACAGACCAACATAAAGAGATACACAGACAGACAGACAGACAAAGACATGAAGATAGATGCATAGATACACAGATATATACAGGTATAAATATATATTTAAAGACAGACAGACAGACAGCCTACACAGACAGAGAGACAGACAGGATCCACATGCCACTGGGCGAGGGTGAATGCATAATGTAAATATCCAATTATCCAATCCAGTATTGATCACGGCTGCAGCCTTCATTGCATATGCCTGATGTCGCTACCCACCCACCACTGACTCTTCTGACGTATGCTCCTAAAATCTAATCCTAACTTAACCAAACCAAATGAGAAAGATAGCTATAGTTCTCTCACATTACCTTGGCCTAGATTAACCAAGGCAAACAAGAAAGTGCTCTAGTCCTTTCACCTTAAGTTGGCTTAGATTAGACTAACCAAATTAGAAAGACAGCTCTGTTTCTTTCATGTACTTTAAATTTTTGTCTTTTTGCAGTATATTTCACGTGGTTACCTCAGTGGCAGGAAGAGACAATGCTATCGCTCTAATCCCTTCCATACCACTTCTTCGTGACTAGCAGATTTTCGTGGGTCTGTAGCTTATTTCACGTAGCTAACTCAGTGGCAGAAAAAGACAATGACATCGCTCTAATCCCTGCCATACCACTTCTTCGTGACCAGCATCATTCTAGTATTACTCTATTGCTAGAACTCGGCATTCAAGATGGAGAGATGGCAATTTTAGGCCAAGTAAGAGGGAAAAGAGTATAGTTTCCGCCGTGAAAGTTGACGCTGCATAAATAGCCAAATTCTCACTACCCAAACAGAGTATTTCACCAGCTGCTTATGTCATAAAGACTTTGTAGTTACTTGTAGAGAAGTATATTTTAGACTTGTGGTCGAGCGGCTTTTATATCTTGTAGTAGTTTCCCCACCAGATGTCATGTAGTGACGGGAGAGGTAAAGAATAGTATGGGACTATTTTTATTTGTCTTGGAAATATTAAACAGGTATAATAGTATAAGTCCTGGGTAGCTACCTCCCTGTCTCGCTATCTCTCTCTCTCTCTCTGTTCTAAAGCTAATCTCCGTCTCGACCTCTCTATAGGGTCGCTTGTCTCCTTCTAAACTCTCTTTCCTAACATCTCGTGCAGTAGGGTGTGTGTATCACGTATCTTCCTCATGGCAACAGAACTTTCTCACGAGAAATAAAAGAGAATTTAATTCACTCAGGTGAATTTGACGAAGAAAATGATTTGTTAACCCTGCTGGAAACACACAGGGACACCGTAGCCTTGCCCGGAGAACGATTAGGGTGTACTAACTTGATTAATCACATGATTAATGTGCACCCAGAAACACCACCAATTTTCGTACCAGCTTATCGCATACCACACTCCCAACGTACACTTGCAAATCAGTATGTCGATGAAATGTTAAAGCTTGGAATTATTGAGCCTTCAGTTTCTCCGTGGAACGCTCCCCTTTTCTTTGTGCCCAAGAGAAATGGAGAAATGCGTGCGGTAGTAGATTACCGTAACCAAATAATCACACAATCCCTGACAGATTTCCCATGCCATTGCTAAGTGATGTGCTACAGAATATTGGTCCTGAGAATAATATATTCTCGACCATCGATCTCCTAAACGGATACTATCAGATTCCGGTATCTCAGGAGTCACGTAAATACACTGCCTTTTCAACAAACAGAGGCCATTATCAATATACAAGAATGCCAATGGGACTGAGGACAGCCCCCGGTACGTTCCAGCGTCTTATGAATTACGTATTGTCCGGAATTTTGGGACAAGGAATATTTGTTTATCTTGACGATATTATTATCGCAACGAGGAATATTAAGGATCATCTCAGGAAATTAGACTTACTCTTACAAAAGCTTAGTGATGCTGGATTAAAAATTAAACTTTCTAAATGCAAATTTTGCTTTAAGGAAATAAATTTCTTAGGCCACAAATTAAGTTCTGATGGTATTCACACCACTGATGACAAAATACAGGCAGTGAGAGATTTTCCTGAACCCACTACGACTGACGAAGTTAGACAATTTTTAGGTCTGGCTGGGTACTATAGGTCCTTCGTACCACAGTTCTCTCATATAGCCTTCCCTCTATTCCAACTACTCAAAAAAGATGCTGTATTCCAATGGGAAGAAGAACAAAAAAGGGCATTTAACAATCTAAAAATTAAACTAACGAATGCACCTTGTTTAGCATATCCAGATTACACGAAATCATTTCTTATTTGTACAGACGCATCAGTTAAAGGATTAGGGCTGTACTGATGCAGGAAGATAAAAGAGGAAAGAATCAACCAATTGCATTTGCCAGCAGACAAACAAGAGGTGCGGAGAAAAATTATAGCACTACAGACTTAGAGGCACTTGCAGTGATTTTTGCATTACAAAAGTTTCGAGATTTGGTATATGGTTACGAAATCCACTTATTCACCGACCATAAACCACTGGTGGGTATGTTTAAAGAAAAACTCCTTTCTGGGAGGAGAGCAAGATGGAAATGTACAGTTGAAAACTACAATGTACAAATACATTATATACAAGGTAAAATGAATATAGTAGCTGACGCATTATCTAGGAACCCGAACACAATTCAGGTCGCGGCGTTAGATCTCAAAGGAAATATCCCAAACCACGAGGATATCGCAAAGGCACAAAGACTTGACCCAGTATGGTCAAAAGTAATATACAAGTTAGAAAGTGGAGATGACATACAATTACCCAAACTGCATGTCCCACTTGAACAATTCACAATGGTCAATAATACATTATACAAAATTAACTCTAAACAACCAAAACGCCAAAGAAATACTAACCAGTTGGTAGTACCTAATGACATGATACCCCAAGTATTACGAATGATACACGACAGCCCACATGCAGGACACCCTGGAAAGGATAAGACATTCAACCAAGCCCAGCTATTATATTACTGGCCTTCATTACGAAGAGATATACACAATCATATAGACAGATGCGAATCATGTGCGAAACACAAAGGATACCCAATCACACCTGCACCGATGGGTAATTACCCAGTACCACATCAACCATGGGACGTTGTCGCTGTTGATTTACTCAAGATGCCATTATCATACAATAATAACCTATACTTATTCGTAGCAACGGATCATTTTTCCCGTTATGTCATTTTAGCTCCAATTAAAGATAAGACAGCAGAGACAGTAGCAAAGGCAATAACAGATAATGTAATATGTCGCTTTACTACCCCAAAGGTATTAATAAGTGATAATGGAGGAGAATTTAATTCTGAGATCTTACAAGAAATATGTAAACAATACAACATTAAAAAGGTTAACGTTTTGGCCTATCACCCAGCATCGAATGGGTTGGTAGAGAGACAAAATAAAGGTATTAGATGTGCTACGACACATTCTCAGTGAAAATTATGCAAGCTGGGATGATTGGATTCCCAGAGTAGAGGCCTCCATTAATGGGTCTATAAATAAATCCATTGGTGACACACCACATTTCATTATATATGGCACAGATAAAAAATTACCATATGAGCTCCTAGAAGGTGACAGCATGCCTATATACAATTACGATGATTACTCTAAACTCCGTTTACGTGAATTCCAGGACATTCACAAAAGAGTGCAAAAACAATTAACGATGTCCAAGGAAGAAATGACGGAGGCATTTAACAAAAAGGCAAAAGATTCACCTATCAGCTTAGGAGACATTGTTTACGGAGTCATTCATACGAGAGACAATAAATTATCCCCTAAATTTGAGGGCCCATACAGAGTAATTAACATAAAGGCAAAGTTTTAATTAAGTCACTTTCAAGTGGCGAGGAAAACAAGTTCATATTGACCATTTAAAACGAGTTTCAAGGGAATTATCACATAATTATTCAGCCTCGGATACAACCGAACAGGTGAACGTACCTCAAGAAACCAAGCAAGAACACAACAATGATTACAAAAAGAAATTAAGGTCATATACCAAACAATCGAACATAGGTGCAACTATTCCAATGAAATCTACAGTACATCATTTACGAGAATTAAATATCGATTTAAACTCCTTCTATAAATGAAATATCAGCCAACCGTAACGCACATCATCACTATCATCAACCACAGCTTTATAGGAAATTAATAGATTTTTTTTTTTTTCGGTAGGTTACGATGAAGGGACTTATGCTATGGATTCTCCTATACATAGTAAGAGTATATGCGCACCTAGACCCCAAGCATATAGTACGACAAGGATGCCTCATAGCTCCAACGGCCACGACTACAATCGTCAAGGATGTCATGAGTACTGAAATAAGTCTAGATTACTTGTATGACTTACCTACTTATATAGAAAGACTTGCGACGCCGATGCGAACTCTGGACTTCAAGATAGGGAATTATGTTTCACAATCACATATCACCAAGGAAGTGGATGAAATGGTGAAGTTAGCGAAATGGAAACTAGAACAGGCGAAGTCAACTATGCTCGTTATGATCCAAGATCTCCCATCTTCTGGAACAGAGGTGCTGAGCGACAGGAACAACATCACACGTACTCGCCAAAAAGCGCGGTTTGTTCGATCTGGGCGGCGCAATTCTTGGGAACATCTTTGGATTGGCTACAGAGGATGACCTTAAAGAAATAAACAAAAAATTTAATAAGATAGCTCAGGTACTAACATACCAAGATAAATTCATCACAGGACAGAACTCAGCAATGAAAACAATTGTGAAAAATCTGAAACAAGCAGAAAACGTAGCTCTCGAGAGTATAGATAAAATAAATGACTTAGAGGGTAACGTTACCCTTTTCCAGCACTTCTCCATCATCACAGAACATATTGACACGATTCTACTACAATTAGAGAACACTAGAGATCATTTCAGGGCACTTATGCAAGGAATTTCGAATGCTGGTGATGGCAAGATCACAAATGACTTACTCCCAGTTCATGAGCTACGTCAGATAGTTAGTCAAGGCATACATACACATAAATTGAAGCCATTGTTCCGCAGTAGGGAATTTTATGCAATATTACCCGTACTTGGAAGCAACACTAACACCAACATCAGTGATAGTTCATGTACCATTCATCACGGAAGACCTGTTCACAGTATACCAAATACACCCCTTCCCCTATAGAAACAACAACACTTTAGTCATCATCAACATCAACACAGACACCGAACTCATCATGGTCTCCAAGAGACGAGACACTGTCACTTTCGCAAGTGAGTCAACGATTGAGCGAAAGTGCCGCACATCCTTACATGCTGTTCATCTTTGTTCTGCGTACATTTTCACGTTTCAGCCTACTGATACGGTCCCTTGTGAAATGGCTATCATCAGCAATAACAATATTCATCATCATTGCAACTTCACTTTTGCTCCAGATAAACTTGTACACCATCAACGCATTGGACACTCGCAGTTTTTTTATTTCCTCATAACACATCAGTTTACATAGTCTGTCCAGATATACCACCATCTCATACATCAGCCTCAGGATTATACATAGCACCAGACTACTGTGCGGTATTTACACCATCCATGTCTACTTTTTCCACCATCAATCACTACGCCATCCTCAATCATACACACAAACATTTCCACCCACTGCCTGATATGGACTTAAACATGAGCACAAGTATTAAGCTGACTTCACCTAAGTTTGAAACTATGCAGCTGATCAATGAAACAATGAAGCCCTGGGAAGATTTGAGTTTGAGTATGTTCAACCCATATTATGTGTATAGCCAAGCACCTTCTGTCTTCATAATTATCTGCATTGTGGTTGCAGTATTGCTGTTGGCCATGCACAGAATGCATGCAAGAATTGCTAATTTGGAGTCATTGTTTAGTGGGGGGAGAGTTAACATCACAGTTAACCACCCTGAATGAAGTGTGTATATTTTGTATATAGTATTAATTATATATAAAAAAAAAAAAAATGATAATAATAATAATAATAATATTAATAACACAAAGAAGAATGCCCCATATATGACAAACCAGTACCATTATCTTTGAATGCAATATTAATAACTCTTACAATAATCTTAATTTTAAACTATTTTTAT
Organism: Coenobita brevimanus; assembly: GCF_032717465.1. Lineage (NCBI taxonomy): Eukaryota > Metazoa > Arthropoda > Malacostraca > Decapoda > Coenobitidae > Coenobita > Coenobita brevimanus. The sequence continues at coordinate 41,267,766 of NC_137055.1, forward strand.
TCTTGCATGTATGCATTTCACTATAATAACCCAAGTACATACTGTATTACAGTTAAATAATTTACTTTAATGCATTTATTCCAATATGTATTCAACTTATTTAAAATGTAATATTACTGAATAATCACTATTTACTATGAATAACATATGTATACAATATTCATACAATTATGTTACTTTACAATATTATGTATTTCACTTAATTAGCTTATAAGTTCATTATAATGTGTATGTAGTATGTATTAATATATTATAACTATTAAATGTCGATGGTACGCCATTTTTTGCGCGGCTGAGCAATGTGGTAGGTCTCCATATTATAATTGCAAATCATACTAGATAGATAGATAAATAGATAGATAGAGAGACAGATAGAAGCAGGAAGTCAAATGATGAGAAGGTGTTGTGTCTGCGAGAATCGAGCAGTGCTAAGCATGCTTACACACTCTTAACACTGAGGAAAGCTGACGACAGCGGCCAGTAAGGAGATGATGCAGTTAGCTGTCAGCAGTCCTCTCGTGAACAAAGATCTAGTCCACCCCTGCTATACCAGAATTTAGGAAAGAGAGCTCAGACCTAGATTAGCCACCGAACAGGCTAGACAGAAGGAGACAAGCGACCCTAGAGAGAGGTCGAGACGGAGATTAGCCTTAGAACAGAGAGAGAGAGAGATAGCGAGACAGGGAGGTAGCTACCCAGGACTTATACTATTATACCTGTTTAATATTTCCAAGACAAATAAAAATAGTCCCATACTATTCTTTACCTCTCCCGTCACTACATGACATCTGGTGGGGAAACTACTACAAGATATAAAAGCCGCTCGACCACAAGTCTAAAATATACTTCTCTACAAGTAACTACAAAGTCTTTATGACACTTATAATTCCTGAACAAAACTGGGGAAAACAGCTTTGTTACTCGTACTACCCAAAAACAAGGTAATGAGGCAGTGAAGTGTGACGTGGTGTGAGAGGAGGAGGAGGAAAGAGGTAGAATCGGGTGACAGAGTGAGAAGAGTGGGACGGTAAGGTAGGACAGAGTGAGCAGGCAGACTGAGATGGTACGGTACAAGAATGAGCAGTGAGCAGGTAGAGTGAGGAACAGCGAGGAGGTAGACTGGGGAGGTAGAGTGAGACAGAGTGGAGCGGTAGAGTGAGGAAGAGTGGGAAGGCAGAGTGAGATAGAGTGAGGACGCAGAGTGTCTACTGCAAATAAAAACGATGCAATTGATAGTGGAAGCCTAAATTTTCAGTGCCCATCCAACAGACACTCAACATTCCCTTTCCACAACACAGTATATTCCACTATACTTCTGTCATCTTAACTTGGCCCAAATTTTTCGTCCTTTTGTAGCTTATTTCCCGGGGCTCAATGGCAGAATAAGACAATACTACACATCTATATCCATTTTAAGGTATATTTTTGTGACTACCATCATACTTTAATGTTAATCTCGCTTCAGCTCAGCATTCTAGACGGATAGATGGACATTTAGGCTAAGTTTAAGTAAAGAAAGTGTACCGGTACGGTAGTTCTAAAATCATGAATTATAAGGATGAATATTCTGTTGTTTGCCCTACTAACAAGCAGCAGTGCCAAGGCACGGCAAACCCGTTCCCGGCAGTCATTTTAGTGCTGACGTATAAACACAAGATACGGTATCTAGTAAAATATGTCACATATCAAATTTGGGGTAAATCGGGTGAAAATTGACGATTTTATGCCAATTTCAAATTTTAGGCCCGACCCACCTCACCTGACACCGACCCCTCCTCTACTGCTAAATGGGGGGTGATCCCCCTGATGTAATGAGGCATGTTATAGGATGCAGATTTGAAAGATGTACCTTTAGGTTTTGGTTTCATGTCAATATGACGAATTTAAAAGGAGTTACGGTGAACAAACGATTTTTACCCGTCCACCCCCCCTTTTTTTTTTACGTTTCTTGGGCCTACAGTCTGGGTCTTGGCCCAAAATTTTATCAGGTGATCAGAAGGTCATAGCCCATCATCCCTGTAATTTTAGTCAAACTCGCACCAGTATATAGCTTTCCCGTAGAGTTGTTAACGGACAGACGGACAAACAAACAGACAGACAGATAAACCGAGTGAAAACAATGCCAGCGCCCGAAGGGGACGGGTAAAAGGTGTCGAAGTATCAATGATAATAATAATAATAATAATAACAATAACAGTAATAACAATAATATTAACAATAATAATAATAATAGTGGACATCAAAATCTCCGAGTAAAACTGTAAAGATAGGACTGTATGCTTATCTCTCTGACTGTAAAGTGGAATGGAAGCCTCTAAATCCTGACTGACATTTATGGATCGCCTATGGATATGAGGAAACAGCTTGCATACTACACGATACAGTCTGGGGCTCGTACTCTCGTAGGTTAAGTTCCCTAACACCATTTCCTAGGCGATTTATTCTGCTTATTATACCTTAGTGTCTTCTTTCGTGTTATATGACTCCTTCCAATGTCGCCACACTCTCCATAAATAAAGTACAAAAACATGTTACCCACCCATATCCAAAAATAAATCGCAGGGGAGGCGGTGTTAGGGACCTTCCTTAACAGACGAGGAAGGTCAAACACATGCCATCTTGGTCACATGCTTCACAGATCACCGTAAAACGCAGGAAACTTTCACTCCACCTTTTGGTTTCATGTTTAATCCTTTCATTCAGCTGATGTATTTTTTTTTATTATTATTATTCCTGCTCTCGCTAGACGTTTCAGTTCAATCTAAGTGTGGCTTTTTTTATTTAGAGGGGTCAGATTAGGCCCTAATTAACTCACTGCTGTACACCTCTGGAAGTTGAATAAAATGATCGACAGGTGGAATAGGTAAATGGCAAAAAAGTCATCGCATGGAAGGAGTTAATCATATATACAGACTCCTCAGTGTGCCATCTACCGTGCTAAAAAACTGATGATGTCGTTATAGCAGTGGAAGTTACCGTATAATTCTCACAGGTCAACCAATACAGCAACTTTCCCCAGTTACATAAGGAGAGAGATGGAAAGATAAATTTGTTGGTTACTGTACTAAAATCGTCCATACACCAACAGCAGCAGTCAGAATTTTCAGTGGTCACCCAATCCACCCTTTTTCGAGAGCTCAGAGAATATTCCACCATTACAGCGGCCGCCCTCGGTGTTCCACTCAATACATGATGTGGGTGAGGCAGTGGGGCGGGTTCTCTGTTTTAGAGTCGTCAAATATTGGGTTGGCAGGTGGTATGTTTCTTGAGCTGTGTGCATGTTAGCAGTTTTCGCACACAGGGCACACACACACACACACACACACACACACACACACACACACACACACACACACACAGTCTCTCATACCGACTCGTGTTTACAAGCACAGAAGCCTAAGGAAAAACACATCCTTTCTCACATGCTGACACCAACACAAATTCTCTCTCATGTTTTACACCAAGGCACACCGCTGTTATTTCCTCTCTCTCTCTGTCTCTCTCTCTCTCCCTCTCTCTCTCTCTCTAGGTGCCTTTCGTTTGACTGGTTCTGCTATTCGTGTCAGGCGACCCGAAGAACAACCCACGAATTCACATACACAAAGGCCCCCATAAAGCTTTGTAGCAGGCGTATGGTTCAGGTGTGTGTGTGTGTGTGTGTGTGTGTGTGTGTGTGTGTGTGTGTGTGTGTGTGTGTGTGTGTGTGTGTGTGTGTGTGTGTGTGTGTGTGTGTGTGTGTGTGTGAGAGAGAGAGAGAGAGAGAGAGCTTGTAAAGAATATATGAAGCGTGATGTAGTGGGCGATGAAGAAAGGTAGAGTGAGAGTGAGGTAGAGTGAGGTGGAGAGGTGTGGCTGGAGGTATGGTACGAGAAGGCAAAGTAAGAAAGCAGAGTGAAAGAAGAGTGAGGGAATCAGGTAGAGTGAGGCAGGGGAGGTAGAATGAGGGATTGGAAAGGTAGTGGCGCAGACAGCAGGTAGACAGAGGAGGTAGAGTGGGGTACAGTAAGAAAACAGTGAGGTTGAGTACGTAGGTAGTGAGGTACTGAAAAGAGGTAGGGTAAGGCAGACTGGGGAGGCGAAGTGGGGCAGAGTAGAGGTAGAATGAGGTAGGTAGAGTGAGAAATGAGTCGGTAGAGTGATCAGGTAGAGTGTGGAGGTAGAGTGAGGCAGAATGAGGGAGAATGAGTCACTGAGGCACTAAAAGGGGATAGCGAGGTAGAATGGGGTAGAGTGAGGAGTCGGAGTGGTGAGTCAGAGTGAGGTAGAGTGAGCTGTGTAGAGGGAGGGGTTCATATTGATCCACTAGTCTGGCCCTCCTAACCTTATCTAATGTCACGCTTACTTCACTCTTGCTTCATGCCACGTCACTCTTCATATTACTTCACTCTTGCTTCGTGCCACTTCACTCTTCATATTACTTCACTCTTGCTTCATGCCACTTCACTCTTCATATTACTTCACTCTTGCTTCATGCCACTTCACTCTTCAGATTACTTCACTCTTGCTTCATGCCACTTCACTCTTCAGATTACTTCACTCTTGCTTCATGCCACTTCACTCTTCATATTACTTCACTCTTGCTTCATGCCACTTCACTCTTCATATTACTTCACTCTTGCTTCATGCCACTTCACTCTTCATATTACTTCACCCTTGCTTCATGCCACTTCACTCTTCAGATTACTTCACTCTTGCTTCATCTTGCTTCATTTACACCTTTGTTTCACCTTGATTTTACTTCACTTTTGCTTCATATTACTTCACTCTTACATCGTTTTGCTTCACCTTGTTTCATATCACTTCACTGTTGCTTCTTGCTTCATGTTAACTCACTCTTGCCTCATTGTGTTTCCTAGTATTTCCCTCTTGTTTCAGACTAATTCATTTCTAGTTCGTGTGTGTGTGTGTGTGTGTGTGTGTGTGTGTGTGTGTGTGTGTGTGTGTGTGTGTGTGTGTGTGTGTGTGTGTGTGTGTGTGTGTGTGTGTGTGTGTGTGTGTGTGTGTGTGTGTGTGTGTGTGTGTGTGTGTGTGTGTGTGTGTGTGTGTGATTAGAAAGGATTATTTCGATGATCTTTTCCCCGTCAGCTATTTTCCTCCTAAATCACTTCCATAATATTATCCCCACAGCCTCCTCCTCAATACCTCACAGTCCCCTCTCTTCTCCCTACCCAATCCCCCCTCCCTTTCACCCCCTTTTCCCTCTCTCCCTTTCCCCTTCCCTACACCCCTTAACTCGCTTCTTCTTTCCCTTTTCCTCTGTCCTTCCTTCTCACTCCTTCCTTCCCTCCTCCTTCCTGTATTTTCCACTGCTCTTTCTTACGTCCAATCTTTCACACTTCTCTTCTTCTTCTCCCAGCTCTTCTCTCTTACTTCCCTCTTCCCTCCTTCATTCTCTCTTTTTCCCCTACCTTCCTTTCTGATCTCCCCTTTTCCTTTCCTTCCTCCATCCTCTCCTTCTCACCTACCGTTGTTTCTTACATAATTCTGCCTTCCTTCTTCCTCTCTATGTCCTCTGCTTTCAATTTTAACTTCCTTACTCTTCACATCTTTCTTCCCCTCGTATCTTTTCTATTCCCATTAATATCCTTGTCTTTCCTTCCCCCCCTCTCATCTCAAACATTCTCTCTCTCTCTCTCTCTCTTCATATCCTCCTTTCCTCCTCCCTCTCTTCTTCCTCTCCCTTCCCCCCACTCTCTTCTTTATCCATCCCCTATAATCATCTTTTAAGCTTAACCCTTTCTTCCTCTTCCTCCCCCAATCTTCCTTTCCATTTCCACCCATTCTCTTTCTCTCCATTTTCTCACTCGTATCTTCCTTTCCCTTCCTCTTCTTTGCTCTTCCCCATCATCATCACCATCATCATCTTACCATCCTAATCCTTTCCTCCTCTTCCTTCTCTTTTTTTTACTCTTTTGTTCCCTAGTCCTTTCTTCATCTCCCTTTCTTCCCTCTCTTGCCTCCTCTGTCCACCGCATCACCATCCACACACCCACTCTTCCTTCTTTCTTTCTCCTCCTTCGCCCCTTCCTTCATAGGCCTTTCAAAACCTCTCCTTCCTTCCTCATCTCCATCATCAGATTTTCGTCCTAGCTCTCATTTCCTTCTATCCATCTTTCCTCTCGTACTCCTCCTTCCTTTATCCATCTTCCCTCTTCACCCTTAACGTAACTCACTCCTCTTTCTCCTTCCTTCCTTCCTTTATTTCCACTCCTCGTCCACCTCCTTCTCCTTCCTTCCTTTAATACACCTCCTCTTTCTCCTTCCTATCCTTCATTCGTCTCTCCACCTCGCTCTCTTCCTCTCCCCCATGAGACTCTTTTGATTTAACCCAAAAATTATACTGAGCCGAGATGCTAAAAAAAAATTTATAAACGTACAATTTATAATAATAATAATAATAATAATAATAAGGCATACATTAGGCCATCAATAAACGGCAGGA